>NW_020653477.1:1956568-1985798 GCF_003589595.1 Hyposmocoma kahamanoa
AAAAATTAAGAACCAGTGACGCGGTAAACGATTTTCATCGCCTGTAGAGGCTGTCGAAGAGTATGAAAAATATGTCTCAGAGATCGTCAAGGAGGAGTGGCATAAATGTTTTCAAAATTGATTCATTCGTATGAAAAAATGCATTAACGCTAACGGAGAATATTTTGAGAAACAGTAAATTCATTTCTGACCATTTATAGTATTTTTTTCTTATTCATTCCAGAAACTTATAGTGCGCCCCACGTATATATTATGTAGTGTAGTTTATATCGATAATTCAGGTTATTTTTTCAAATGCGGTAGCTATCCCTGGACATCATGAACGCCCCCCAATTGCTTCCGAAGCTCTCCTACAACTCTTCAGCCCTCTCTGGGTAGAGACCGCTTCGGGAAACTACGGTTTAAATAAACCGATGTTGTGCTCTGTAGTTACAAATAAGCAGGCTTGGGTTCCTCCCCTATGTTGTGGATATTCCAAGCATTGACAAGAAGCGCTTTCACATTTAGATGGCGAACGGTTATTGAGTGGAATCCCCTGCCTGCAGACTTATTCCCTGAACGTTACAACTTGGGCTTTTTCTTTTGGGCAAGAGTGAGTAGACCACGCTCAGTGGGTAGGCCCCCACCAAGTGGACCGACGATCTGGTAACGGTCGCGGGAAGCCGATGGATGCGGGCAGCGCAGGAACGATCGTCGTGGAGATCGTTGGGGGAGGTCTATGCCCAGCAGTGGGCGTCGTATGACTGAATGATCTTCTCTTTCGTTGCCTCATCAACACTATCCATCAGGTGAGATGGGAGTTAAATGCGCACTTTTATTAAAAAAAAAAGATATTCTAGTTATAATTTTACAAAATCCACCAGGCAAAATCTTCAACCACGAATTTATATAAAAAATTAAAATTGCAAATTTAAACAGTATGCAAATGATTTTAGGCACAATTTTCTACAAATAATGTTGATAGTATATATAACTCGACCCCCACACCTTGATCTCAAAAGACTTTTAAAAAGATAGGATAATATGCTTTACTTTCTCAAACTCGTATCTTACAAATATTGATTATTCAGGAGACGGCAAAACTTTCTATTTATTTTAAATTTCTCATCAAGGGTGTTAATTTGAATGCATCACTTTAAATACGAAGGAAATGTGATGTGAAATTAGTCTGCGACATTTGTCCATACAATCCATTTTTTGCATTTCAGTGAGTTTGTGCTTTAAGATACGAGTTTGAGAAAGTAAAGGCCGGCGCAGACTGACGTCGCGGCACGTCACGGCATGCCGCGGCACGTCGAAGCGCGTCGCGGCATGCCGAAGCGCGTTGCGGCATGCCGCGGCACATTCGCTGCGCGCCATTCGCCGAAATCGCCGCCGCACTAGTTTCAAACCTTATTTCAATTAGTTTAATTGTCATAATTCTGTGACCGACGTGACTTGCGAGACGTCTGTGGAATGAAACGGCATGCCACGTCGTGCCGCGGTATAATTGTATCGAAATAAAGTAATATGAATTGTAACCTCGAGGAAATAAGGATAAAAATAACTTGATCAAAAATAAAATCCTTTGCCGTGCCATGCCGCGACGTCACTCTGCGCCGGCCTTAAGACGACGATAATCAAAATAAATGTCTTGCAGTTGAATTTATGACACTCTTAGCAAAAATATAATATACATATAATGTACAAAATGAAAGTCAAATTTTAAATATGAAACGGACAAAATAAATTTAAAAAGTTAACGAAATAACACTAAGGCCCAGCGCCCACTGACGGGATGGCTCGACATTGCATCCTTCGGCATCCCTGCATGCCAGCGCACACTAATGGTAATTATTTCACGGTATCCCTAGGTACAACGCGGCACCCTTAAGCTTAGGCATGCTATCATCCATAGGCTTTCCAAAGCATCCCGAAGGCTGTCGAAGCATCCCCAAAGCTACCGAAGCATCCCCAAGGCTGCCGAAGTATTCCCAAGGCTGCCTATCACTAAAAATTGCAACTTGCTATCCCGTCAGTGGGCGCTGGGTTTGGTAATAAAGCCACATCTGCAAAATGGCAACTTTTCCGGAAAGAGGTTTGAAGAATCTACTCACGATATTCGATATTTTTTTTATGCTTTAAGTAACAGAGTTATAAAATTACACATCCTTGTACATAATTAAGCTTGACCCTCGTTATTGCTGTCAGTTTCAAAATAATCTGAGAATTCAAGTCGTCGAAAATTTGAGTATCACTAAAATTTGCAATTTTAAAATTGTTTTCCGTAATATTGTATTCAGTATAATAGCCGCGGTAGCCTAATACTTTGACCTGCCATCTGTTAAGTAAAAAAGCATGGATTCGAATTCGGGCTTGCACCTTTGAGTTTTTCGGAATTTATTTGCGATATTATGTTTAAAATTTATCATGAGTTTTCGGTGAAAGAAAACGTAAAGCAATTTAATTAGGAGCACGAAACTCGTAATCTGCGGTCCATCCTATGGCCCACGCCCTCTCATTGTAAGAGAAGACCTGGCCCATTCTGGGCACAGGCCTCCATTTTGAGCTTACATGGGCTAACTATATTATAAGATGTAGTTAGCTCATACAATCCTATTGTTTTCAAACACGTTTTTGTTTCAATCAAAGGTGCATCTTTCTTCATTAAGATCATTGAGTTACAATTATATGGACGTCGGGTCCGCGCTAAAAAGTGTCCGAACTTATAGGGCGTTAAAATCGTATACAGAGCGTCATTCACGCTTTAGTCTTCGTTTGTTCGACTGACAGCGAAGCAAGCAAAATTAAACAGTACTGCGATGACATTACAATTTAAATTCAACGTTTTAGCTTTTTCATATTCCTTTACATGTCACTACGTTTAAATAGGTTGACTTGGGATATTTTTTTCGTGGTTTTTGTATTAGACCCGTCGTCCATTTATTTGTAAGTCAATGATTAAGATAAAGTGAATTTTTATAAAATCTTGTCACAGGTTTCTTAACAATACATCACCAGGGCACGCTTAGATATAAGTTGGCTTTGCGATTCCTATTATTCCCCATTTTGCAACTAATATTATACAGAACAGTAAATCGACTGGAATATCTCTATTGTTCTTTAGTCCACCGAGATTTCAACTATGAATACGACGTCGATCTAAGTTCAGCGCATGGATGCATTTTGATTGGATTTGTGGTATCGACGGACATAGATGTACGCGACGCGATGGCCAAATATGATCAGATTTATGGAAATAGACAAATTTATGGAACGATATGAAGTTTATTAAACGTATCGAATGTTTCTAAAATAGCCTCACTCAATAACACATTATTAAAAAATTCATTTCATTCTACTATGTGTTCTATGTATCGTAGAATAATGGCTTTTTTATGACACCAAGTATCGTGTGGCTGGTGGTAAGCGACATAGCAGTTGCAGTGCCACTCAGAGCTTTAAATTGCAAAGATTTGAGATATAAGTTGACAAGTCCCATGTGTCTGTAATTTCACCTAGCAACCTTAACCTTCCAAACCCAAACGCAGTAATGCTTACATTACTGCTTGGCGGCAGAAGCAGGAAAGGTCAAGGCTACATCGACCAGCAAGTGACACTACGCCAACGTGAATTTTGTCAATTTTTTTCATTAATTTTGGTATTTTAATGCCAAATTATTAGCTTATAAAAAAAATTCAAAAAGCTATAATCTTATATACTTCATGATCTACGCTCCTGATCATAATTAGCATAATCCACATTTTTGAGGAAAATGTTTGTTAACATATCTGGAAACAGGCAAACGAGATTTACAACCCACTAAAACCGGTTTCTTATATTTTATTTAGTTTCAGTCTTATTGCTAAGCAAAGTCATTAATAAATGACATTTTTCAAATAAAAAATAAGTTTAGGTGCCAATAAAAGATAGTTACCAAAATGCAAATCGACACCTCCAATGAAGAACTACGCTAACTTAAATTCTAGGTGGTTTTCTGTTATTTTTGTAAACAGTCACATTTATTAAGCTCCCCGAATTTTGTAAAAAAAAATTAAGAACAAAAATCAAAATTCAAAAAAAAAAACAACGAATTTTGTGAAAAAATAAAGAAACAAAAACAAAACAGGTCCAAAAATTAAGTTGATGTAGTGTTCATTGGAGGTACCGAAATGCGTTATTTATGACAAGGAAGGAAGTTTGAAAATTAAAGTTATCGCAAGTTTCCCTTTTTATAGGCTCTGGTGAAAAGTTGCAATTTTTAAGTTAGCGTAATGTTCATTGCTGGCGTCGATATGAGAAAAAAAAAATTGAATGATTTACTTCTTATTATTATTTTTTATACAAAGACGGAACAAACACAAAGTAAAATTCCCTCGCTGTGACTTTTTTATAATATCAAGTGACGGTACGAACAAGTCGTGTGCCTGCAGGCTAGCACGATAAGGCGCGGCTTGCGCGAGACCGACATAAAACGCAAGATCTATATGCGAGACTAGCAGTATATCGCTCTATCATGCTCGCCCTACTGGTGGTAACCTAGACGCCTGTCCATAACAGTTGCAGTGCCACTCAGAGCTTTAAATCGTGAAGATCTGAGGGTCACTGACACAGCGCCTGCCACCCTGAGACATAAGTTGACAATTCCCATGTGCCTGTAATTTTACCAGCACCCTTACCCTTCCAAACCGGAAGGCAATAATGCCTCACATTACTGCTTGGCGACAGAAACAGGTAAAGTGACAGTACTTCCCTGGAATTCATCCAGGAGATGAAAGGCTTTGTAAAACTGAATCTGGGACTTTGTCACAGCGTTTGAGTATTGTGACCAAGAGAACAGCAAACTAAAAGAAAATGTGGATTCTTAATTAATAAATGATGTCAATTAAATTTTGATTTAATTTACCTTACTTATATCCGCTCACGTGATACATGCAGCCGTAGACGCATACCACACCTAGAGGTGCCGGTGATGATTTTTTACCGTTTTATCGGATATCGAAGTTATAACAGGTAAAAGAACTAATATTAATTTCTATTTCGGTAGCTACTCTAGCAAACCATAAAGTTTTTAATGCCTGCGTCTGTCATTTAAAAGAAAATAAACAACTTCAAAAATACGTCACGACAATCGTGTGAGTATTGTTTGGGCTGGTGATTTCGGTGTTTATTTATTGAAAACATACCGTAAGTAGCGTTTTTTAAGTTTACCCTGAATATAAATGTTTACAAACTATACTTTAAGGAGTAATTTCATGGTAAACGTTAGAACCACTCAAACGGAATATTATCTATTTATCCAAGTACACCAAAAATTTCATTAGTGCTTTTTAAGTGCCGGATTTGCGGTGTATTACTGCATTTTATTTGAGATGTTTTTGTTGGTAGTACGGAGGGTATTTATTTAGTAATGCAGAATAATAATTTTTATTTATAAAAACTTGTATTTAAACTGAATGCTTTTCTAATTTGTGAAACCAAATGGCCGCTATTTTGGTAGGAGGAGCGCATCGCGTGAGCGGATATACACTTACGTTAAACTTTTCATGAATTTGAAATCAACCAATCAGAAACGTTCTTTCGTTACATGAAAAATAATAAGCAAATGTTTTCAAGCACAACTTATATCAATACTGACCTTTACTAAATAATTTTCCTTGGAACACAATACGTACGTTTGCTTCAACCCCTAGAGTGTATCGCCAATTTTAACAGGAGATCGGAAAATTTCCAACACACCCCCAGGGACCGACAACGTCACACTTCTGTTTGTCATAGTAAGGAATCGTGTTCAATCTTTGCAAATATTGTGTGCTCTGTTGACTTTGACAGAGAGTACATTTAAATATAGAAGCTGATAGTGGAGTCATGATCCCGCCCAATTAATAATAGTAATAATAAATTTATTTATTTCTCACCACACCACAAGTTATAAACTATTCTATAGATATTTTGGGATACTGATGCCTTTTTTTACAATATCAAGTGACGGGACCAACAACTGGCACACCTGATGCGAAGCTACACGCCTGTCCATAACAGTTGCAGTGTTACTCAGAGCTTAAAATCCCACAGATCTTAGGGGCATTGCCACTGAGCCCATCACCCTGAGACATAAGTTGACAAGTCCCATGTGCCTGTAATTTCACCAGCACTATTAAACTAACGCAAGCTTTGCACCATGGATAAAGAAGAAGCATCCCATGCAAGCCTTATCCATGTAAATTTTCTAAAATTGTCTTTATGATACCATCAGAATGCATTTTGGAACCATCAGTCGTCGTTCCACTTCGTAAATGAGTTTCCTCGTATTTCTTCTATTTGTTATTAAGAACATTTCTAAAGACGACTTCCCCCGGTTTATGATTTTACCGACCACCTTGAATGAACTCGTAACCGCGCACCAATGGAAAAGGTTCGTCCATGGTATCGCAGACGTGTCTGCAACGATGTCTGCAATAGGCTAATTATTATTATGAAATGGGCGGGGCCGGTGCGTGGCTGTCGACAATGCTATGCAATCGGTAAATCATGGACCGTGGGAAACCGCCTTCACATATTGATTGTCAGTCTATACTTTAAACTAGTAACACATAAATTTGTCCTTTGATATTTATCAAAGACCAAAACAAAGTACTACATAACTCCACAATCTCATTTTCTCTAGTTGTGAGACGGGACATTTTTCTTAAAGACGTGTGATACGCTGTAAAGTAAATATATATCCCTGGCTACGTCACGCCTGGGACGAAGGTAACAAATGTCAACTGCTGACTATACTATCGTTTGTTACCAGACATAGAAAGCTTAAAATTACGAATGCTATTTCACTTGTGGCTTCCCAATGGCATTTACGAGTACGTATCGACAAATGTCACACCAGTTATTCATTGAAAGATAGAATTTATTTTTATTGGATTTAAATTGCGTATATTTGTTTTCTTTTTTCAAACAAACCAACGTATAACCAACCAACAAACTTGTAAAACTGTTTTATTTGAAAAAAGATATATACGCGATATAGATGCGGAAAAAATTACTTCATTTTCAATAAATAGTAATCGTTAAATTGCTAAGAACGATATATTTTATTATATTTGAGTATGGGAAACGAGTTAAAACAAAAACAACATATACCAATTTTAAATAAAAACCACATGTGTCAAATATAAATATTTTACGAATCAGTATTCACCTTTACGTATTTTACTTAAAATAATAATGTTGAATGAGCAACGTCGTCGCATTTTGTGACAAGTTCTTTAAATAAAGGAATAGAAATGTTGAATTACGAGTTCTTATGTAGTTTTTCAGATTTAAGTCTCGTATGTTTGTTTTTTCAAACAAACCAATTTTGTGTCCTTTTTCCATCAGGTCCCATCATTCTGACTCAGTCAAGTTGTCAGTGACGTTGGTCTCTTATAAAAAACAAAAAACCTATACGCAATTTAGATCCTAAAAAATAGTTTCATTTGGTGATATTGAACAAACTGTTGTTATGTAGGTACATATCCGAATATACATCCGAATGCAATAAAACCTGCGAAAGTTTCTGAAGTCAAACTGCTGTACACAGGACTCTTCTTAGGAAAGGGTTTAGGCTATCTTTTGCAGACCTAAACGACAATTAGTTACAACTAATATAAGATAAAGAAAAAATCTTTCGTAATCGTTATCAACGCATTTATAAAACATTATCTGTCACATAAAGATACTTTGTTCAATGTTGTCGAGTGGTCTTTAAATGTTGTGGAGTTGTTTTTAAATTAATGTAGACAAGAAACCCCTACAAATATATTATTACGTTCGTGACACCAAAACTACCATGCCTGTTTATTACATTCACTGAATAGCATAGTAATAATACCGAATCTAATAACCCATCAAAAGCCATGTATGACTCACCAATCAAAATAACCCTTTTTGTGGATTACTTTATGCAAACATACCAATTTCATCTCCAGTTCGAATGGCAGTGTCTCTGTCACAACCTACATTCAAACGCAAATGCTTTCTGTGGCTGCTTGAAAGGCAATCTCGGAACGCAAGCTTTACAATATACAGGGTGCACCACAAACTATTAGGATACTAAGGGAAAGTTAAATATTGTACACAGGACGTTTTGCTCTATAGAGATGTCATTTCATTTTTAAAAGTAAGTAATATTGCATTCATTAATAGAAGAGTTTGTCCCTTTTTATCAATTTGTCGTTAGTGTGTCTAAGGGTAAGTCATATAAAGATTTGTATATCGCCTTTGTAAACAAAGCCAACTTGTGTATTTATTTTGCACTCATCTCTGCCCTGTTTCGGTAAAATAATATTCGCAGGTTTATCCAGGATATTTATCTATTTAATTGGCAAAATATTATATATACCATATCATTGTTTCCATAATATTCTTTACTGCACCAAATAAATACAACAGAAATATTAATAGAACAGACGGTGAGCAAACGCGGGCTTGTCTCTAAAAAAAGATCTCTTCCAGCCAACTCATGGCAGTGAGTTCTATGGTTCTTATTATTATTTTTTTCTAATACCAAGTAACTCGAGGAACAAATCGTGCACCTTGTGCTAAGCAATCCGCCTGTCCATGACAGTTGCAATGTCACCTAGAACTTTAAATCACAATGGTCTGAGGGATACTGCTACTACGTTTGTCACCCAAAGACTTTAGTTGACTAGTCCCATGTGCCTGTAATTTAACCAGCACCCTGACCGAACTCTCTCCAGGAGCATGTAGCAAAGCATTGCGATTGTGTTTCAGGGCATATTCATTCCAAGTATTGTTATAGTGCGACTGAAAACCTAATCAGGGCGAGATCCATTTTTGATCCAGGACAAGGTGGACTTGAACAAGTCCATTTAGAATTATTAAGACAAAGATCGAGCACATTCGGCTGCACTCGAACCAGGGACCTCGCCATACCGTGGCTGACGATCTCAACTGAGTTATAAAATGAACCAGCAGGCCGTAGGAAAGTGCTTGTTGCAGATTTTTTTTTTGGGTTTTTAACGATTTTTTTGTCGTAGTGCCACCCGTGAGTAAATGTGAGCTCTATGGAGTGCAGAATGATGAGAATAATTTGTAGTTGTTTGTATAGGAAAAAGTGTACGTTAGGACGTTATGATTCTGAGTAGTGGGCTGTTGGATGCTGTTTGGCGGTTCTGGATGAATGTGTGGGGGGATTGGCTTCTATGGGGATGTGGTTAAGGTTGGTAATGGGTTTGTATGTGACTGTGATGTACAGGATTAGGTTGGTTAATATACCAGTTAACTTTAAAGTCCAGCCGAATCGAAGGAAATTTTCTTTGTGTTCTCGTCTTCTCTTCTCTTCCTTTAATGATGTAATTTCACAAAAATAATTGAATTTCATGGTAGTAAAATATCGTGATGTTCAATTAATTTTGTGAAATTACTCCACTATTTTGTTATAATGGCTGTGAAGTATGGGGGATGTTTGTGTTGGCGGTTGATGTAAGGTTGGTTAATATAGTAGTTGGGTAGGGGTGCGACCGATTTGCCAGATTTCGTTACGTTTAACCTTAAAAATTTTACCAGTTTACTTTCGAGCCTAGCCGAATCGAAAGAAGTTTTCTTTGTGTTCTCTTCTTTGCTTCTCTTCTTTCATCTTTGTATTAATAATTATAACAAACTAGTGGAGTAATTTCACAAAAACAAAAGCAGAATATTTGCATACCTTGAATGACACCACCTATTATTGGTGTGTAGTTTTTGTTACGCAATAACTCCAGTATTTGTGAACCAATTTTCCTGATTCTTTTTTTGTTGGAAAGAGAATACCTCCTTAGTAGTCCCATTTAATTTTGAAGAAAATCATCCACCTCAAAGAGTGGCTGTTCACGCATGAAGATTCATTTTTATAAACAGCGCCTAAATTTTAGTATAATGAGCAATTATTTTAGTGTTTGATTTTGCTATTCTTTAATTCAAGGCGTTTTTCTCTATTCTATATACTTAAAGTAGTGAGAACCGATTTTTATTATCTCCTGTGTCAAGTCCCGTATAGTGGCGAACTAGGGGATGAATCCGGGTTTGCGCAATTTCTAAAATAATTCCACGTACTTTTGAGGTCGTTTTTTTTAGTACTTTGTACTGAGACTATTATAGGTTGCAAATTCCTTGAAGCTTTGATTGCACCGAAAAGCTATATCGCCGAGGAAACGCGATGTCACTTGAAGAGGAAGACGTTCTTTGCATTTATTCCTTTCTTTGAAACCTTTAAACGTTTTAACGCCCCGCCCTGCACTAGGGAAATCCTATATCGTGGGTGCCAAGGACACACACATAGACAACCACAAATTACAACCAAACTCACGAGAGAAATAAATGTAGGCCATACGAATATTTGTCCCGGCCTGAGTATGAACCAGACCTATGCGTGGCAGTTCAGTGCACGTGGCACTAAAGTAATATTTTGTTGTTATTGTTGATACAAATTTTATTACCAACAAACACAAAGACAAATTTTTACTTAAATAAATTTTTATTGAATTGATATTCAATTATTTTTTGTGAAATTACTCCACTAGTTTGTTATAATTATTAATACAAAGATCGAACACTCAAAAAAACACTCAGAAAAAATTCCTTCGGTCCGGTCGGATCAGGTCTGGTAGCTGTAAAGGTACTAACTGGCTGATAAATCTGTAATAGATTTCTCATAGATGGCGCTACGACTAAAAAGTCGTTGAAAGACCAAGTACGACGCAAGCACATAGAAGAATTCGTGAGATCCGTTGGTTCGTTCCGTGGCTTAGTTGGTATAGCGTCTGGCACGGTTGCAAGAAGACGTCGGTTCGTATCCGACCGGATCGAAGGAATTTTTTCTGGGTGTTTTTTCTGAGTGTTCGATCTTTGTACTAATAATTATAACAAATTTTTACTTGTTAATTATTTTGACATGCGTTCGTCAAGTAATTGTTTAATTTGATTACATAATAAAAAAAAACAATAAAAAAAAGTCGGTTCACAAATGTCGGAGCGATCGCAGTAGCAGTAGAGCTCCATTTGAAAGAGTTCGTCCAGGGAAGTACTGCCACCTTACCTATATGTGCCGCCAAGCAGTAACATCAGCGTCACTGTGTTCCGGTTTTGACCGGACTTGTTAACTTACGTCTCAGAGTGACGGGCGCAGTGGTAGTGCCCCTCAGATATTTGCGATTTAAAACTCCGAGTCGCACTGTAACTGTCATGGACAGACGTGTAGCTAACCATCAGGCGCAAGATTTGTTCGTCCCGTCAATTGATATTATAAAAACATATCGTGTAACATACACACAAAAAAAATACAGTAACATTGAGAACCCCCTCCCTTTTTTTGAAGTTGGCTAAAAAATTTTATGATAATGGTGGTCAAAACATCAATGACAATCAATCAAACAAATATTGCAAATAAATAATAATTCATTCAGTCATTCCGATTTAATTATATATATAGGCATATCTATGGATTTAATCCATGGCCTAGCCCTAAATGGCGTTTATCTAATTTCCATAAAACATTATTTTAAACATGTAGGAGCGCTGGTGCTGGTGGTGGATTGGCACCGCTTAAGCACGTCCTGTCGATTATAATGTAGCCGCTTGGGATGTTCTGTCAATCGCAGATCTCGCTTAGTGAGTTTAACGTTCAGGATTCAAAAGAGGTAAAGAGATAGTGGTAATAAATCCAGTTTTATAAATATTATTCTCGTTTTATTAATGTTTGTGATCTTTAAAATGTTTATCGCACAAGAGATTTTGAGTAACTCGTAAATGGTTTAAAAAAATTAAACAGAAGAAGTTTTCGCTGCCGCGATCGGGCGGTGTCGGTAGAACGAAACAAAATCAGAATGCGAGGTAAAAGAACTATGGTAATTCAAAATTTAAATTTAAATACGAGTGGCCAGGAACCGGAAAAAGGCGAGAAAAGGTGGGTTGACGATGTAAGGAGGTCACACCGTCACAAACAATCTCAATATAGCTTAAGTTTAAGTCGCGTTTATTAATAAAAGCCTAAGTCAAAGTTAAAGTCAAATAATCATTTATTCCATAGGAAAATTTTTTATACTTGATAACGTATTTTTTTAAAACTACTTTTTAAGCTTTTACCTTTTCCCTGTTCGGGCGCCAGTGAAAGGTTTGTAACCCTAACAACACGGTAGTAAAACAGGAAACTTCCGGTCCACAAATTTATTTAACGTGAGGTAAAAGGTAAAGTAAAAAAACTGTAAGAAATAAAAGGTAGATGTAGAAAACAGTACATTAATAAAAAAACACTGCCTAACTTTTTTTTTTTTATTTTTTTTTTTTTTATGACATTAAGTAACGGGACGAACAAGTCGTGTGCCTGATGGTAAGCTACACGCCTGCCCATAACAGTTGCAGTGCCACCAAGAGCTTTAAATTACAAAAATCTTGGGGGCACTGCCACTGCGCCCGTCACCCTGAGACATAAGTTGACAAGTCTCATGTGCCTGTAATTTGACCTAAAAAAAATGGTAGATGTTAGATTTAAGCACTTACCCCTTATCGGGTTTTATTATGTTGAATTACAGATATTGGATAGACTGTTATTCGCTCATTATGGTCGATATATGATTTACATTGATTGTATTATGATTAAACTTAAAAAGAAAAGAAAATAAGAAAATTTGATTTAGTAGTTCTGTCCACTATCGCGGTCAAGCAGAGAGTGACCGTGGTACGAAGCAAAAATGAGAAAGCGAAGGAAGATGGAACAATTCACATTTTAAATATAGATATGAGTAGAAGAATAAAACGATACGATACGAATGGAGAGAGGCGATACAAAAAGGTGGGATGACGGTATAAGGAGGTCACACCGTCACAAAGTTAAATGCTATGGAATACACTTTGAATCATAATTGTGTGGAATCTAGACTCTTGTTGTCTTTCCATACTTCTTTATCTAAAACATACTCTTTAATTTTGTAATATGACTTTTCAATTAAAATACTTTTAATGTAAGATTTTAAACTTAGGAAATGATAATCTCTATATATTCTCCGGAATCTTATTGTAAAAACTTATACAGTTCCCCATAAAAGAATCGTTTACTTTAGTTAAACGAAATCGTGACTCATGGTGAGTTTGGACTAAGTTCTAAGGTTAATATTATGAATGTCTTCTTTCTTAATGAAATTGTGTATATTTTTACGGGCATATAAAATATTTGAGTAAATGTACTGCGTTGCCACAGTCATGATACCAGTCTTCTTAAACCTTTCTCTGAGAGAAACCCGAGAACCTAAACGGTACACAGAACACAGAAACTAAGAACTGCCGCTAATAAGTTTCATTGAAAGGGTTGCGCCCGAAACACTCTCGACATTACTTAACAATAATAACAATAATGTGCCAGACAACCACATCAATTACCACGTCAAACCAAGGCATTTGCCGTACTATGAGCACCTTACTTATTTCTGCCTCCAAGCAGTAATGTGAGCATTACTGCGTTCCGGTTTTGAAGGGAAAGGGTGCTAGTAAAGTTACAGGCACATGGGACTTGTCAACTTATGTCCGGGCCCAGTATTTTTTTATACGTGTGGCGCACTATAAGTTTCCGGAATGAATTAGAAAAAAATACTATAAATGGTCAGAAATGAATTTATTGTTTCTCAAAATATTCTCCGTTAGCGTTAATGCACTTTTTCATACGAATGAACCAATTTTGAAGTCATTTATGCCACTCCTCTGTGACAATCTCTGAACATATTTTTCATACTGTTCGACAGCCTCTTCAGGTGATGAAAATCGTTGACCGCGTAACTGGTTTTTGATTTTTGGAAATAAAAGTCACAAAGTGCCAGGTCGGAACTGTTCACCTTCAAAAATTCATTTCTCTGTCTAGCCGTGTGATAACTAACATTGTCGTGGTGCAAGATGATATGGCGTTTACGGTTATTTTTACGGAGTTTGTCAATAAATTCCGGCAAACAAATGGTGGTGTACCAATCACTATTCACGGTACAAAGTTTCTCCAAAGCAACAGTAGCCACGTCTCCAGTTTTATTAAAAAAAGAAGCAATCATCCGCTTAGAGGCACTTTGCACGCGCACCACTTTGGTTGGTTTCGGCTTATCTCGAAAGACACATACGCTCGATTGTTGCTTTATTTTGGGATCGTAACTATAAATCCATGTTTCGTCACCTGTTACTATGTCCCATACTAAATATGAGGCCCCTTCGTTGAATCTGGTACGCATGGCATTACATCAAGTGACGCGATCCGTTTTTTGAGCCTCAGTCAAATTGTGTGGGATCCACGGAGAGCACAGCGTTTTCACACCCAATTGTTTGTGTAGTATTGATTGTATTTGACTCATGCCCATGCCTAAAGATGCCCGAATCTCATGGTATGTCACATGCCTGTCTGTTTTGATCATACGGCACACAGCATCGATGTTTTTGTTGTTCACAGCAGTGGACGGGCAACCATCATTATATTCGTCACTGAGATTCACACGACCTCGTTTGAATTCTACAAACCAGCTATAAATAGTCGTTTTGCAAGGTGCTTCATCGCCAAAAGCAGTTTGAAGCCGAGCGAAGCTCCGCTGAGCTCTTGACTTACACTTAAAGTCCTAGAAAATCATACTACAACAATTTTCACGAGTTAAATCCATGGTGTTGTAGATAACCAATTTTTAATATGACGCCACAATGTAAAAACAAGTGACAGCCAGATGAAACAAACTGTATTCTACAGTCAAAGATTTTCAAATGTTGTAATTACTTTTTAAATATTGTTTATATAAGTGGCCAGTTCCGGAAATTTATAGTGCGCCCTATGTAGTAATAGAATTTACACATTATACATACACGTACACACAATTGTCATGTACATTTGTGTGTTATATATATACATTACATTTTATGTCTTAGAAAAATGGAGACTGATTGCAATTACCCAGAGACCCAAATAATAATAATTAGCACCTAAAGTTTCTGATGAAGATTTAGTGGATACTTATGTCAAAGTTTTCTTGCAATTTGAAGTTTGAGTTTCAGTTTTTAGGTTTAAGTTTAAATTTTCTATTTCTCGTTATGAATAGGGATGACAAAATAATAATAAAAATGTTATACACAATTTTCTTTTTTTTTTATATGCATGCATATCATTACAGTAACCTTATATTTCACTACCTTATCCTAAAAAAATCATTTCCATGCCCATTCTTCATTACCGTAGCTGGACATATTTTAAAAAACCAAATATCGTCTTCAATATATATTGATGCCAGTTCCGGAAACTTACAGTGCGCCCTATGTACTAAGTAGGTAACAATCAAGAATACGACCCGCCTGATGGAAAGCAGTGACCGTCGCCTATGACCGCTTACAACACCACAGGCGTCACGAGCGCGTTGCTATCCCCTTCAGGACACTTCTCCAATCACTTTTCGATGTCCTGCTCCACCTTGCCTTGCTATGTGTCCCGCCCAACCTCATTTGAGTTCCATGATCCGAGTTCCAGCATCCTGGACTTACGTCCGTCGTCAGATCTCAACGTTCGGAACTCGGCCGCTGCCGAGCATGCCACTCCCCATGGACCTCTTTGTAGTTCTCAACAACAGACAGGTGAGAAGAACTCCTGAACAGTTCAGTAGCTTCCTTGTCTTTAGGCTGAAATAGATTCGTTTTGACGAGCATTTCCGTATGTGTTTGCGTTCGAAGACAATGAAAGCAGATAAGCAAACTTTTGAGCTCGGTTTTTTATATTTGTAACTTTTATAAAAAAAAACCCGTCCTCAAAAGTTCGTGGAATTACATCTTTTTGCCAATGATTGAAATCGGTTACCGGAAATTGTGCGAAACCGGATTCGTCCCCTAGTTTGCCACCCACAGAGGTGGAATATTGTCTTCAAATTTAAATGGGAGCAACACTGTACCTGCTTTCCAATAAAAATCTGTTTACAAATTATCGCGTAATATGCACTAAAAAAAATGCAGTCGAATTTGAACCTCCCCCTTTTTTTGAAGTCGTTTAGAAAAGTTATAATTATTCACAGTAAAGCAAAAAGTTATAATTATTCATAGTAAATTGTTTCGGGGTGTTTATGGTATCGTCGTTGTTTCCGATTTCCATAACACAAGTACTTTATTTAGGTACTCACTTGGGATCAGAGCAATATTATGGATCTAAATTCAAAATCGCGGCTTAATCAAGAACTGTACTATTGTATATTTTGGTTCTGATTTCAAATTTCATAAATACCTGTTGAGGAACATCCTAGTGATGTCGTTCGGAAATTGTGCAATTTCAGTGGATGCCAAGAAAGCTTCACCGCTCCTCTCGACACGTTTCAAACAGAATTTCGAGGACCGAATGGAATGACAGCTATCCTGCTCAAAGTATTAACATAGCGATAGATAGGAGGAACATTTTGAGCAACATGGTTTTAGTTAAGGCATGTACTTTATTCCTTTGCTTGTGTCTTGAAAAATATTTGTGGGTTTGTTCAACAAAAACGGACGTTGGTTTTTGTAGAAGAAACTCAGTAACAAAAAAGTGTAACAACACTAGGTATCTGAATAGTTAATTAGGTTTATAAAATCGTTCGTCGTCGACCGTTTTTAATCGTTCTATTTATAAATAAAATCGTGTTGGATTTTATTGAATATATGCATAAATGTAATTCATTGATATTAATTTATTTTTTGTACAATTATTCCAATAGTTTGTTATAATTGTTAATAGTCGATACTACCTTAGCTCGAATTCAATTGTTTCCCGTACTGTTTCATTTTGCTTGAGTCGATTGGCAGAGACACTACCTCTATTTCAAAATTTATTTTTTTACAAACGAAATTTAGTCATTTGAAAAATGTATATCGTATACAAACATAAATATAAAACAAATCATACAGCGGTTTTCTTGTAAAATTTTGAGGTAAGTTTGTGTTTTTTTTCTACCGTGAAAATTTTTGGAAATCATGTTTTCACCGTAGAATAATAACGCATAGAAACCTAGCCCGCGCACGCTAAGTGAGGCAAATTGAAGCGCTCCCAAAGGGCCTACACGAGCGGGCGGGCCTTCAGTGCTCAAGGTCAACTTGCGTCGCGGACAGCTCCAGAATTTTAGCTAATAATGACGAAATATGCGGTAAATGAGTGTAAAAATACGTCAGACAAACATAAAATAGATACTAACATCACATTCCACAGGGAAGTAACGCGTTTCAACTTGTATTTTTATATAAATATTCACTAAAACCGAAAATTAACGTACTACTAAAACTAGCCTACATGCATTTGATTTTTGTTTCACTTGTAACAGTTCGTTTGACATGAAACTATCATTCTATGCGTTATTATTCTAAGGTTTTCACACCATATAAATTTTACTATATATTTTTTTCCAAAGTGTTTACTATATATTTTGTTCCAAAAATTAATTCAACACATTCACTGCTCACGGAACCAACCAAAGCCATTTAAGGTTGTATCGACTACTTAATACACAAATCGAAAACAAAAATTTCTTTCATCTGACATTATTCGAACCTGCGTTTGTATTCCAAACAAGGGCCACAGCCCAATTAAGTCAGGAGTCCTTACAAATTTCTTTAAGTGTTTATTACAGATCTTTTGTATTGGGGTTTTGCGGCTTCCTTTGCCGTAAACGACACCTGTGAGAAATTTATGGAGCTTCTCACTCAGCCGATACCTTTGCACTTAGCAGAGACTGACTTTTTTTTATATATGATGTTACGTAACGAACAGTCGTGCGCCTGATGGTAAGCAACACGCTCGTAAACAGTTGTAGTGCCATTCAGAGCTTGAAATCGCAAAGATCTGAAGGGCACTGCCACTGCGCCCGTCACCCTGAGACATAAGATGACACGTCTCATGTGCTTGTAATATCACCAGCACCCTTTTACCCTTCAAAACTGGGACACAGTAATACTGACATTACTGCTTAGCGGCAGAAACAGGTAAGGTGGCAGTACTTCCTTGGGCGAACTCTTTCACATGGAACTCTACTGCTACAATGACGTGGCCCAAGTTTGGCTTACAGTCGAAAGTTCTAGTTCTGTCAGATCGAAGATTTTTTTCTTTTTTTTTGATCTTTGTATTATAATTAAAATTCTATTTTGTGTTTGATTTTAATTATTTGTTAGTTGGTTCTTTTGTAAACTAAGTTAGTTCTTTTGTAAACTAACTTTTTTAAATAAGGCTCTATTTAGAAGTACACGACTTCCAGCGTATTTTTCTTATTAATATCAAGTGTTGGTAAGCGACACGCCTGTCTATAATGGTTGCAGTGCCACTTAGAGCTTCAAATCGCAAAGATCTGAGAACACTGCCCCTGTGCCTGTAATTTCACCAGCATTCTTACCCTTCAAAACCGGAACGCAGTAATGTGTGCTGCGGTACGTAAGTAGGTAAGGTAGCAGTACTTCCCTGGACGAACTCTTTCACATGGAGCTATACTGTTACTAAACTATTAATGCTATTCTAGATTACCACCTGGATGTCATTTAATGACACAGTCATCCAGGGTTAGGGACAAACCTTAAACCGGTAAAATAAATTTACACTTGAAAGTGTCATTTTTTTAAAGTACTGTTCGTTCACTAATCTGATTTCCCTGTGAAGAACGAGCAAGAAACTCTAGGGATTGCTCTTTTCAAATGAACTTAAATGCTATGGAACACATTTGAATCAAAATTGTGTGAAATCTAGACCCATGTCGGCTTTCCATACATCTTTATCTAACACGTAGTCTTCAATTTTGTAATATGACTTTTCAATAAAAATACTTTTGCCAGACTCTTACCTATTGTAAAAACGTATATAGTTCGTCATAAAAGAATCAGTTACCTTACTTAAACGATATTGTGGTACCATGAGTTCTGACTTAGTTCTAAGGTTAATATTATGGATAAATTCGGTTGGGGCGCCAGACGAACGTGTTTTATATGGTTGCTTTTAAGTGTTTGTGTTATATGGTGTAATGGAGCAAGAAACATGTCTACTCACGCCACTGCACACCCAATACCAAAGTGACCACTTCGCTCACCACTTCCTCTACCCGCATCTGCACGTCTCACGGTGCGACTGATATTCGGCAGACAACTCACTTGGCATCGCCGTATGGCACAAACTGGATTTTTATATATTTTTTTATTTATTTATTTGGTCAGTCAACAATTGTGTCACCAATAAAAGACCTGAAACATATATGCAAAAAACTTAAAACTAAATGCCAACACTACATGCACAATAAATTATTGCAAAGTAAAAATAATCTTGCAAAAAGTGTAAAATTAATATTTAACCATATAAATCAAATACTAAAACAAGTAGTATTAATATCTTAAGACTAAGCGAAAGCATAAAAAAGAAGACAGAATTTTGGGAAGGTGACGCCATTACGCGCTTGGTTTTTACTGCAGACAAGTAGTGTCTTCGAGTATATAACCAGAAATAGAAACGAAATAAGGGTCATCCATCACTGGCAACTCATCAGTCAAAGGGTGCTCATATCACTTTTAAATATCAACTCTCATTTGAATTAAATCATAAATTAGAAAGCTGAAATAATACTACGCCAACAACTGACCTGTCTGGACGTTTCCGTATATTCCAAAAATATTCTGTATTTATGGTACTAAAGATTAATATCTCTGACTATGAGGGGCTGTTCCATTCGGTGGTGTGGGAAAAACAGCAAAACATCTAATTACAAAACAAACGGAATCACATTTCAACGTTAAATATTAAATATGTAATTTTTCAATCTTCGTCCATTACAGCAAGTTAAACTAGTCGATTTGAAGTGAAACAATTGACGATACCCGTCAATTGTTTCGAATTCGCTGGCCAATCGGAGAGCAATTTGATTTGGCAGAATAGTTTTCAAACAAATTAAATGACATTAATCTCTATTTCTGGTTATATACTCGATGAGTAGTGTAAACCTATCATTGCGTTATGATGATTGCAATGGGAAAATTCGCGCCTAGAACGTACTGCGAAAAGGCTTACGAAGAGGCTTTATGGAAAATGTATATAGTCTGCAGGGAACATTAAATGATATGAGGTTTAGAATTGGACTGCATTTAATTTGATTATTTAGTATTTTATATAAAAACATTATATCTAAAATGTCCCGTCGCTTCAACAAAAACAACATTTGGAACTTTGTGGGACTTTGTGATATAAACCCGAATGCAGCGTAAATTACGCAACTCACAAAATTACGTTCGTAGGCCTCACCCTTATTGTATAGATATAAGGCTTTTTCTGATCTGCTTAACGCGATTCCGTGTTGCTGAAGTGTGGAGATTTCTCTCTACTCCCATCACTCGCTTCCCATTTATTCACAAAAAAAAGACTAAAGCATTTTATTCCAGTATTTTCGGAAATATAAATTTTCGCCTCAAAAATCAAGGAGCTGTAGCAAAGGCGACAAAGCTAGCGCGTTTAATTTAGGCCCTTGCGGCCTAAAAGTCTGAATATTCATTTTGTTTGAGTTTCTGAATAGGATTTTCTTAAAGGCTTACAGTTTTCTAATTAAATGAAAAGAAGCGTAGTGCTACTAAGCTGTGGTATCCTAGATGAGAGACCAGCCTAGCTTAGAGTCATGCGCCTAGTGATAAGCGACACACCTACCCATTGAAGTAAAGCTTTAAATCAAAGATAAAGAAACAAGTATAAGCAAAAGAGCCCCTCGGGAAGGAGTTCGTCTGGCCGTTTCCTCATGCTCGTAATGTGATCATTATTGCGTTCGTTAATGATAAGTACAGGACAAACAAATTCAAATAAGGGCCCTACCTTTCTACCGGAATACATCAGTGATACGTTTTATGTTAAAATATAGTTAGCATCAAATTCCTCACCCCACCCACACTTCAACCTGAAATATCTATTAATATGATCTGTTTTAGACTACGTCAAAGAGCTTTAATTCACTATAATTCCAAACTAAATTACGTCACATATACAAATAACTCTCCCACATCAGCCACTTCGTTTGAATGATTGCTTCTTGATTGAGAGGTCAAAGGTTTAAATCCCTTTGGCGACATATACCTATGACTATAATTTTTTAAGTTACGTACGTTTGTGAATGCACAGTATCAATTATTATCAATTGTATCTTGAAAATTTGTTTTCCATTAGAAATTACTACGAAATACAACTGACTGTCCAATCCTACTAAACTGAATGATATTTATTTAGAGCGACCCCCGAAACCATATCGCACACTGACAATGACAGTGACATAATGCAAAATATTCTATTTTGAGTAATAACCCAAAAACTGAATAACTATTATTTGTACAGTATTTAGTAACATAGAGCTCCTTGTAAAACAGTTCGTCCAGGGAAGTACTGGCATCTAGTCTATCTCTGCCATCAAGTAGTAATGTCAGCATTACTGTGTTCCGGTTTTGCACGTGGGACTTGACAACTGATGTCTCAGGATGACGGACGCAGTGGCAGTGCGCCTCAGATCTTTGCGATTTAAAGAGCTGTGCAACTGTTATGGACAGGCGTGTAGCTTACCATCAGGCGCATGTATTGTTCGTCACTTGATTTTTTTTTTAATTTATTAATGTAACATTTACCTACCACGACAAAGTAAAGGTATTTTTAGGGATTACGTTTAGTGTCACTCCTCTTAATTTCTTCACGTAAACTAACATTTCTTATTATGCAATATCATCTTATGAGATTCATGAAAACAAATATAATCATGAAATTTAATTTTAAACTTCGTAAATTAAAGGATAACTTTAATGAATGTTTTTTAAGCATCCCACTTAGATCTGAGTCAGCTATCCTGTTCTACATAGAGCGCACTATAAGTTTCCGGAACTGGCCACTTACATAAACAATATTTAAAAAGGAATTACAACATTTGAAAATGGAAAAATGGAGAAAAATATTTAGACAATATTTAAATGAAAGATAATGAAAGTTGCAAAGGAACGTTTTGACAAGAGACCTCTTGCCAACGTCAATGTCACATTAATATTGAGAACAGTGTTACCATTTGTGGTAGGTTTCTGCCATTTAATTTTGGGCAGATTCAATTTTTATTCATTTTCATTGCTGCAGAATATGATAAGTTCTATTAAATGTGGCTGAGTTTGACAGATTTGGGAATATTCGGGAAGTTCTTTATTATTTTTAGGAACAAACTGAAAACTTGATGTTTTCTGCTACTGCAAACAAACATCTGAAGAGAAATACAGGACAATGTTATATACATAACCTATATTAACCTTATAACCCCAGCTTCTACAGTCTAAACTCAATTGGCTTTTTGATGCTTTGATAATAAATCACAAGTATTGATAGGTCTCCTTAATGCACGTCGTCAAAAACACTGGGTCACAAAATACACAGGATGTCGCATTCTTCTTTAAATTTTCAAAATCAAAATGTCAAAACTTACTAACTTACTTACTTACTTCAAAATACAGTTCACATACCTATATTATATTTATTTTAGATTTACCAAACATTTAACCAACTTATTACATTTATTTTTTATTATAGTTTATTTATTTATTATTATAGTTTTAAGAGCGCGACGTCGTGAACTATTCACAGTCCCACCCGGTGCGTACCGTATCGCGCAGGAACTCACCACTGCTCCGTGCCCTCGCAATGCTCAATCAACTCTTGGCATCAGCACCGGAGTGTGATCTGTTTGCATGGCGATGGGCGGCTGTGTGTTGTGAATGCCTGAGATTTTGTGAAGCGATGGATGATAGTGAGTCAAGTATAGTGCTATAGTTTAATTTATTATTTCAGTCTTTGGTTTTTTTTTCATTTTTATTGTTATTTTTTAATTAGTTTGGTTTCACGGCGCATTGGTTATGGAACTGTAATGCCGTGTAAACATATTTACAATAAATAAATAAATTACAATCTTAATAATGTAAGCTAGGAACACCTTAAAACTACATGTATCAAACAGTCACAGATAAATACCACTTGTAAAAAGACTATAAAATTAACAACATTGTTTAACCTCAAGTAAAATGACAAATTAACGATAATTAATAACAACAGTTTTTTTTATGATACCAAGTGTCAGAACAAGCAAGTCGTGCGTCTGGTGGTTAGCGACACGCCAGTCTATGACAGGTACCGTCCCACACAGAGCTTTAAATTGCGAAGATCTCAGGGGCAGTGCCACTGCGCCTGTCACCCAGAGACATAAGTTGACAAGTTTCATGTGCCTGAAATTTCATCAACACCATTACCCTTCAAAACCGAAACGCAGTAATGCTCACATTACCACTCTGCGGCAGATATAGGTAAGGTAGCAGTACTTCTCTGGACGAACTCTTCCTTAAGGAGCTCTACAACTACTAATATGCATTAAAAATTAAAAAGTCAAATTTAAAAATATAACTTAATTTCGTTTGACGATAAATCAATTCTAATCATTCAGAAATCAGTAACTAAAAAGAAATAGCTTGTTCGTGACAGCACACCGTTAAAGGCTCCATACAAAGTAACAATCGTTTTCCTAAAAAGGGAAAAGCGACTGACTTTTAACATCTCAGATGTTAGGTTAGATATCGAGAAACAAATTTCAGTCTAACATCTCGGGATTTAAGTCTAATATCTTAGAACGACCCGACAGAAAAGTTCCATTATTGTAATGTTTGTAGCCAAACAAGGTAAGCGTATTAGCTTTGCACGCTCGTACGCTAAAATTTGTGAATCAACAAAGACAATTCTTTGGTTGTATAAGCTAATTGGGTATACCGAAAAATAAATCGTGCTTTCAAAAATAATAAAAATTGTTTGGGCTTGGAGGAATTCGGGAAACTTAGCCTCATCTTCAGGCCGTCAATCCCATAGAGTCTAAAAACAAAGGAATTCAACCGTTTTGGTCTACCAGTTATGTCCTTCGGAGCCGAGATGTGGACACTAACAATAAGCCTCATCCACAAATTCCTAGTGAAGTCATACGTCAGAGAACTAAACTGACCGACAGCTCGCAAAACTAGTAAGCTTAAGGGGCGATAGGCCTTACATGGCTGCAAGAGATGACCAATGGAGTTGACTTGTTCTACAATGTCGATCTAATAAAATATGGCCTGCGGCAACATGTATGGATGACCCGAAAAAGGTGACCGGCAGCGGCTGGATACGGGCCACATAAGACCGGGAGTGTTGGCATGCGTTGGAGGCCTATGTTCAGCAGTAGATGCGTGTAAGATGAATATGCGATTTTAAAGCAATTTTACATATTGAGCACGGCTAAGAAACGGTCACAGAGACAGACTAGATGACACTATCAAAGTCGCGGACGGTAGATGAATGAGATTGGCGCAAAATAATGGGGATGGATAATGATAATGGTTTGTTCAAATTGCAACAAGACAGATCTCATGGTCTTCGAAAACTATTGACTGACACACCTATTACTAGTATTGTATCTTGGAAAGTCAGACTCGTTCAAGTCATCTCGTCATACAGTTTTCAATTAGTTCCGCCTTCAGCGTTGCTCCTTCGGGCGACTTGAAAATCAGGAACACTTCATTCTTATGTAGTTGATATACCACCCATTCGAATGAGAGCTTTGCTTACTATCATAATACGGCAAAGGAGTGGACTACGCTTTGTCTGTTTGTTTTCCGAAAAGTACAATTTAGGGCTATTCAAAGTTAGAGTTAGACATGTTTTCTTAAGTAGTTGTGCGGCTGGAGGTAAGCGATACGCCTGTCCACAACAGTTGCAAATTGCGAATGGCACCCATTCAGATCTAGAAATCACAATTATCTGAGGGGCATTGACACTGCGCCTGCACCCTGAGTCATAAATTGACAAGTCCCATGTGCCTGTAATTTCACCAGCACTCTTAGGGCGCATTTATTCCACACGAATTTCATCGCGCTCAGACGGAGACCGCGTTGCCACCGTGTAACGACCACGCATCTGACTGTCATGGCAAAGTACGCTCTATTTATTTGGCCTTTACGTTTTAACTTAAATGAGCATCCCAGGTGTGCGAGTGAGGCTGCCTTATCTTTGGTCCGTTTGGTTGGTTGTTGCGTAGTAAATATAATTCAGAGTCGCCATTAATGTAGGTACGTGAGAGCATGGTAACTGTCGGGCGTTCGCCGCGTGGCGGTCGCGCGAAAACTTCGCGTCATGTAACTGGGTGTGTAAGATTCAAAACCAGAACACAGTAATGCTCACCGTTACGGATTGGCGGCAGAAATAACTAAGGTGGCAGTACTTCTCTGAACGAACTCTCATAAGGAGTTACACTGCTGCTAAAAAAGGTAAGGTGGTAGTATACAAACTAAATAGGTAAGGTGGCAGTTTGTATACACACGCCATCGTCGCTCAACATCGGATAAGATCGTGGCAAATGAAAAAAAAATTATATCGTGTCCTCAGCAACAATATACGATTCATAGTATAAGTCAATAGAAACGAATCTTGGTGAACTCATTCCATAATGGACTATGGTTAAAAAATTTGCGTCCAAGCGCCTACTCGATCAATTTGACGGGTCAAAAGCGACGCCAAAGGATTTATTTCCACGTAGTACCATTCATTAATCTTCCTTTTGAAAGTTTCAGCTGGTTTAACCAAAGTTACGAACAAATTTATATAACGAGGCAATGGCTCTATACCTGGGGAAAGAAATCATTATAACGAACTGAGAGCAATAGTATACTCAGCACCGAGTGTTATTTATGGACTGTATAAGCATGTAGACTGGGGTGCAAAGCTGTATAAGCAAGATTTAACATATAAATTTCAAAGGACTGCCAAAAGAAAACAATAAAAGAACAATGACGCACGCACGAATCGACTCATCCGTAGAACAAAGATCTATGTGCAAGACTTTTCGCTGTGGATGTCTGTTCGACCGTTGTTCCTTTTTTATATTTCCGAAACAAAATGAGATATATGAATTCTCAAAACACCTTTATATAGGCCTTAGTTTGAATAACGAAATTATTCTCGTAACGTACTTATTCTCTTTTCGCTATATAATCACATCGGATTCTGTTCTTCGGATGAGTCGTAATAATTATAACCATTTTTTTTAGTTTGTGGAATTGCATCTATTTGCCAAGTTTTATTGAAATCGGTTTGCGGAAACTGCGTGAAATCCAATAAACCGTATTTGTCTCCTAATTTGTGACCTTAGAGGTGAAATATTGTCTTTAAAATTCACTGGGATTACTATTGAGGTTATCCCCTTTCCAACAAAAAAAGAAACATCTAAATCGGTTCACGAAAGTCGGAATAATCGCGCTAGTTCCATGTAGGTACTCAGTTCCAGATACAGTTGAATTGAGAACTCTTTCTTTTTGTAGTCCGTTAATAACTACGGTTCTAAATGTCTACAAAACAATTTGTAGGAACTTTTACTTTAAATTACACAGTTTCAATATTACAATATGAGCACAAAAAATCGACTGAACCCAATTTTATAATAACTTTTTAAAGACAACAGAACATTTTTATTTTATTTTTTATGTAAATTTACATATATATTATGTATATAAGAATGATCTTGTAACAACCCTATTTGCAATTATTGTAAAAGTAACAAACATGCCAATTTGTATCAATTCGAACTTTTTTTGAAATTATCGCCAATAGAAAAATATAATATAATTAAAAAGTGTAATGGTTGTATGAATTGTTTAAGTGTGCGTCATACTTTATCGACGTGTAAGTCGAACGCTACTTGCAGACATTGCAATAAGACCCATAATAACCAATTGTGCCGCAGCTTGATTAAGCGTCCAAATGTCTCTAATCAGGGATATTACTGTCATGTTAAGGCCAACCGCACCGCTCCCAGCTGTACAACTCACGTCTTCAGCCGCGGCCGTGCATACCGCGCAGCCAGTACGTCCACATATCAACTCCGCGCCGTCTTCGGTTCAACATGGCCCCTCTGCTGTTTCTCCAGGCCTTCCGCACACTAATAATAATAATGCTGTAGATTTGTCGGGCACTGTTACGAGCAATCAAGCCTCGCTTATGACAGTATTGTTAGGAACTGCAACTGTACAGGTATTAGATGCCTTTGGTAATCGCTGCGATTTAAGAGTTCTGATTGATATAGGTTCTCAGAATCATTTTGTTACGTCACGCTGTTTATGTACGTTGGGGTTGAGAATTACACCTAACAATAAAAATATGTCAGTGCATGGTATTGGAGAAAGTTCTCAGTCTATAAAGGGAACGTCAAATGTCACGCTGTTTTCACTATTTGATCAGTCTTTTTCGTTAAACTTGCAAGCATTGGTCATTGATAAAATATCTGGTAATCTTCCTTAAACCAATGATGGTTTAGAAAAAAATACTCAGGAATAATATAAAGGATTATAAATTTTCAACATATTTTATTATATTTTAAGTATAAAATTTCATTTTAAAGTCTTCTCGAAGTTGTTGACGAGTAGTTTCGAAAAGCTCCGGGACGTCTTCTCGTCCGGGCAGTCACTCAACGAGCCATGGACCGAGCAATGTTCGGTATTTCTCTACGTGATCGAATCAGAAATGAGGAGATCCAAAGAAGAACGAAAGTCACCGACATAGCCCAAAGGATTAGCTAGTTGAAGTGGCAGTAGGTACGGCACATAGCTAGTAGAGCTGACGGCCGTTGAAGCAGAAAGATTCTCGAATGAAGACCACGAACCGGAAGGCATTGGCCTGAGGGCGGCGGATAACCGACGGATGCACGTTGCGTCCTACCGGCTAGTCTGGCAAGTTTCTTGGGAAGACCTATGTTCAGCAGTGGACGTCTTCCGGCTGATATGATGATGATGATGTAAAAGAATCTTCATATTAAAAAATCTACACATATACCACATTAAGTGAATCAATACCAAACTACGAAATGTTCAAGCTGAGAATTTTTGAAAATTTCCTCACTCACTTTGTGAATGTTTGTTTACAAAAATACGAAAAAATACAATATATGAGATTGTGTAGGAACATTACAATTTAATTATGACAAAGAACCAGGAAACAACTCAATTGTAGCGTATATTGTCGCGTACGATCGCGATTGACAGCTACTGGTGAGTGCCTATATTCTTTCTGAACGGAATGTTAAAAATGGCAACACAGAGGGAGGAATGGGGGGAATGATGAATGTTTAAAAAGAAAAGGAACGTTAGTGAGAAAAAAGACGGAGATCAGGTTTGGGAGTAGCAAAAAGAGTGAAAGGAGGTATAGTTAGTGCGAAGCAGATGGTGAAGTGTTTTCTAATCTGGTGAGTGTTTGTACTAATAAAGAGATATGGTGATATTGAGATATAGATGAAAAGATTATTGTATCTTGCTGGAGGTTTGGGTTGATCTACGGAGAAGGTGGAGAATCAACATGGGGCCTCAGGGCCCCAACCTTCTGCGCGTCGCTCTTGGCAACAGGTGTGCCCGTCTGATGAGAGGATCCTACCACCATGTGGCTCTCGGGTTTACTTGTGGTATCGGTCGAGACACGCAGAAGGTTTAACGATAATTGTAGTAAGCATTAGCGCAATTATAAATCCCTATATCTCTATGTTATCATATTATTAAGCATGAGACTTTGTCGCATATGAGAATTGACATTACATTGAACCAAGGCGACTCGACATCATGACAAAACATGTAGGATATAAAACGTGGCGACATATATCACGTACAGAGAATTGCCTACGATTCTTGCACTAAGCAAAGCCTATCTCGCAATTGATAGATAATATCCTTGTTGCTGATAAAAGAACAACGCTAGGAAGGAATAGTAACAAAGAGAAAATTTTACGTATTATCACAAATCTGTATATTATATTATATTTTATTTTATTTAATACAATTTTTAATTGGAAACAAATTAGTTTTAGTTTAGAAACACCTCTTGCTAACGGTGAAGCAGTTTTGCTTCACCTCATGGTAAAATCCGCACGTCTAAAAAAATTCTACCCTTAAAAAACGTGTAAAGTTTCCAATTTGTATTAGACCAGTGGGGCGAATCATGGCCTAAACACTCTCCTCAAAAGAGACCCGCGCCCAGCAGTGAAATGTATAATGGATAAACGATGACGATGATATAAATTTAACTCTGTCGGATATACCCTTTAGAGTTTCTTCAAGTAACGGTTTAGAGAATATCCAGGCGACGGGAAGCTCGTTGGACGTTTACAATAGACCTAAACATCATCTGATAGATCATCCAGTGCTTGATGCCACAAGAACAGCAGAGAAAAGAAAGACGAGG
>NW_020653477.1:1985808-2055469 GCF_003589595.1 Hyposmocoma kahamanoa
TAAATAAAAGAGTGCAGATAAAATGATCGAGAAGCTAGATAAATCTCAATTAACATTTCCAATCCGGAATTAAAATAAATTCAATCGGAATTCGCTCGGTACGAATCGCAGTCGTTCCAAGTGAGACGATTAAATTTTAGAATAGATCAGTTAGAATCCACATTCGTTCATTCACGGATCCTTCCGGCTTCAATCCATTTAGTATCTAGTTCAATTTAGTAAAATACGAGTAGATATTTTTTTGGTATAGCCGCATAGAAAATGTGCCAGATATTTTTTGATCATTTGAAGTAACGAGACGAAACAGTGATCACCTGATGGTAAAAGACATGCGACCTAATAGTTGCAAGGCCACTCAGAGCTTTAAATCGCAAAGATCTGATGGGCACTGCCGCTGCACCAGTCACTCCGACACAGAAGTCGACAAGTCTCATGTGCAACACGGCTTCTTTACAATTGAGAGGTAAAGGCAAGTCTTATCCATTGGAAAGCAAACAACCCAATGTGTAATCGTTAAAGTGCATTCGAATTATATTTATTCAATAAGGATTTGCCAGTGATGACTTACGGCACCGAGACGTGGTCACTCACTATGGGCCTAATAAAAAGGCTTAAGGTCACACAGTTCGCTGTTCACTCGGAGTTTCGCTGCGTGATCGAATCAGTAATGGGGATATCTGCAAGGGAACCAGAGTAACCGTGGTGTAAACATGGCGCAAAGAATTGCAAAATTTAAGTGACAGTGGGTACATATTGATTGCAGAACAGATAGCCAATGTGGCTGAAGAGTTCACGAGTAGCGACCGCGTACCGGAAGATGCAGCGCGGGCAGACCAACCACAAAGTGGACAGATGACCTGGTAAAGCTTGCGGGCATCCGCTGGATGCAAGCGACACAGGACAGGTCGTTATGGCATTCTTTGGTGGTGGCCTATGTTCAACAGTGGACGTCTTCCGGCTGATATGATGATGATGATAAGGACTTGACTTAAGTAGGATCTTGTTATTGAGTCTGTACGTGAAGTAGATTTATTAATACAACCTTAAAAGTATTAGAGCAAATGCACTAGTTATTACTTAACAGTTACATCACTCTCATACGAAATCGATAATACCTACGCTATAATAGCCTACTAAATCTGACAAATGAGTTGAGGCACTCAATACTCAAGCACGCGCTCAGAGAGGTGAAATAACGTTGCTCGCCGTGTGAAGTTTTGCGGAACCGAATGCTGGGCTTATACAAGGATTGTAACATAAATTAAAGACTTGTCAGAATGCTTGCGCTGTCAGCGATACACTCAGCTGTAAGCGCTTATCACGTAACCTTGAGCGAGTCACTGAGCCCTGGCAAAAGTTAGTAATGATGACAGCAATGTCTGTATAGAATAATGTATACTCGATATCTACACCTAGCATTGTATTTGACGAAGCTCTAATCTTCAAAAAGAGCGCTCCAATTCCCATATCGCTTGAGAGCCCAGTATAAGTAGCGTATATGTATTTGTACATATTGTACAGGCTGTTTCTTCAAAGACGAGACTAATTTACAAAATTGCTTGTAGGAAGCAAACAACTTCGAGAACAATAATTTTACATTTGTGAAATTTGCTTTCTGACACAAATGTCTGACAAATTTCTCCAGCAACTTTCTATTGTGAATAGTTTACAATGAACATGTCCACAATAAACATGATTGTGTATTTGAATTTTCTTTACAGATTAGAATGCGGAAAGTAAAGAAATACGGGGAAAATGTTCAACCTCGGTGAACATATGTATTATCTCAACCACATTGGGTATGGTCCTTACAAAAAGAAAAATCAAAAGTTACAAGAATGAAAGAGGAAGAATGATATCAGGAAGCGAATTTTTTTTATAATACCAAATGACGGATCAAACAAGTCGTGCGCCTTGTGGTACAAAACACGCCTTTCTATAGCAGTTTCAGTATCACTCAGAGCTTTAAATCGCAAAGATCTTTGGGGCAATGCCTGTGAGACATAATTTGACAAATTCCATGTATTTGTAATTCCATCTCCCAGTACGCATTCTTTCTCTAGGAGAAACTACTACTTACTACTGAAATGCATATTACACTGAAAAAAGGTAATTGAAATAAACAAGACGTTGTATAAGATGATAAAATATAACTTGTGCCAATCTGCGTCTATAAACTGCATCATTTAAATGTGCAGCAACAATTTGAAGTGATTAATTGAATCTTGTTGTTAAACAAGCTAAAAATCCACAGAAGATCCATCTGAGTGGAGTTCCGACGTTTTTAAGTAGTGTAGTATGGATTTATTTTATGTGAACGGAGTGTGGTTACTGTGGAGTGATAACTGATACTGCGGTCATATGTCAGCTGGCTCAGCGATCGCGCTTTATCTTTGGCAGGGTCGAAATAGGTCAGTGCTGGTTATATCAGTCCACGATGTTTCTGAGCCGCCATTTTTCTCTTCCGTCTTGTCGGATATCCGTGTCGAGAGAAATCATAAGTACTTGGCTTTGTTTCAGTTAGAGTTTAGCACTCACGTGAAATTGGCAGCGAGAAACATTTTCCTGCGTTATTTTAGTTATACTAACAAACTGTTAAGTTTTGGTTTTCAACTGAAGCCCTATAGTTATTAAATTCACATTTATCCCAAAGTTTCCAAATTACTCAGCGGTTTAACGACTCGCTGCACCGCCCGCTGCCTCGTCAGTCGCCATTGGGCGCCTGTCGACGTTGTATCTATGCCAAATTTTCTCAGCCTGTTCTTATTTTTAACCCACTTCAAAAAAGGAGGAGGTTATACGTCCGGCTGTATGGATGTTTCATGTATGTGTTCAGATATCTCCGTCAATTGTGGACCGATTTTGATTGGGTGCAATCTCGTGGTGGTCCCATTGTCGTCAAGTCAGAATGTAATGAGGGGATCCCATGAAGACAGAAGGAAATCCTCAAATTTTATAGGCATGTCCGTGTATTCACCAATTTCGCCATCAATTGTGCACCGATTTTGAAAATTCTTTTTCTATATGAAAGGGTAGTATATTCTCGAGGTGATTTCTAATGCTGTTCCGGGTTCGTTTCGGATATCACAAATAGCTAATTATTTTACGCAAATAAAAGTGGACTTTTCACTTGACACAATTCATGTAATCAACAAACCACCATCACCATGACAACCAGAAAAGAAAATATAAAATGTACAAAGGAGTCCGTAACAGTACCATTGTCACCAAGAAGTCAGAATCAGATGAGTGGATCCCATGCAAATAAAAAAAAGCTGATAAGCAAACTTTTGAGGCAGTTTTTTTTTTCAATGAAAATGTTATAATTATATACATATGATTTTACAGCGCGTGGATAGCGGGATCGCCTACACCTCACCTCTTAAAATCTAGGCTCACGTTGAAATACCTCGCCTTAAGCTGAGGTCATCTGTACGTCGAGTATCTGTACACACAACTTTAAATTAGAGAGTACTACTAGCTCTATAACCCACTACGATAGCCCAAATCTCTCGTAAAAAGAAAATAACAAGAGTGATTGCGTTTTCGCAAAATTACGATGAAACGGAAAACTGCTGATTGCTTCTCTGTGGTTTAATACACTTTAATCTAAATAAATGAAGATACACACACGCACACACACACACACACACATACGTATACACCGCCAAAAATCAAATCAAAATTCATTTATTACAGACAGATACAGTCCATAATCTTATAACAATTACACAGTTATGCATGGAATCCTATCAGGATCTACCAATTTTAAAAACAATATAATGAAAACAGTCCTCACATTGAAGACCAATGCAATGAAGTATGATGGGGCAGTCAACCTTAGCAGCCACAAAACGAAGAATGTGAGCTGCCATACGGATACGACTTAACAATGAAGCAACTATCTTTATAAGATTATATTATTATATATAATCTTATAAAAATAATATTATTATAATATTATATATTATATATTCTCATTTATATAAATGACCTCCCTACAGTCACTGACGAAACTTGTATATTGTTCGCAGATGATATTTCCATATTAACGTCATGTGAAAATAATGTTCTTTTAAACAGCAAGCTCCAAATACTTGTAGAAAAAACCGAGTCATGGCTAACAGACCACAATCTAGAAATTAACTATGCAAAAACTAAATTAATGTCTTTTCACCCACATCAAAAACAACCAATCAATATTAATTTTAGTTATAAAAACATAAATTTGGAAGTAGTAAATAGTTGGACTTTGCTTGGCTTAAATATAGATTCCAATGTTAATTTTAAATCACATATTCAAAAAATTCGTATGAAAATGTCAAAATTTTGTTATGCACTTTATGAAATAAAAAAAACTACAGACACAAACAGCGATAACGACGTACTACGCATATGCCTATGCTTGGCTAAGTTACGGTGTTACTCTGTGGGGTAATAGCACTGATGCACCATCGCTTTTCACATTACAGAAAAAAATAATAAGAATAATTTGTAACATAAAACAAACCGACACAAGCAAAGCCTCACTTTCAAAAACACAAAATACTAACCTTACCATGCATTTATATTTTAGAAACGTGTAAATTTGTACGTAAACACCCAGAATTATACACCAAACGCTCAGACCTCCCCACACACCACACATCAAGGTGCCCAAACAAATTAATGCTGCCCCGCTCTCGTCTCAAAATACATGCAGATGGCCCATTGGCCATGTCCATTAAAATTTATAACAAATTACCCGTCAAAATTCTGAATATAGATAATAATAATAAATTTATATCAGAGCTGAAACAAATTCTTCTGTCGAAAAGCTATTACAATGTTGATGATTATTTAAACGATAGATACATAATTAATTAATGGCTTGACATTTTAAATAGACTTAAATTCTAATTATTTGACATTTTAAATATATATAAATTCTAATTATTTGACATTTTAAATAGTTTTTAGTTTGACTACAGGATAATTATTATTGACATTTATTTTTCATAAAAATTTTTAATATTTGGTGCATTTAATTTGTAACATTTATAATTTGTACAATTGTTCATATCTGGAAATAAATATATCAACATAGCGTCCTCCTCTCTACCGAAATTGCTCTGCCCAACAGGGTCCACAATTGATGCTCATAGATATAAGTTTTTCATCTCTGTATTTTTACATTGTGGAATGCAATAAATTACTGATTACTGATTACTGAAGAATAGCATGAAAGTCATACGTGTAAGCGTTTGCGAACATGCCTTTTGCGCTGGAGTACCTACCGTGGCAACCCCTTTTTTTTTGTGACGGGGGGAAATCTTAATGGATACCCCTGAGCCCAGGGAGACTCAGGGGTTATGTGTGGACTCTCCCTCCAGACTGGAGGGCCTACCCCACTAAAACCCCCCCGGGTTTCCCTCTCGCCGGTTGAGTCGGCGCCGCGGGATCAGTGAACATTCACCACGACGCCGCCCGGCCGTGGCAACCCCTGCAACACTCTGAACGCGCTATTGTACTGATATAATGTTCATAAATAGGCTAGAGTAGATACGTACTGCCTCCGTAGCCGAACGCTTGCAATGCTGGACTGCCACACAGATTCCCGGGCCAGGAGAATATTTACGAGTATATGGCCTACATTTATTTCTCTCTTGAGTTTAAGTGTAATTTTGTGGTTGGCTATGAATGTGTTGATGGCACCCGTGATACAGGTTTTACTCCTCCAAGTTTACTCAGTGAGTAGAATTAGAAGGGCCTGTATGAAAATAGTAGTTGTTGCTCACGATTTCGTACGCGTGCAATTTTTACATACGTCATATATTATTAAAACACAAAATATGAAAAATATTCAAGTTTGCAAATGTAAGGAATACGATCTTGTATAGAAAAGGTTTTTTAATAATAATCTCAGTACAGAGTACTAAAAAAACCGACCTCAAAAGTAAGTGGAATTACGTCTATTTGCTAAGTTTTATTGAAATATCCCCTAATTCGCCACTATACAGGACTGGACACTGGAGATAATAAAAATCGGTAATAAAACGCCTTGAATTGGAGAAATAGCAAAATCCACCATTAAAATAATTGCTCCTACATTAAAGTTAGGCGCTATTTATAAAAATGAATCTTCATGCGTGAATAGCCCAGGCAACCCTTAGAGATGAATGATTTTCTTCAAAATAAAATGGGACCACTATGGAAGTCGGTTAAAATGCTTTGACACCCTAACTTACCCGTTGTAGGGATGTGTTTTGAGAAACTCTAAAATACGTATTTATTTATTTTGTATTTATAATATCCAAATCCGTTCGAACTTGCTACATTGAGAAGTGTCAGATGGCAAATATATTTTGCATTGTAAAAATTCATGGAACAAAACTTGCTTAAGATGTTAGTCAAAGCTAAAGTCAAATAAACTTAATTCCATACTAAAGCAAATTACACTTCAAATCATCATACTGATTAAACCCTACTGCTCATTAGTATGGCAGATTCCCCTGAGGAGAATGAGCAAGAAACTCTAGGGGTTGCTCTTTGTAAATATACATTTAAATACATTTATCATTACATAGATCGAGAATACCTGAAAGAGCCAAACGGGTCACTACTAAGGATTTTTGTCATCCAAGTACGCAGAACCTGTTTATTAACCTTTAGTATAAAGTTTTTGTTTCACAATAATTTTAATTCTCGGAAATGGCAAATTTTGAATATCAATCGGAATCTTATTATAGAAGCGTATACGATGGCCCTTAAATAAATTTGAGACTTTGTGGAGGCTGTCAAGTACAGCTATCTAAATTAGTAATACAATCCGGTGAGGTTGTTAATATTTAACAAATAACTATGAGAAATCTATAAATACTTGCCGCTACGGCTAAGAAGTAGTTGAAAACTAAATACAAAGATCCGACGACAACAAGCACATAGAAAAATTCGTGAAGTCCGTTGGCTCGTTCCGTGGCTTAGTTGGCATAGCGTCTGGTACGGTTTGCTAGGAGACGTCGGCTCGAATCCGGCCGGATCGGAAGGATTTTTTCACTCTTAGTGTTCTTTCGTTTCGTACGATCTTTGTATTAGTAATTATATTTTAATAGATTTCATTGACTAAATAATTGTGAATAATCATGCCATGGTTTGATTTCTTTTTGTTTTTTATGTTTTGTGGAACGCACGATTATACGCTTCATAACGGGTTAACTGGCCAGCGGCTGATAACAGCTTTAAGAACAGACTTATCTGTCTACCCTCTTGCGCTGTCGAAAACCGAAAAACAAAAAAGAAATCCTAACGCAGTAAGAAACTTGTAAATTAGTGATAATCATTATTTGTTTCTTTTCTACCATGAGCCTCTGGTAGCTGTAAAAAAACCGGGCTGAGTGAAAAAAAAAACTTCATTGTTTCAACGCAAAATAAAGATCAGGGGGTCTACTCCCGTTCAAAAGGTAATACTCGACCAAATCAACAAAACAATGTAAACTATGTAGCTTCATTTGCATCATGCGTCTTTTCATTTGGTGGATTATTATTTATTTGACAGTAATTGTTTGAATCTGACTCGTTCCATAGCTCAGTTGGGAGAGCGATAGCCTGCGCCCGGCAACAATGTCTCTGGTTCTAGTCCAGCCAGGTCGAAGGTATTTCTTTAAGTTTGTTCAATTTTTATATCAAAATTATGAAGTTATTATTGCTATTATTTTATTTATTAATTCAGAAAGCAGACTACAATGGTCCAAATTGGTTGGTAACAACATAATTCTTATATCTATGTTAGTGTATATCTAAATAATTAATGTCTGAACGACAGGAAAATTTAGTTTCCGCTGACCAACACTTGAACAAAGTGGGGCATGCATGGCGAGTCATATCTCGCCGCCATAGTCATCAAGATGGAGTTGGGACTGGCCCGCAGCCAGCAGAGTATCGAGGCAGTTTTTTTGGGGTTTCCCACGTGATTGCGAATGCCGATTACGGTAATGATGACGGTGCGAAGACTATAATGCGCGACAGCTTATTTTCAGGAATTAATAATTGTAGTATATATTTCTAATTTATAATTATTGTTTGTTCGTTTGGTTGATATGATTTATCTTTGTTTTGTTTGATTAAATGATATAAAAATGTTACAAATTATAAATGCAGGTAAATTCCAAACTATTAAATCTCAACTAAAACATGCGTGATACAAATGAACGAACCTAGGATTAACCATTCGCGCTTTTAAACTTTCGCGTTTTTAAAGTTTCGCGCAACAGGCCGTTCGTGTAAATAACCCGTCGCGCTTTATAGCATTCGAGCAACCGTCTTCGCATCCGCCATGCGCGTAATCGGCATTCGTAATTACGTGGACACACGTCTTTTCGTTTAGTTGAGTATGAAACCGAACAACGCGCGATAACGCGAGTTTTGCGTTTGCTGTATTTGTCGAATAGACAAACAAACATTTGTCACACATGCTGCCTACACATAGTGATTGTTAGGCAAATACAAATGGCTACGTGAAGTGCCAAGGCCGTAAGTTGGTTTGCTTGTTAAATTCGTACTCACAAAAATAAAGCAGTTTATGTGTTTATAATAAAAATGCCAATAATAAAGGCCAGCAGTTACTTATCATCTGTGAGCATTCAGAGGCGAGTGGTAAATCCGTTTCCGAACGATTGCCTGTGCGACCGCGCAGTCGAACGGAAACGTGGCTCGACTAGAAGGGAAATACATTGAGTAAGGCGATGCTGTTATTGTGAAAGAAGACGGTAAGTAAGTCATATGACATACCTAACATAAAACATAAACTGACGATATTCGAGATAACATTTCTCATCCTCGGTCTTCTTCTTAAAAGCTCTCACGCCAAAAAAATTTTGATGTTGGCTCCGCCCAAATTTGTGAAACAAATATATGCCTGAAGTTCGCGTGACATGCGACAGGAGATGTTGAATTTTGCGCATTAAAAGTACCAAATTCGTTTTAGCGGAAGAACTCTAAAACTAAAGGGATTAAAAAAAAATCCGTAGTGACAGTTGTCGATCATGCATAAATATAGTTAATTATCTAATTTTTGTCCTAATAACCTGTAGCATTTCAAGGATAAATCGAAAAAATGTGAAAATTAGAGGTCATTTCATGATTTTTATCTATCGAGGAAACTTTATTGTTTTATGTTTCTGATTAATGTCTGTGCTTGAATATATCGTGTAGTTACTCATACAATATTTTATTTTTAACTTTAAAGTGGATATACCCTTCTAAAATCAAATCGAAGATTAGAAGTTTTTCCTCTGCCGTAGCGATGGCGTACACTTTGTAATTATTGCGGCCCCGAAGTCATCGCGGCTAGCGTCACTAGTAGAGCAGCCACCATGGTTAAGTGCGGGACATGTTTGCCATCGAGATCAAAGGATTTTCCATCGTCGTAATAGTACGTTTAAATACAAATACAAAATGCTTTATTTCTCTCAGAAATGTCTATAAGTTCTTACATTTCATGTTTAAAAGTCTTTAGCGTATCGACACATACATAGAGAAACTTACACGGTTTTAACATATAAAATTTCATACAGTATGTTGTACCATTACAGGCGTATACAGCATATATGAAAAAACCCTAATTTTAAAAGAAAATGGAAACAAAATTACTTTATACAAAAAAAAAACAAAAAAGAATACTAAAAGTACTATAAAAAAAATATTAAAACAGCATAAAGAGCCTAACATTATTTAAAAATATATATGTGATCATATTACAAAATAAAGCGTAGCATATAACAAGAATCGATGTATGTGTGTTAGTGTGTGATTGCGTGCGCGAGTTTGTGTGTGCGTGTTTGTGTGTATGTGTATGAGTTTTTCAGTTGACTCATAGTCGAGAATGAACAGCCAGTTAATAATAACTTTCTTATAATCCTTTTTTTTATTGTTGCGAAGAGGCTACTTTCGTGCATTCCTATCTTTATTTCATAGGCAAGCAAGTTACACTTGAAATCATCATATTGATAAAACTCTGCTGCTCACTCGTAAGGCAGATTCCCCTGAGAAGAATGAGCAAGAAACTTTGGGGGTTGCTCTTTGTAAATCAACAAAATACAAAGATCGAACACTCAGAAAAAATTCCTTCGATCTGGCCGGATTCGAACCGACGTCTCCTAGCAAATCGTGCTAGATGCTATATCAACTAAGCCACGGAACGAACCAGCGAAACTCAAGAATTTTTTAATGCTTGTAGTTGGATCTTTGTATTTGGTTTTCAACGACTTTTTTAGCAGGCCAGATCGAAGGAAGTGTTCGATCTTTATATTAATAATTATAACAAACTAGTGGAGTAATTTCACAAAAATAATTGAATATCAATTCAATAAAAATTTTAAATACAGTGAATAGCGACATCTCTCGCCAGGGCTGCAAAGGTATCTAACTGGGTGATAAAACTTTCATAGATTTCATAGAAAAAGTCATTGAAAAACCAAATACGAAGACACGACAACAAGCACATAGAAAAATTCGTGAGATCCGCTGGTTCCTTCCGTTACTTAGTTGGCATAGCGTCTGACACGGTATGCTAGAAGACGTCGGTTCGAATCCGGCCGGATCGAAGGAATTTTTTCTGAGTGTTCGATCTTTTTACAAACTAGTGGCGTAATTTCACAAAAATAATTGAATATCAATTCAATAAAAAATTAATAAACTTGTACAGTTGTACACTTTTATCATTTACAATATTTATTTCGATCATCATCAACAGCATCGAGACCGCCTGCAAGAATTAAATGGGCTTATTATAAAATTAGTATAAAGAGTTGTTTCATTATAGTCTTAAATCTCGTAAATGATGTTATAAAAGTTTACTTATACAATGTAATTTGTTTTATGGAGTTCATAGTATTTATGACTACCATGCAATAAAAGCACTGATATTGTCTCACAAATTCATCATAGTAAGTTTTCTTTGTATGCTGATGACCTAAAATTGTATAATACTGTGACAAACTTGAATGATGTAGAGCTGCTCCAAAGTGATCTCAATAGAGTTAGGAAATGGTGTGTGGAAAATGGAATGGTTTTAAATAGCAATAAATGTTTCCGCATTAAATACACTAGAAAACGAAATCCTATCTCATCACGCTATAAAATTGGTGACACCATTGTGGAGGAAGTATTAGAGATTCGTGATCTCGGTGTTGTATTGGACAGTCAACTGAATTTTGTATCACATATTAACATGATAGTGAAGAAGTCTGCAAGGATGATAGGTTTTATAAAGCGAAATACGAAGGGTTTCAAAGCTAATACGAAAATTACGCTGTTTAATAGTTTGTCTCGGAGTGTTATAGAATTTGCTTCTGTTGCCTGGAATCCTTTGTATGCTGTGCATTCGCTACGCTTGGAAAACTTGCAACGCGCCTTTACTCGACATTTAGCGTTCATTTCATCAGGCATATCTCATAGGAGCCCATATGACCAGCGCCTTTCTTACTTTCGAATGATGTCTCTCTGCGAACGGAGAAAAATGATCGATCTTCTTTTTCTGCATAAGGTTGTGAATGGTGTTATTGGTTGTGACCGAATTCGGGAACGCATAGGAATCTGTGTTCCATACAGCTATCCCAGAGACAGAATAACAAAGCTTTTTTATGTGCCTCCTTGTCGTACGAATCTCCTTTTGAATTTGCCTTTGTGTAGAATGTGCCGTTCCTATAACACCATTCATGATTCGGTTGGTCTTGACATTTTTAACGACTCGTTTAGTCAATTCCGAAAAAAGTTGTGTCCATCTTAATACTAGAATATATAATAATAACATTGCCAGATTCATTTTCTATGTTGATTTTATGTAATATTGTGTATTTGTATGTAGTTTATGGTTTTTGGTAGCTTTTTTGTTTCGTGTGTTTGAAATTGTATTGTTATTGTTTCTTTCTTTATTTTAAAATACCTTAAGAATTATGTGAACACCTCTAATTGGCTTGCACATAAGAACTGTACCTTACATAATTGTTATTTTTAAATTTTGAATGTATTTATGTGTAAGTTGTTGGTTTTCCAAATAAATAAATAAATAAATAAATAAATAAATAAATAAAGCACTTTTCGCGCATAATCATATTATGTGAATTTATTTAATAATAATAATAATAACGCACACATTCATAGACAAACACAAATTACAATCAAAATTCGTGTCACTTTATTATATATATATGCCGTATATACATATATTATACAAGGTGTTTATTTTTTATTCTACGATATTTCAGATGGTGCTTCTATACGTCATTACGTAAAATATTATACCGTAAATGTTATAAAATTTAAGTATTTTTTTATTATAAATGTACTAATTAGCACTTTTCCTTCCTGATAATGAAAGCAGGATGTTTTTCACTAATTAAAAAGCTTTTCTTTTTAATAATTACGTTCTTTTAGCGAAACAATTTCAGTGGATAATTAGGAATAACTGAAAATATAACGTAACAGCTACTGTTGTTTTAAATTTAAAATTGATTTCACTGCTCCAACCACTTCATAATCTCGTATGTGTTGCAAGAAGAGTTTAAATAGTAAATCCAGGAGATATGCAGCAGCATTTCCTTGTATATTATTTCTGGTGTACCCCAGGGTTCTATACTCAGCTCATTGTTTTTTATAATCTTCACAAATAACATTTTATCTTAGCATACATAAAGCCATTATCTTACGAAGCGGAGTGTAGAAATGCTAAGTTATAGCAACACATAACATTTCATTATTTTGACTATGAGCGGCTTGGAGATGTCGAAGTACAAGCAGCTCTTTAGTGCTCTGTATTCTTGGATTGACCAAGCATTTCCATTCCATTTCACTCCATTTTTTCTTATCTTTTTTCTTTATCCTTCAAAAGTATTTAATATTATTATTTATTTATTGTTATGTTTTAATATTACTTGTATGTATGTACCTATCTACCTACATGTTTTATTAATATTTATTATGTAGCGTACTGTAAAATGATATTCTTTGGTTGCGTCCCTTTTGCATATCCCAAATGTCTAACCTAAGGTTACCTGGAAGAAATTGCTTCATATCAATAAGGCCGCCTGTTGCACATTAACTTACTGTTTTTATTCTTAAGTTATATTTGTGTTGTCACTGTTCATTCATTCATTCGTTGTGGCGTGGGGAAACAAAACCTTTAACATACAAAGTAAAATATGTATTTGCCGGATCTACTATGTATATGTCCACCTTTGTATATGTCCATTGTAACGTGTGTTTCATGTGTCTTTTCTTTGTACAATAAAGAATATATTATATTATGTTTTTACATAGACGTTCGGAAGACGGAAATTGAAAACGTAACTCAGTGACTCATGAGATTATTCATAAATTTGCTTAAATCATGCGCCATTGTGAACTACAACCAGGGAGTGTCTGTTCTCTAGATGAACGATATGGTTCTTGTGCAATTACGATAAACTAATCAAAATAATTACGGTTTTCAATAGGCACTGTTATAATAATTCATCGGTTTCATCTAAATATATACTGTGAAATTTTAACTACCAGAGGAAATAAAATAAATAGACACAAAAATACGTAAAAAATAGAAATTGGTATACAAATTTATTTTTATACCTGCAATAGAAATTAACTTTGATAATAATTTTTGCGTCTTTAAGCACTAATCTTGCGATAGCAAATGAAAGTGGACATGGAAAATGTTTACTCACATTTTAAGAAGATATATAAATGTTTTACGTGCTCTAGATGCCCGAGAGCGTGTGTAGAGAAAAAAAAAGGATGCACTAAGATGAACACCATTTCACGTTGTGTTTTGACTTTCACGATTAAAGTTAGTACCTGTGACAATTGAGCTGATGTTAAAAGCATTTTCATTGGTGCCTTTTCAAAAAATCACAAAGCGTCATTAAATTAATGGTAAATATTTTTTATTTGAGCGGGTTTACGGGGATTTGGCAATTTGACATCGAATTCTTTAATTCTTAAATACTCAAGAGCAAGGTTTTACTTTTTATGTTACCCTTTTAATTTACGTTGTCTCTTGGCACAACGCAAAGCTCAAGGCGTGCAAAATTAATAATGTACATTAAGGAAATCCCAAGAGTATTTACTAGGTAGTTTTAAATTAATTTTTTTATGCTAATCAACGTTATTAAACGTATTAATTTTCTCGAATAATTAATATTTCACGGTGTATGTTGGGCGTAGAGATTTGAAATGTTTCTGATGTTACAAATTTGCAAGTTGTCATTATTGTTAGATATATATATATTATTTATATATTATTTATATATTATTTATATATTATTTATATTGTGTAGGAAATTTCGAGAAACTTTAATTTGGTGTTGGCATCTAATGTGATTTAAATCACTCTGAACTTGGTGTCTGTGTTTTAGGTTGGATTTTATATACATAATAAAAAAATAATTCATAGTTTTACTAACAGTAGAGCACCTTGTGGAAGAGTTCGTTCAGGGATGTACTGCAGCCTTACCTATTTCCGCTGCCAAGCAGTAACGTGAGCAATACTGTGTTTCTGTTTTGAAGGATAAAGGAGCTGGTGAAATTACAGGCACATGGGACTTCTCAGCTTATGTCTCACGGTTACAGGCGCAGTGGCACTATCCCTCAGATTTGTGCGATTTAAAGCTCTGAGGGGCACTGCAACTGCTATGGACAGGCGTGTCGCATAACACCAGGCGTACGACGTGTTCGTCATATCAGTTGGTATCATACAAACAAAAATCCGAGTTGCTTATTTAGTGGGATGCACGAAAGGAGCCTCCGCAATGTCATACTATTCATGCACGTACTTCTCGCGCGCAGGCGCGCTGAACAACAATCGGCGAGTACGTTACGCCAATTGGCAAATCCCTTCATCACAATGGCATTTCAGCATGGCGGCTACCACGGAAGAAAAAAACAAAGTAAGTAGTAAAGAAGTGCCTTAAGCCTCGATTACTATATGAACCTATGTCGCCGAAACTCACACCTTCTTATTATGGTCGTAGTTTGAAATTTAAAAAGAAATAAATTCTGGGTTGTTAATATAATTTATCAATACCTATTATTGCAAGTTACGACGTTATGATATTATATTGAAATTTCAATCAATCTGCTGCCATCTAGCGGTTAATTACTGAACGACGACGAATTGAAGTTATTAATTTAGTTCTCCAGAAAAGAAGCGACCATATTGCAGGGATATAAGCTTTACTTTCGTTTCTTGTAACAAAAAATATTTCGATAAACAGAAAATTGACAGTTTATTAGAATAAGAATTTCCCATGATATGAAATACTACCACGGGCAATGTTTTTAGTGCGAGTATCATTTTTGCACTCTAAAACAGCACAATAAGGCATTTTTCTAGGAATTTAAAGAATTTGCACGAAAGAATGACGCAACCATACCATACAAAACGAAAATAGCGGACAGAGCTCAGATAGGTCTTTCGAGACCTATAGTTCTACTTTATTTATTGTTTAGTGGCGGCTACTCTACTAGTGACGCGAGTAGCGGCAATAACTTCTAAGTCACAATGATAATTGCCTTTGTGACCGAACAGTTACCATACTGGACTGCCACGCAGAAGTCGAAGAAGAAGAGACGAAGAAGAGAGAAGCATTTGTATGGCCTACGTTTATTTCTCTCTTAAGTTTAGGTGTAATTTATGGTTGTCTGTGTGCGTGTTCATGGTACCTGAAGAAGAATTAAGACGAAGAATATTTAATCTGTTAAGTCCTAGAAATATAATTAAAGTTTGAGACACCAGTTACTCAATTGAATGAGGACTTTTGGTTCAAATTGAAACTATTCCCTTGATACACTAAAACTTCTCGAAATTTAACAAGCTAACCCTTTGCTGGCTCTGCACTAACTTTGTATTGGTTAATTAAGCTTTGAACCATAAATAGTTACAGTTAAACGAAATTAGGGAAGAGCGATAAAATTATATCGATTTTAATAAAGTTGAATTGTAAAATAATGGGGTTACATTATAAAAATTTGGCTTCCAGAGTGGTGCGGTTAACACAGTGGGCACTAGATGTCGAGGAATAGTGTTCGATGTCCGGAAGGACGAATTTGAGAAATGAATTTTTTCACCTTTTGTATGATTGGGTGGTCTGGGTAATTAACGCTATAACGCTCACATTCATAACCCCGCACTAGGTAAACCCTGTATCGTGGATACATACATAGACAACCACAAATTACACTCAAGCTCACGAGAGAATTAAATGTAGGCTATACAAAACATTTCTCCCGGCCCACAAATCGAACCCGGGACCTCTGCATGGCAGATTAGCATGTAACTGTTCGGCTACGGAGGTAGTTAAGTTACTGAATAAGTTATGAATCGCTTACAATTTTCAATTTACTATTTTTCAACAGTAAATATTTTATTACTTAGGTAATGTTTTCGTAGTTAAATTTTAATTACCTACGATTATCGTACGATTTCTGGGTACTATAATAATATTTTTTCTTTTGTGTATTGACAATTGTTATTATGGCTCTGCCTCGGTGACCGAACAGTTCCCATGCTGGACTGGCACTCAGTTCCATTCCTGGACCGCGAGAAACATTTACATTTATTTCTCTCGTGAATTTGGGTGTAATTTGTGGTTGTCTATGTGTGTGTCCATGGCATCCGTGATACTGCTATGAATGTGTGCGCATTATTATTATTATATTATATTATTTACACATCCTAATGGAGAATTTAGTTTAGTTGCGGTAGAACTCCTTGTGAAAGAGTTTATTTGCCACCATATTTGTTTCTGCCGCCAAGCAGTATTGTGACCATTACAGCGTCTCGGCTTTGCAGGGTAAGGGTGCTGGTGAAGTTACAGGCACATGGGACTTGTCAACTTATGTCTCAGGGGGTTTAAAGGTCTGGTGCTGCAACTGCTATGAACTGCCATGTATGTTTCTTTTGCTGTTTATGTAGACAACTGTCAAGAACAGCAAGTAAATTTTTATTCCTCATATCAATGTTATGTTTGTTGCTGTTTTTCATTAAAAAAATACTATTCTTCTCTTAACACAAATTACATTTTCATTAATGCACTGTGACGCTAGTTTAGGAATGTTGGTTTCTTTAAACTTATCTCTCAAACACACACTGCGGCCCAAATTGTAATTCTTGCAGGACAGAGATTTTATTAATATCGGCGGCATTACCCCAAATCCCGTATACCATTAAACTGTGAAAGTAGCTGAAGTAAACAATCTAGCGGTTCCTACGTCCGAAAGTTTTCGTATTTTTCACCGATTTAAAAAAAAAAAGAGGCGGTTATACGTTCGGCTGTATGTATGTTTTCAGATTTTTCCGTCAATTGTGTACCGATTTTGAAAATTCTTTTTGGTTTGAAAGGATGCACTCTCGTGGTAGTCCTTGATGCCGACGAAGCTGTTCCGGGTGCGTTTCGGCTATCACAAATTACTACTTATTTTCCGTAAATAAAAGTCGACTTTTCACTTGACACAATACATGTAACCAACAAGTCGCCGTCATCGTGATAACCGGAAAAAAGTATAAGATGTACAAAGGAGTCCGCAACAGTCCCATTATCACCAGGAAGTCAGAATCTGATGAGGGGTTCCCATGGAAATCGAAAAAGGCCGATAAGCACACTTTTGAACTTTGAGGTCGGTTTTTTTTTCAATTACTAAACTATTTTAATCGCGTAAACTGCAGAGCTGAGCCGTTTCAATAACTTATTTATGAACAACCCTATTGCAATTGAGTATCTAAAGTTACACCTAAAAATACAACTATGTCTACAAAGTTCAATTTTTCGTTTTTATCTTCTCAATTGTAACTATAATGTTTGTGACCATCTGTATAAGATTGGGTAATTTAAATTTCACACAATTACTGAGCGAAATTATTACATTAGCAAAGAGTGAACCGTCTCTGTAACACACAAGCCATTTATATAGTGCAAACAACTAGTTTAAACAATTTTAGAAAGATAGATAAATAAACACTTTATTCACTGTTATAACACAAATGCAGATTAAGCATAAAAGAAAAAACATAACATGATAGCCTTAGCAGTGAAACAGCGCTGACTCAGCATATGTCAAAGTTTCCTAAGACGCTGGTTTTCAGTCCGGACCAACGAGAGGGATTACGTTATTTGAAAGCAAAAATATAACGACTATGGGTAAAGTTATACATTGACAATAATAATATACATAGTGAAGTGTAAATAGTGCATCTAAAATAACCTGTTTGATATGTAAGTGCATAAAAAAAAAAAAAAAAAAAAAGCGAATGTGAATATAATTACAGCTGTAGGAGTAAATTGTGATTGTAAATAGGTTTTAATGTTGTATAATGTATTTAGTATATACATTGACTTACAAATAAATGGACGACAGGTCTAATACAAAAAATGTCCCAAGTCAACCTATTTAAACGTAGTGACATATAAAGGAATATGAAAAAGCTAAGACGTTGAATTTAAATTATAATGTCATCGCAGTACTGTCTAATTTTGCTTGCTTCGCTGTCAGTCGAACGAACGAAGAGTAAAGCGTGAATGACGCTCTGTAGGTATACGATTTTAACGCCCTATAAGTTCGGACACTTTTTAGCGCGGACCCGACGTCCATATAATTGTAAGTCAATGAGTATATAATATTATTATACACATAATGTGAATAGATCACATCAACAAAAAAATTCGATTCTAGACAGACTACGTAAAAAAATAAAAACACATTACACAGATTTTTGAAGTGAAAGTAGGTGTTGCCGGTACAGTGCTTGAATTTGAGTTTGGATGTCTCGTTGCGTATAGTGCCTTAGTACTTAATTCTAAACTAGGTAATCTTTATTATTTCGTAACTAACTTTGTAAATTAATAAGAAAAGATGTGGCAGTCGGTATTTTACAAAGTACTTTATAGATAAAAATAAAACGACCTGATGAATAAATAAATAATTTAAGACTGGAATTCAGAAAAAGGATTTAACACGCCCATGACTCTTACCATGGACTAAGATTATTAAGTCCATATACGTTTTAAGTAAAATAAGTGTTAATGGTTTTGTTATTAGGGTAATAGAAAGAGTAGGTTGTGATAGAAAGAATAACTCGTTCCAAGAGATAACATTAATCGGTATAAATAATATTTCTTCAACTATAACTGCAAACCAATCTACTACCTTAGAAATAGCATTGTTCATCGTCATAGGCACAGTGGTGCCTTTTATCTTTAAATATCATTAGCAAGTTATACTACCTCAGTTCTGTATCCTCTACGAGGCTAGGTAAGTCATTCATATAAACTAAAAATAAAAATGGACCTAGAATTGATCCTCGAGGGACGCCCATGCTAGTTACAAAATAATGACTCTGGTGGAGAATAACGTAATCAAATTATCGAGTATGTAAGAGGTATTAAACCGATCGAACTAACTGACCTAATTTACTAGGTCCTAAACCAAACCCCAAGTCCACTAAATCCAATATCAATCAATCATGGTAGCTTTAAACTATGCTATTGGAACTTGGAACTTTACGATCGGAACTAAAGCATAAACTTCAAAGTTTTGAACGTTTAATTAACAATTAGTTTCATTATATCGTATTCCAGAGTTATAGTGAGTGCAATATCGCTGTTTTCCATATATATTAGTTATTTCTAATTGGTTTTGATTTAGATCACTTGCCTGGTATAAATACTGAAAAAGGACTATATAATTGGTTGAATGCAAAGACGAATCAAATAACAAATCGGTGTCGACAGATGACAGCAATTTAAATTATATATATATAACACATGGATTAAAGACTCAGGTCTTCTCTAGGGAGGTAGTTCAAGCCATTTCCCCATGCGGATTGATCTATTTACATTCACAAAGACTTCGCGTTTAATTATTCTTTACACTTATTTACTTGCGATGGCAAATGAAACGAAGCAATAAAGAATAAGCAATATACTGAACTAGTGATTAAAAGTTACAGAGCGTGAATACGTAGGCGCGACAATAGGAAAGCGATAGCTACGAGCTATTTAGTACGCGAATTGCGTCAAAGGTGTCTTGCATCGTCCTGCGCCGGCGCCGGTGAGAGTGCGCGCAGCCTCCGCCCGCCGTCGCCTGAACCGGTTAGCTCACAGCGTCCGGCGTTTAACCGACTGTGGCGGAGTTGAGGTGTGATGTTCGCATCTTTGTGGTGGCTGGTTCCGTGCGTACCGCCACATTACCCCCCTGGAAGAATCAGAGCTGCATCTGAAAATACTTAGGAAAATTAATTCGACGACCCGATCTAGTGTTTCTTGTACATGCCTTCGGGTTGCCGCTCGATATGCGACCTGTTGTCGCCTCTTGACCATTATCTGCTAGCTTATGTGCTGGCTTAACTCTGTCTATGCTAACGGTGACAGGTCCTCGGTGTGTCTGAATGGTAAATATCTTTTCACACACCGAGCTACAGACTTCTGTGAACGACAGATTCAAACATGTGTTGTTCACCGTTGATGTGACCCTGAATAGATAAAATAAATTTATATTGATTTATAGACGTCATTCATTTTTAACTTAAATTCAACTCTATGAGTCTTAGGATAAAAAAGGTCCAACTTCCAAAGCGCCTAAGCTTGTTGTGTCTTGACTGTAACTTTTGTAGTTGTACGGACGACATTTTGTAGGTGTAAACGAACTGCCATGCACTTTATTGCGTTTTTCACAGCGTGAATTATTCAAACTCTACTGCAGCTGTCTGACTTTTGCCAGGGCCCTGTCACTCGCTCGAGGTTACGCGATAAATGCCTAGCGTTGATTGTATTGCTGACTGTGCAAGCGCTCAGATAAGTCTCTCATTTCCATTATTTATAATGTAATCCTTGTCTGATTATAAAATCCCCAGCATTCAGTTCCGCACGACTGCACACGGCGAGTAACGTTATTTTCACCTCTCTCAGCGCTTGCTTAGGTTCCTTTTTCATTGTAGTGAGCGCCTGATGTCATTAGTTAGATTTAGAAGGCTATTATAGCGTAGATATTTTCGATTTTGTGTGAGAAGTACGTATCTGTTAATTAATATATTCTTTATTGTACAAAGAAAAGACACATGAAACACACGTTACAATGGACATATACGAAGGTGAGCTTATCTCTATAAGAGATCTCTTCCAGCCAACCCTAGCCGTGGTGCAAAAATGAAGTCTGCGGGACTATTAGTTTATTCCACATACGAGTTGCACTTACGGTAAAAGAATTGTGAAAGAATTTGGAGTTGGATTGGGGATATAAAAGTGTTCTAGTGTCACAGGTACGTTTTGGGCGGGAATTGGGGGATAAGGGGGAAAAACGGGAAAACAGATAATGAGGAAGCTGGGGGTAATTTAAAATTTTATAAAGTAGACAAAGAACGTGCATATCTCGGCGAAGTCGGATTGGGGGCCATTTCAATTTAGTCCGAAATTCAGAGATATGGTCATATTTACGTAAACCGAATATGAAACGGATTGCCAGATTTTGTAGGCGCTCTAGTTTGTTAAGCAGCTCCTCAGTAACATCCAAATAACAAACATCGGCATAGTCGAGAAGAGGGAGTAGTAGGGAAGAACATGTTACATAGTAACTATAAAGTAATCTGTGCTTTTACCTACTAAAAAGTGTCCTACTGTGAGGACTTTGAACTTACAAAAGACTAAGCTCTTCGAACATCAGAGCCTTCTCACCGAAAGAGCACAGAAGATAATGCGACCGCAACTTTCCCATAGAGCTCCAATACGTGGTACACAAGGATGGTTAAATTTCCAGTTTAGCTCACCATTCAAAATGTCAGTCTGATTGCGTTTATCAGACATAATTTATGTACACAGCAAGATTACAAATTTCTGCAAATGACAAGAATTTACTTTGTTTCAATATGGAAAATGATATGTAAGTACGATCAAGACGTTTATTTGATAACAAAAGAAAAAAATCATTTCCTTAGAATACGCAAGTTAATTCCTTTAAAATGGAGACACAAATGACGCGTAATAATGAAACATGGAGATTGTGCGATGAATTACGAACGAAAACGGGAAATTGCTCAAATTGGAGCCAGCTGTCTCCATTTTTCATCCTTATGTTTTTTTTAACGCCGCGTTTTGTTTTAATTTAAATTTACGCTACGATTATAATAAGACGAGATTAAAACCAAGGAGAGAAATGAAAGGTAAATATAGTAGAAAATGCGCCTTGCTCTTTAGACTAGCTAAAATTTTAAGAGACGCCCGGACATAGTTTTGTTTACACAATGTTCCACATTTATACGGCGAACGGCTATGGAGTGGAACTCCCTGCCTGCAGATTTGTTCCCTGGGGATTATAACTTGGGCTTTTTCAAAGCGAGAATGAATAAGCATTATTTAGGTGTGCAAGATCCACCGTCGACTATATCATCACTTACTTTCCTTCACTACTATTTAAATCATATAAAACGATCCACGACGACACATGCTATGAAGATCAATACAACCCACAGCGGTGAGAAAACTGAATGAAGCTCGATTCTTATGCACCCTAAATCGCGTCGTCGTTATTGGTTTTGATTTTCATTGTAATAATGTGGAAAATAAAGGTTGTTTTTATTAGGGTCATCACTAACCCATTTTATATGTCCCAAAGCTGAGTACGGGTTATCTCTCAGGTGAGGTTTTAGTCCATAGTCCACGACACTGGTCCAATGCGGGTTGGGAACTTTACACGTTTTCCGAGAGTCGTGAACCTTTTTTGACATAACAGGTTTCATCACGATGTTTTCCTTCTCCGAAAAGTTCATTGTAAATTTCAAATGAAAGCACATTAATTCCGAGAAACTCAGAGGTGCGTGTCCGGATTCGAACCCGGAACCTCTGCTTGGGAGACAGTAGTTCAAACCACGTTCAAACCATAATGCGGCCAAAGTTTTTTTTAATATTAGGTTAATAGCATGAAATTATAGTTCTAAATTTTAAAATAAATAAAGTCTTTGTAGTGTAATACAGATTAGAAACTTTTTTGAATAAAATCTTAAAGTTTCTAAATTTATTTTTTTTCTTTATTAATTTTTTGCTGCTTTAATAATTAGACCATCGCTTTGAAATTGAAATTGAATCTTATTAAAATTAACGTATTTTTTTTAAACAAACGACTAGAAACATTAACGACGTGTGTTAAGCAAGTACAACTACGCAACCCATGTTGCGTATTTCAGAACAACAATTTAAGTAGCAAGTTCCAGGCGACATTAAGATATTTAAATTTAAGCTATGCAAGTGGGGTATTTTTACCTGAATGCCCCGATATAAAACCACAGTTTCATAGTTCAACCCCTGATATAAAGAATTAATATTTTCTTAATTAAAACAATAATAATAAATAACAATACACACACTCACAGCCCCGCACTAGGGAAACCCTGTATTGCGGATGCCATGGACATACACATAGACAACCATAAAGTACACCCAAACTCACGAGAAAAACAAATGTAGGCCATAAAAATATTTCCCTCGGCCCGGGAATCGAACTCGGACCTCCGCGTTGCAGTCCAGCAATGGAAGTGCCTCAAGTCTCGATTACTATCAGAACCTTTGTCGCTAAAACTCACACGTTCATAATTTAAAACACTGTGAAATCTCGATATTTATAGATCGTAGTTTCTAATTTAAAACGAAATAATAAATTCTAGACTGCCAGTATAATTTAAAGTTTATCCCTTTGGCATATCGTTGAAAGTGCAATACCTATTATAACAGGTTACGATGTTTTGATTTGATGTTGAAATTTCAATCAATGTGCTGCCATCTAGGGGTCAATAATTGAACGACGACGAATTCGAAATTTTTACTGACTTCTCAAAAAAAGAAGCGACCGTATTGCGGTGGTTAACTTTCGTTTCTAGTAACAAAAAAAATATTTCAATAATCAGAAAACGAAAAATTTATATAAGACTTCGATTTTTACAATTGCATCATTCGACAGTAGTAAAATAAGGCATTTTACTGCGATTTTCGAAATTTTACGCTATATATTTGTCACGACCATAACGTAAAAAGCGAAAATGACGAACTAAGTTTAAATATGTAATAATAATAATAATAATAATAATAATAACGCACACACTCAACATAGCCCCGCACTAGGGAAACCCTGTGTCGCGGGTGCCATGGACACACACATAGACAACCACAAATTACACCCAAACTCACGAGAGAAATAAATGTAGGTCATACAAATATTTCGCCCGGCCCAGGAATCGAACCTGGGACCTCTGCGTGGCAGTCCGGCATGGTAACCGTTCGGTCACGGAGGCAGTTGAATGTGGAACTTTGCGTACTGTAAGCACACATGACACGCAAACTAAGCACTTCTACTCTATTTATTATTCAGTGTAGTTTTTCTAATAGAAACGCACTGTCTTATAACATTAGCATAAGGTCCTTTATGCTCGAAAACAAAATTTATGACATCTGTCTAATACTCATTGAATAAAAGAATCAAAGCAACCTTCCTTTATATATTTTCTATTAGCTATTTTATCCGGGACTTTCAGCACTCCAATTACACCATCTATTTGATTTCCCTCTTTCTCGTTTTCCGTCAATCTTAACTTCCCAAATGTTTGTTAATAAGGTTATTTCTATCAAAACAAGAAAATCAAATTACCTGATCAATTTTATTCGTCCGTTTGAGAAACAACCTTAACAACATCGAAAATTAATTGAAATTGAATTTATGACGACCATTAATCATCTATAGAAATAGGCAAACCTACAAAACAATTTAATACGTCTCTCACAAATCTCTCACAGATGTCGCTTATGCCAATAAATGCCGAAAACAATAAACCAAACACAAAAGATTTGTAACAAACACAGAGAAATTTGTGAGGTCTGCTTTCTCCCATCGGTTATCAATTCCTTAACTCATATGGCTAGTGTGACACACTAGCCTTTAGTTTATTCTACGAGCTATGTCGATGATCTTGATGATATTCAATAAAAATCAATATTACTATAAATACAGCGACATCTAACATCATTCTATGGTAGCTGTAAAGGTACCAGCTGAGTGAAAAGTTTCATAGATCTGTCAGAAGTGTCGCTTACGGCGTCACAAGGTAAACCAATAAATACAAATTATTTGTAACAAACACGTTGAGAAATTTGTAGTCTGCTGACTCAATCTGAAGCTCAGTTGGTAGAGCGGGGACCCTAGTTTGGCATACAAACGCAGGTTCGATCTTTGTATTACTTGTCTCTGTGGGCGAACGGTTATTATGCTATGCTTGAGTTCGATTCCCGGGCCGGGAGAAAAATTTATAATAATGTAGGCCCATTTATTTTTCTCGTGAGTTTGGTTGTCCATGGCACCCGCGATACAGGGTTTCCCTAGCGTGCGGCTATGAAAGTGTGCGTTATTTATTTATTTATTAATAATTATAACAAACTAGTGAAGTAATTTTACAAAAATAAATTAATATTATGGTGTTTAAACATCGTGATATCCAAATAACATTAAAATTTTTAATATGTTCAATAATTTATTTATTTGCACTTGAACTACAGCTACATAGTCCACTACCTAGATTATCCTCTACTTACAATCAAATTAACGTTCAAATAGATACATTATAGACATTTTTCATTCCTCACGTAATGTTTTCAAAAATAACATTCCCGAATCGCTTCCCAACTAATTTCATAAGTTCTTTGTTGTTCCCTTTGTTGCTTGTTATTTTTTATTACATTAAATGCTGTGTACGTATGTAACAGGTGTTCATATAAGTACAATACTAATGTAAATTTGCACTATTATCTAAAGGTACATTGATGTAATGTACCTTACCTATAAAATAAAATACATAGGAAATAAAACTATTTCTTCGGATTTAAATCGCGTATATTTGTTTTTTCAAACAAACCAACGTTTCGGGTCCTTTACAGGTCCCATTGTCGCGGTTGACCTAATATTAATGCAAACCACTCTATCTTTGTCACTATAGTTACAAAAGTAATTAATTAAATACCTTATTTTTCCCTTATCTTACAAAGAAACATTCCAATTCTCGCTACATTATATTTTACAAATTATTTTATTTTAACAATATGATTTTTTATTAAGTTAAATTTATTATTAATTAATAATGGAAATTAGAATAAATTAAAACATATTCATTAGTACTGCAGTATTATGTCTGTTTGGGACTTTTCATCAGAGGAAATACTGGATCCCAAACGGTGGTACGGAGAAACCATCCTCCCTGTTGAAATTAGGATGATTTTTTTATTGCAATGGCCTCTCGTATCCTGGTCAGACAACGAACTTCTTTTGCAATCCGGAAAAATAGTTTCATTTCCTGTCTGTAACAATCGCGAACACCTAAGAACTCGATAAATAAAATACAGCTAAATAGGTCATGGAACTATTGCCAATATTTTGGAGAATCTATAACAAAATTATAAAATTGCTTTTGGATATATGATTAATATTACGATTGTCATACATACTGTCGCTTTACCTACATTCAACATTACTGTGTTCCGGTTTTCAAGGGTAAGAGTGCTGGTGAAATTACAGGCACATGGGACTTGTCAATTTATGTCGCAGGGTGACGGGCGCAGTGGCAGTACCCCTCAGATCCTTGCGATTTAAACTCTGAGTGACACTGCAATTGTTATGGCCAGGCTTGTAGCTTACCATCAGACGCGCTGCAAGTCCTGTCATTTGTCATCATAAAAACATACACCATAGACATTTATCTTTCATTATTTCGAAGAAATTGGAATTACAGAAAATAAAAAGACGCAAAATGTTATATCATACAATAATATTGGTAGTAACTGATAACTTTGACGAAAACAATTTATTTACAGAAAAAAGTAAATTATTTCCAAAAACTGGGTCCAACTAACAAATATTTAATAGTAAATAAGTTATTTCATCCATTGTCCTTTACATTCGTTCATAACAAAGTGGACGGTATAATATTACGACCTCGTAGGTGCAGATGGTTTGAAAATGTCGTTGAACGACGAAAACCTGGTTTCGATTCGCGGGAAGATCTATGTATGGAAATACATTTTTGCTCAAACTAATGTCCGGGATGGCAGCCAATCGACTGTCTTTATTTTTCTTATTTCTTTTTTCTTATTTATTTCTCATTGCTCCGATCCCGCTGAGATTTGGCATGACCCCTGTGGTTAAAATTGTAATTCCATTTTGCAACATGACCTATATATACATTGTCTGCCGTCAACAAAATTCTAATATCTACATCGTGATGAGTAGTGGGAAAAGGTTACATGCCGAATTGTCTGAAACTTCATGCAAAGAGAAGAAGATATTTGGCTCTCATCGCATCACACTTGAGGATGTGTCAACTTTTACGGGACCCATGGTCACATAATCCTATTTCGTGGTGTAAACTTTAGAGATGAAACAACTAACGATCGTTTCATGAAAGTAATAGGAAATGAAAGTATTATATCGTATCTAATTTGCGTATATTTTATTTTATGAAAAAACATGGTTTGTTTGAAAAAACAAATATACGCTATTTATCACAACTTCATTACTCCATAAAATCTGCGGATATTGTGGAGTACATACGAGTGAAAGCCAAAACTGCCCTGAGGGTCGAGCAGTTGTAGTCCCGCCACAAGGTGAATTTTAATTCAATTGTGGTGACTACCAACTCAACATCTGTCGACCTAATTGAAGGAGGACATTTGGCCGAAGGGTGTCATGTTCCGGCGTTTCCGACGACGGCTATCGGACATCCACGTTGCGTCACACGTCGCGGTCCATACGTGTAAATAAATAAACAGTTTTTAACATATTATTATGTATGTTAGTTTATAGGTTATGTGTTTTATCCGCTCACGCGATGCGCTCCTCCTACCGCAAAATGGCGGCTATTTGGTTTCGTAAATTAGAAAAGCATTCAGTTGAAATAAAAGTTTTTATAGATAAAAATTATTATTCTGCATTGCTAAATAAATACCCTTCGTACTACCAACAAAAACATCTCAAATAAAATGCAGTAATACACCGCAAATCCTGCACTTAAAAAGCATTAATGGAATTTTTGGTGTACTTGGATAAATATGACAATATTCCGTTTGAGTGGTTCTAACGTTTACCACGAAATTACTCCTTAAAGTATAGTTTATAAACATTTATATTCAGGGTAAACTTAAAAAACGCTACTTACGGTATGTTTTCAATAAATAAACACCGAAATCACCAGCCCAAACAATAATAACACACACGATTGTCGTGACGTATTTTTGAAGTTGGTTTTTTTTTTTAAATGACAGACCCAGGCAATAAAAACTTTATGGTTTGCTAGAGTAGTTACCGAAATAGCAATTAATATTAGTTCTTTTACCTGTTATAACTTCGATCCGATAAATCGGTATAAAATCATCACCCGCACCTCTAGGTGTGGTATGCGTCTACGGCTGCATGTATCGCGTGAACGGTTATGGGTCTGTTGTAACCTGAAAATAAATAAATTAAAAAAAATTAGATCCAAACAACATCATCGTTTCTTATGTATAACAATCGCGAAAACCTAAGAACTCGTATTAAGTTAATACAAATAGAAACGTTTTCTAAAAACATTAACGACGCCAAAGTCAAAGTCAAATAATCTTAAGTTCTTAGGTAAGCAAATTACACTTGAAATGGTTATACCGATTAAACTCTACTGCTCATTCCTAAGGCTCTTTGTAAATATACATTTGAATACATTTATCATTACAATATTTAATTTAAACATCTTTGATCGAGAATATCTGAAAGAGATAAACTTAAACTTTAGTATAAAGTTCTAATTACAGACATTAGCATTAAGTGATTTTACTAACAAATAATATGTGTCAATGTTACATGAAATAAATAAAATAATTAGGAAATGAAACTATTTTTCCGGATTTAAATCGCGTATATTTGTTTTTTCAAACAAACCGACGTTTCGGGCCCTTTACACGTCTCATGGTCACATTTAACTACACACCGTACTACAGTCAACCGTGACCATGGGACCTGTAAAGGGCCCGTAACGTCGGTTGGTTTGAAAAAACAAATATACCCGATTGACAAACGCGAAAACCTAAAAACTCAATAAAATTGTTATTGTTATTATTATATTATTTCGTAATAGTTTTAAACCTCGTAAATGACAAATTTCGAATATCAATTGGAATCTTATCACAAAAGCGTTCACATTGGCGTTTAAATGAATACTTTCACACAAGTACAGAATACAATTTAATTAAAACGAAAACGGAAACATTTGTTGATCTATCGCTCCGCACGGACGTCAAGAAATAAATGCTACCCTTTGAACCGGAAAAGTTTTAACTCGAATGAATTAATAGATACTTCACCATCTTTTGGGGTAAATTAAATGATTAATGTTTCAGTCAAGTAACAAACCTAATTAACAGTCGAGGGTTCAAACCGACTTAGTTATCAGATCAAGGTTTGCCGAAGGATTATGCGTTAAACCGTGTAAGGGATCGTGTAAAAGGTGTTTAATGTTTGTTTTTAATAAAAAAACTTTGTCAGCACATATATTATAAACCCTCTATGATGTGTTCAAAAACTGCAAATTACGACCAGCATAATGATAAATTTCTTATCTGTGTCCAAAATGTTATTATAGCTTCACATTGACTTACAAATAAATGGACGACGGGTCTAATACAAAAACCACGAAAAAAATGTCCCAAGTCAACCTATTTAAACGTAGTGACATGTAAAGGAATATGAAAAAGCTAAAACGTTGAATTTAAATTGTAATGTCATCGCAGTACTGTCTAATTTTGCTTGCTTCGCTGTCAGTTGAACAAACGAAGACTAAAGCGTGAATGACGCTCTGTACACGATTTTAACGCCCTATAAGTTCGAACACTTTTTAGCGCGGACATGTAAAGGAATATGAAAAAGCTAAAACGTTGAATTTAAATTGTAATGTCATCGCAGTACTGTCTAATTTTGCTTGCTTCGCTGTCAGTCGAACAAACGAAGACTAAAGCGTGAATGACGCTCTGTATACGATTTTAACGCCCTATAACTTCGGACACTTTTTAGCGCGGACCCGACGGCCATATAATTGTAAGTCAATGTAGCTTCACATTAACATCAAATTCGATTTTATCATCAGGTACTTACATTCAAATTTCGATCATCTCTGAATAACAAAACAATTTAATTCGACCTCAATTTTAATATCAATCGAGATGAAGTTTTATTCGAAATGAAATGTCAATGGCAAACAATTTTGACAAATCCCACACGTTACTTAATATCGATATGATAGTTGGGGCCGACTCTAGTTTGTCTATGAATTTAAAAAAAACTACGGTTGCGTGACATGCGCGAGAAATAAGTTTTTTACATTATTTTACTAATAATTACTTACTGCTAGTAGCTCTGATCAATGCCGCAATGCCGGTCGTAAAATGCGGTTCCTGAACACATCATAGAGAGCTTATAATAATATGTGTACAGATAAAACAGTGTATGTAACTGTAACACGTAAAATAGGCATCTTGACGTCGAGTTGCGGACACCAGCCCGTTACACCAAGTACCAAGTATGTAACTGTATGTACATAATTAGGCATTAAAACACACGTGTGATATTTTTGTGAGGTACCCTCTTTCCAACAAAAAAATCATCAAATCGGTTCATAAATAGTGTAACATACATACAAAAAAACACAGTCGAATTGAGAACCTCCTCCTTTTTTTGAAGTGGGTTAAAAATACTTGAATAGATTCGGACTTCTAGCCCTGGAGTTCGTGCAGGGAAGTACTGCCAACTTACCTATTTCTGCTGCTAAGCGGTAATGTAAGCATTACTGGTTTCCAGTTTTGAAGAGTCAGAGTGTTTGTGAAATTACAAGCCCGTGGGATTTTTCCCTCAAATCTTTGGGATTTAAAGCTTGGAATAGAAAAGCATTGCAGTGCGTGTCGATTGCCACCTGGAGGACAACGTCTTCGTCCCGTCATTTGGTATCATAAAAATAGCCTGGAGAACGGTTGCTTCTTAATGGAGAGGTCGAGGTGGTTAGAATTTCCGCAGTGACTTTAATTTCAAAGTTATTACGTGAATATTTAGTAGCAATACCTCTCGATAGCAATAAAGGAGGTACCGGTTAAAAAAACCGACCTCAAAATCATTCATTCCCTAGTTTACCACCCTTAGAGGTGGAATTTTTTCTTCAAATTTAAATGGGACCACTTCTGAGGTACCCCCTTTCCAACAAAAAAAGAATCATCAATACCGGTTCACAAATGGCGGAGTTATCGCGTAACATACATACAAAAAAAACATACAGACGAATTGTGAACCTCCTCCTTTTTTTGAAGTCGGTTAAAAAGAGCCAGCTGCGTCAGTCGCAACAGTTTTTTTTATTATTTTTTTAAGTTGCTTGTAATTACGTGCGCGATGAACACTATAGGACATTTAAAGAAAAAAATATTGTGGCGTCTACACCACTTTGTATGTACAGGGATGACTCACGTTTTTGACCTCCGTCTCACCTGACCCGAAAGTGACAATAAGATTGACGACGTAGCCTGTACATTGCACACCTAAATAAATCCTATTCACTCTCGCCTTGAAAAGCCAAAGTTATAGAATTCGGGGAACAATTCCGCAGGTAGGGAATTCCACTCCTTACCCGTTCGCGTCATAAATGTGGAAGCGTAACGCTTCGTGCGAATCCTTGGAATATCCACAACATGGGGGTGGAACCCTAGCCTACGTCTGGTCTCCCGATGATGGAAAGGGGAAGGCGGAATTAATCCATACAATTCCATCGCACATTCTCCGCGATATACATCCTGAATATCACCTTAACGCGCGCATACGATACGTCCATTCGCACCGATATCGAGCGTCTTAATGGCAGAAGCAGGCGGGCCGCAGCGCATCTTTATTCTCTGTACACCACACATATGTACATTTTATGTTTTAAGAAAAGCTGAGATTGCGTGTAGTCATCAGTTTTCAAGTCCAACGAAGAATAAGTTTAGTTGGAGATTTACCAAGCCGGTCAGAAAAAACTTTAAGTCCATATAAGAACGAAAAAGACGTTGCGCGTTTTGCTTCCGCCCTTATTTAAAAGAGAAAATATCTTGGGCATAATGCCCATTTTCTTCTATGTTAAAATAATATTTATTATGTTATACTATATTGTTATGTACATAGATATACATTGAAACAATTTACTTAATTTTTACCAACAGGGATTATGTTTTAAGGGTTATTTGAATTGACCTTGGGCTGTGGATAAACATCATTCGCTTTCAAAAAGAAAAAACAAATTCCAATTTCAAACGATCGCGTGTAAACAAACCCTTATTATAATATTTTGTGATCGCGAAATTCGCAGGTGAAGTTCGAAGGTCCTTAGATCACATTTTTTATTTAACTTCGTTCCTTTTAACTATTGTTTTCGTTGAGGTAACTCTTTGTGGTTGTTTTTGAAGTATCAAAGTGTAATCCGGTTCTTTCAGCCATGTTACTTAGTTTATAGCGAGATGGCGTTTGTTGGCTGTTTCTGGTTTCGCATAATGATGATAAGGAACCAATAGAAAACATTACTGGAGATCAAATTATGTGCTTATTATATATTGTCATTTATACAACCCACTGCTGGGCACGGGTCTCCTCTCAGGCGAGGATTTAGGCATAGTCCGCCACGTTGTTTTTTTTAGTAGCAGTAGAACTTTTTGTGAAAAAGTTCGTCTAGGGAAGTACTGCCACCTTACCTATTTCTGCCGCCAAGCAGTAATGTCAGTATTACTGTTTTCCGGTATTGAAGGGTAAGGGTGCTGGTGAAATTACAATCACATGGGACTTGTCAAATTATGTCTCTGGGTGACGTGCGCAGTAACAGTGCCCCTCATATCTTTGCAATTTAATATTCTAAGTGGCACTTGCAAGTGTTGTGGACTGGCGTGTATGTATTATCAGGCGCACAACTTGGTCGTCCCGTGTCAGTTGGTATTATAATCTATTATAATTTTTTAATGAAGAACGTGATATTAACGTTCCATTACATTTATTTATTTAGACTTTCTATTCAGGCCACATGACTTATATAATATATACCTTAAGGACTAACGTACATACAGTATAATATACAGTTTATTAAACTAAATAACAAATCTACACGAATTACAATTGTCTATTCTTGACAATGCGGTGTCAGGTAGCCGGCCGTTGCATCGCCGATTAAAAAACCTTCATGGATTAAAATTGCGTGCCTTAGTCTGGCGTAACGACTGATCATCATCAACATCAAATCAGCCGAAAGACATCCACTGCTGAACATAGCCCCCCCCCCAAAGATTTCCAGACCAGCCAACCGGTTCTGGTTTCTTGGTCTCAGTTCTACGAGCTATGTGCCCTGCCCACTGCCACTTCACCCCGCTAAACCTTCGAGCTGTGTCGGTGACTTCCGTTCTTCTACGGATCTCTTAATTTCTGATTCGATCACGTAGAGAAATGCCGAAAATTGCTCGCTCCATAGATCGTTGATTGACTTTGAGATTTTTTATGAGACGCATTGTAAGTGACCACGTCTCAGATCCGTAGGTCATCGCTGGCAACACGCACTGCTCTAAGACTTTTGTCTTCACGGACTGCGATATTGCACACGAGAAGACTACTAGAACCGACTAAATCACGACTTAGTGTAATCACGTAGGTGTTGTGGTTCTCAAGATTGAGAAATGGAGCCGCTGGAATAAGCTTATTCCAGCGTGGACAGTAAAGCACCCTTATAAATTTTGAACGGCGGACCGACTGACTGTAGTTTTTTTGCGACTAAATAGCGACTTTTTTTCTAAAATTTAAAAACTCGACCATGGTCTCGCTGGAATGTGACACGCATTAAAACTTGTAAAATGTAGTAAGTAATTAATAGTCAGGCGTCTCTTTGAAGAAGTCCTTTTATTAATTTGCAAATCGGCGAACTTAGAGGAGATTAAATCATGCAAAATGCTATACCGTCTCCGAACACACAGAGATGGGCAAGCGTTTTAACCCGGCGCTTTGTTTACGCCGGGATTAAATTGGGTTAAAACCCATTAATGCCAACAACTAAATAAATACAAATATTAGACAACATCGCATACGTTGCTCAGATTCCAAAGTAAGTAACTAAAGCACTTTTGTTATGGACATTGGACCCAATTGGGTTGATCTTTGGGGCTGAGCGGCAAAAACAAATCTAAATCTAACACAAAGAGCACAAAACAAAGTAATTAAGGTACTCTTTCAATACAATTACTTCACACTTACTAAATATATACATGATAAAACAAAAATTTAAGTGTTAGCCAAACATATATTTACTCTTAAAATAATAACGCGTAGAAACCTAGTCCGCACACGCTAAGTGAGGCAAATTGAAGCGCGCCAAAAGGACCTACACGAGCGGGCGGGCCTACAGTGCGTAAGGTCAACTTGCACGGCGAACAGATCAAGAATTGTAGCTAAAAATGACGAAATGTGCGGTAAATGAGTGTGAAAATACGTCAGACAGACATAAAATAGATACTAACATCACATTCCACAAGGAAGTAACGCGTTTCAACTTGTATTTGTATATAAATATTCACTAAAACCGAAAATTAACCTGCTACTAAAACTAGCCCACATGAATTTGATTTTTGCCTCACTTGTGACAGTTCGTTTGATATGAAAATATCATTCTATGCGTTATTATTCTAAGCATTTACTATACTTGTTTATTGATACGTAAGATTTTAACTAGAAATAGACACTACTATTATGAGCCTACCTACCTACCTGCCGAACTAAAAACTAATGTTGTAAGACAACGTTCAGGTGCAGACTGAAGAACCTTTTATTGGAAAAGTCCCTTTACTCAGTAACAGAGTACATTCAAAGTACTTAATAAATAATTAAATTATTTTATTTATTAATGAATTTGACATTCATCGTATCATTCTGTTGTAATATACATTTATTAGTTATTAAGAATTCATTTTGACATTTTCTGTACACACTTGACATTGTTAGTTTAATTCAATTATTTATTAGACTAATTTAATTATGTTTGATTTTACTTATGATTCACTATTATATAATTATTTCTACATTATTTTGTAAACTGACGCTCACTTTTCGAAGAGTAGTATAAAAAGACATGTCATTGTATTTGTATGAAATTTGTAATGTTGAAAGAAATAAACTAAACTAAACTACACACTCAAATAACTTTCACAAAAATTAAACAAATATAAAAAATGCAATTAAGAAATGCAAATTTTGGTACTGCAGCCATCAAGAACAAATTATGGTAAGAAATATCTTATATGAGGGTACGCAACTATATAATAAACTTCCCAAAGATATTAAAGAAACACAATCCCTAATAACATTTAAATAACTTCTGAGACACATAACTACAAATATAGAATGACACAATGACAAATATCTAAGGGTAGCAAATATATGGGGAATGAAGAATACATAAAAAAAATAAAAATAAAAATATTTATTTATTTAAATATAAATTAAATTAAATTAAACACAAATAAATAAATTACTAGCACTAATAAAAAAAAGTAAACATACCACCTACAATGATGTTGATTTTTTTATTATTTATTGTGTTACAAAAAGTCGTTGGAATTGATTCTGATAAAAATAGAATTAAAATAGCATCCCTGATAGTGAGAATTCACAGGATAGCAACGAAGATAATTGTGGAGTTGCCACTTTAAAAAAAAGATTTTATACATTGAAATTTATAATAAGTATGGAATTATACCAAATTCCGTATTCGTCGTTTTTGCCCATGATTTTGGGCAGAAATGGGTTAAAACCTTTGGGTGAAAACCTACTCTTCTCAGCTTGTGTTGAATATTTGTTCATGTAGTTAATTTTCCCACCCTCCCTCCGCATAAAATTAATAAAACGAATAACACAGTGCCCCTAAGATCTTTGCATACCGCCTTGGGGTTAGGAACCATCGACCTCTTAAACGAGAAGCAACCATTTTACCACCGCTCTTGGCACCGCTATTTCAAGTCACTGAAAAGCAATCATCAGTAGCCCGATAAAACCTCAGTTTGGAACTGGAATGAATAAATCGTGTGAGATAAAACTTGCTCCGTTCGATGGCAGAGTTCGTAGGTGGAAACAAAGACTTGGAGTTGGCAAAGTTTTGGAATTAAAAAATAACTTAGCTGCGCACGGTCTGGATCGCTACTAAATGATCGTGTTTTTCTGGGTATGGCTTCCATTCTCTTAAAGACCCGTGATCAGCAACGGGACATATCGCACCCTATATAATAAAACGACGAAATTTAAAATTAAACTTTTGGTAGACAACCAAAATGGATTTGAAAATAACACATACATGTATAAATCTGCCACCTCTTTTATTTTCCCTCCAAAACACCGTTTGAGAAGCCAAGCCTTAATGGTTTGACGTACCGCCTCTCTAGCAGAAAAATGAAATCTCGATGTTTTAAATTCCAATATTCGATTTACGCGCGAAAGATAAAAAATGTATTTAACGTATTTTTTTTTAAATTCGCGGCATTCGAATTGGCAACAAGTGGTCACGGGAATAGTATACAAAGCAGTCATTCATTGTTTTACTACACAAAAATAATTGTTCACGCGTAATGTTTAGTATGTTGAGTAAACATACTCTTTATTTAAATTAATGGTTATTTTTATAATAAAATAAACCTTTTAGTTCACATTCAGATTCAAATGTAGCGAGCAAGCAGGTTTAGTTGTTTTTTTTTGTTAACACTAGATGGCGTTAGTAATATTTTATTAAATTCTTGAACCGCGCCAGTAAGATATGCCTGGGCTGAAGGTTTTGTTAGTTTTGTCAATTGACAATGTGAATATACCAATGAACGTCTTTAGTCAAGAGTACAATAATGTACTGCAAAAGAAAAACAATTTGTGTCAATTTAACAATTCCCTTCCTCGTTTATTCTTTATTTATACCTTTTCCGTCTACATACCTAAAGTATTCGTAATTTGTTACGTACATAAAAAACTCTTCGCTAGAAAACTTTTGAATTATCATTTATGAGTTCGCGGGTATTTTTTCGTTTGTATAAAAACTCTTTGGTAAAAAACTTTTAATTTATCTTTTATGTGTTTCCGTTTTGTTTTCTTCAAAATATTTTTTCGGTTCTAAATCACGAATATTTCTTTTTCGAGACAAACCCACGTTTCCATTTATTTACAGGTGCCGTGATCACCGTTAACTGAGTCAGCTAATACTCGTAAAAACGTCAGTCAATATACGCTTTAAAAATCCACAAAAATAACCATATTCAATGTGTGGCTGTCCCTAAAACCTAAGAATCACTATAACTAAAACGTGAGTCGTTTCTATCTACTTTAGATGGAAGTTCGTAATGTTACAATTTCAAAAACATTTGAAGTAACAAAAGAACGTAAACTATGTTCTTTTTAACGTCGTAATTTCTGCCAAGGTGTCTGCTCGGCGCACCCTTTTGTAGTTCCTTGCATTCTTCACTGAATAGAAGTGTCGGGTACAAAGTCTATTCAGTAGAGATTTGCTACTTTGCACACATAAAATTGGATTACCTCTGAGTAGGGTTTAGACACTAGAGCTTAACTAAAGAATGTGTCACATAATTGAAAATTTTAACAGTTCTAGACAAAGCACGTGGGACTTGTCAACTTATGTTAAGTCGCAATGCTCCTCAGATCTTTGTGATTTAAAACTCTAAATGGCATTGCAACAGTTACAGACAGACGTGTCGCTCACCGCCAAGCGCAAGACATTTCAATCCATCACTTGGTATTATTAAAAAAAAAGATTACTTTTAATGACGAATCCGTGGTCGAATGGCTTGCAATTCGATTTTCATGTTGACACCATCTCGTGTTTGGTCCCCAGCCGGGTCAGTACAGAAAACTAACTTTCCTATATTGTCTCGAGTCTGGGTGTTTGTGGTACCGTCGTTGTGTCCAATTTCCATAGCACAAGTGCTTTAGTTACTTGCTTCGGGATTAGACCAACGTATGTGATATTGTCTAATACTTAATATTTCTTTATTATTTAGTTTGTTATAATTATTAATACAAAGATCGGACACTCAGAAAAAAATCCTTCGATCCGGTAGGATTCGAACCAACGTCTTCTAGCATACCGTGGCAGACGCTATACCAACTAAGCTACGGGACGAACCCGCAGCGGACCTTACGAATTTTTCTATGCGTTTGTTATCGTATTTTTTTTATTATCTTTTTTTTTTATCTTTAGCATTTGGTTTTTTCAACGACTTTTTTGCCGTAGCGCCATCTATGAGAAATTGAAAGGATTTCGTCACCCAGTTAGATACCTTTACAGCTACCAGCCTCGGCTAGAGATGTCGCTATTCACTGTATTTAAATATTTTATTGAATTGATATTCAATATTTTTTATGTGAAATGTGCACTAGTTTGTTATAATTGTTAATACAAAGATCGAACACTCAGAAAAAATTCGTGTTAAGAGTCGATGCTACCCCAGCTCGTATACAAGTTTTCCCCGTACTAATACGGTTCATTTTGCTTGGGCCGAGCGGTAGGGACGCTGGCATTATTTCAGAATTTATTCCATTCTGAAAAATATATATCATAATACTATAAATGATTTAGTTCAGTTGTTATAAAACAATCACTGGTATGTCGGGGTTTTGTAGAAAGGGCAGAAGCGCTATTTCGAAGTTTTTTTCAGTGAAGCATCTTATAGGTTTCCACGACTGTTATAAAATATTTATGGCCTGTTTAAATTCAATTTGAAAACTTCAACTTAATTAAAAACAAAATCAAGTCTTAAATAAGAACGTAAACATTTTATAACAGCCGTTAAAACTTAAAACATGCTTCCCCGATACTTTTTTCAAAATGGCGCTTTGACCAATTCTAGAAAATACCGACGAAGGTAAAGTACCCATTGAATACAGCGGGTTTCTTGTAAAATTTCGAGGTAAGTTTGTGTTTTTTTTCTGTCGTGATAATTTTTAGGACTCGCGTTTTCACACCATATACTAATATCAAGGTATATCCTCGATTTTACTATATATTTTTTTCCAAAGTGATTTATTCAACACTTCGCTGTTATGTGGAATCAACCAAAGCCATTTGAGGTTGTATAGAGTCTTAAGCATATAAAAATGGCATCCACTAATTACGTTCGTGGAATCTTTAAATCTCTCTCCAGAAAAGTAGTAATTTTGCAGATATGGTCTTTTTACTTCAAGAGTGCTGTTTAGTCATCCATTTTTCATCACATATGACACGGTCTATAACTCCTTCATCTCTGTGTTTATTAATTGAGGCTATTAGTATAAAAGTGGTGTAACCCAATGAAATTTAGTCTTACCTATTTCTGCTGCCAAGCAGTAATGTAAGCATTATAAATGAGAGGTATTTTAAATAATGATAAAAAAAAATGCATTTTGAATATAATGAGGAATTTAAAATAAGCCAAATTAATTCTATATATAAGTAATCATCATGAAAATAGCATTTTTCTATGTAAAGGAGGCAAACGATGAAAGGTGACCATCGTCGCCCATGCAACATCGGATGAGCTGTCTATGCATTGCTAACCTTTGAGAGCCCTGTAAACACGCTTTTGGAAGAACCCCATGTCATAGCACAAAGGAAATAAATACTTCAAGATGAAGATGCCCGCGTGGTCTTACAATGCCAGACATCGACTCTATTCCTACGTCTGGAGGTGTGATGGCGGAAACGAGACGGTAGCACCAGTTCAAAAAGTACCTCAGAGCACTCCCCATTATAAAGACTGTAGAACACACAGATATAGCCAACGTCTCTCCGTAGGCTAAGGGGCTCCATACCATTTGCCAGTCAAATCATATATTATAGTTATATACAGAGTGACCCAAGCTATGCCGCACGGAGGGGAAACGGTAGTCTAGGCTCTACTCTATGAGTAGAACTACTGGCTGAGTGAATATAGTTTTGTATTTAGAATATGTTTGAAAAAATAGGTAAGAAAAAAAGAACATCTTGATAGTTCTAAAAATAGCCTCAAGAAGAAAACATGTAAAAATACAATAAATATCAAGTTATGAAGTTAATCCCAGTTTATATTTATAAAGTACCTCTCGCTACGCAACCTAAGCTACGCCCTAGGTTACAGTACCTTAAATTTTATTGAAAGAAGATTTCGCCAAATGTGAACAAAAACACAAACTATACCTATAGTTTTACTATACTGATCGAAAACCTCAATCATAAGGATTGTTTTTTTCTAAATAACATAGCATCTTAAATAAAAGGAAGATCGTGAAATTTTACATATAAATAATTACATACATCTAACTGAAACGTACAATCAATTTAAGTTATCAAATGCTCAAAATGTGTCCCATTCTGTAGTGTACAAATTCTCACTCTTTTGGTAATTTTGCTGTCTGTTGATTTATTTATCTTTTCATAGTGAATGTTTAAAATAATACGTCCAAATTCAGTTTGCAACTCCTGCATATTCTCACACCGGTTCATTTTCCTGAACAAAATGTCAAATTAAATGTTAAATTTCATGGTCTCCCTTTTATTTAAGGTGCTATGTTATATAAAAGAAAATAATCTTTATGATTGAGACTTTCGATCAATTTAATAAAATTACATGTATTTGTTTCTTCGCATTTACCGGGTTCAGACAGGCGATTATTGTTTTTAAAATCAAAGTGTGCTCTTCTTTCATGAAAATTTTCTATCTATGGTATTTACGGTGCTTTCCTTTCATGTGGCATAGCCGTAGGACGGCTTTATTATGATTTAGTACTTAATATTATAGAACAAAGATTAGATTTGGGTTACACCACTTTTGCGCTGATAGTTTCAGGCAGTGATGTCCGTTGTAATGTGAACAATTCGCATGGTACCCAGTCTTCTAGTTTTTTTTAAATTTTACCCATTTGCCGCAAACGGTTTAGTGTTAAATCAAACCATACTGTTAATTCCTCCGTATTGTAGACAACGGATAGGTTTTAAGAATAGCTCGCAACTCGTCAACACGTCATCTATTAGGTTTTCGCCAGGTTAAAATAATTTCTGGTAAAAATTTCCTTAACAGAATCGGGCAAACCAAAAGCGAACACTGCGTCCGGCATCCGTTCCACAAATGTCGTTTATCTTTCGAAAATTTTCCGCTGCACTCCAGTGACGTCGAAATTCGTGTTCAACAATTCCACAAATTTTAGTGATAGACGTCCATGCTTGATTTCAAAGTGTTCGCGCCGAATGCTGCGTCAGATGGAGCATCCTGCCTTAGTATAATAAAAGCAAGAAGAGCACAGACATATACCTAAATAGACACAAGACAAGTACCACGATCTGCATGAAAACCAAGCGTGTCACACTTAAGTGTGTCTGATGACGTCACAAGCGCTATTTAGTGATATGAAACCTGTATATATATATTATATAGAGGTTTCCTATATAATATAAATAACTATATATATAAATAACTAAATATTATAAATAACTAGTGATTTTCCAAGATATTGTTGATTATAAGAAACCCTGAAACATTAATATATTAAAAATAATACCAAAGTCAGATTAAAAAGTGTTTTGAAATAATGTTGCTGCGTTCAAAAATTAAAGATTTGTAATTTTTTAAATTCTTGGTGTTGCAATAAAATGAGCTTATATATTTTTGTCTTTTCTTTACAGAAGATCTCGAATGCTTACCTACTTAATTAATAAAAACGCTCGTCATATGGTTTTCTGTTGGTGATTGATCAAATTAATGAGTGACAAGGCAGCTAAAAATGTTACTGCTATCCATTATTAAGATAATAACAATTATCATCTCTTTGTTTCCTAAATCGGTCAGAATCGAGAACCGTGTTGCGTAAAATGAACATCACTAATCGCAAAATTTGACCGAATATCAAACTGAAAATCCGAAAGGACAGTATCGCTCGTTAGATATTCATCGCCTACTAACAAAGAATCACAAATGTACCGCACCAAGTAAAAGCCGCTAGGTATTACGAATAATGTGCTTTCGAATAAAATAAAAATTATTCACACATTATTTTTATGCATATTTAAATTACAAAATGACTTAACTGTGGAAGGAAACATCCCTGTTTATACATACATCTACTCACAGCTGTGGTGTTTTTGCAGACTCTGCTGGCACAGTTAGGCATTTTTCGCGTTTTCGAATGTTGTTTAACTACGAAAACGGCCGGGTACGTTCTGGAGCATTTTTTACAATACCAAATGATGGGACGAACAAGACGTGCGCCTGGTGGTGAGCGACACGCCGGTCCATGACAGTTGCAGTGCCATTCAGAGCTTTAAATCACAAAGATCTTAGTCACCCTGACACATAAGTTTACAAGTCCCATGTGCCTATAATTTCACCAACACCCTTACCCTTCAAAACCTGAACGACCGGAACGCAGTAATGCTCACATTACAGCTTGGCCGCAGAAATAGTTAAGATGACAGAATGAAGTTGGAGGCAATCCCAGTACAACCGAACGTTTCCGAGTCGACATGAGAGGATTTTCGTGCACTGATCTCTTTACTTCTTCTACCCGTTCGTTTGTACCAAAGGTTCGTTCACGGCCTTTGCCTCGTGGTTTGAATGTGGTAACCGGTCTCTTCAAATCGTTTGACCCATATTTTAATTAAATTGACACAAGGGCAGTTTCTATTGCTATTCAAACCATATTCTAAACGGTACAAACGACGAACAATGATGTAAGAGCGGCTATTTTCGTAAAAGGCGCGAACACAAAAAGCGCGCTGTTATCTCGTGAACTGCTCCATGGTAACTAAATTGAAGCGAACGCAGGTATCCATAGATGCAATCCCCTCTCACTCGTCCCTGCATCTCGGAGTAAAAGTGATTTGGAAAAAGCACGTTACTATGGCCCATCCTGTATAATGAAATAACCTTTGTTAAATTGCAGTCAGTACATACGTGTTGATATTTCGAGGATTGATATCTTGACTATGGAGTGTGATTGTGAAATAAAAATGAAATGCTGAACATTCCGAATTTAAGACACTTTTGTTCAAACTAGCACAAACAAAACAACAAACTCATCTACTATTTCATATCACGTTTAAATACAGAACGACTACTCCAATTATATAATTAATGATGATGTGTGCGACAACCCTCGCCATACAACGCGGTTACTCCGCGAGATTATGTGCATGTGTGCGTCCGTACACGGCGCGCAGCGAGCGTACGCACATACAAGCTACGCTGCTACGTTTGTATGGAGTTACCACGGTGCTACCCTGCGCCCTGTGTTTATGGCTAAACAAAATTTTTTTTTATTCTATAATCTGTGTGACATCTGATATTTCTCGGAAATAAAAGTGTATAAACCAATTTTGTCATTGCAAAATTATTAAAGTTTCTCTCAGTAAAATTGTGTTTGTATTCTATGTTAGATTCTACTAGTAGAAGAACATGACGCACCGCTGACGCCATAGGGCTATTATAGGCCCCTCCCAATCCCTTTTAAACCCCGCTCTCTTTTCCGTCCGCTACGCCGCACCATCAAACATTGTCTATTAATTGTACGTTATTTAATGTGTCCAATCATTGATTAGGACCTCAATATGTCCGTAGCCAAATACAGAACATAAAGCAACAAAATTATCTAAAGCAAAAACAAACGAAAAACGCCAATGTTTTAAATTGCGAACGTTTCAAATTTTTTTTCAAAAAGAATTGTGATCTATATCTTATTAAAAATATATTATTTGGTTGATAGTATCAGAGATTTAGGTGTAGTACTTGACACTAAATTGACGTTTATACCTCACATAGAAAATGTCATCAAAAAGTCTTCTAAAGTTCTGGGATTTGTCATAAGGAATGGAAAGGTATTCCGCTCTCCTGTTACAAAAATAGTTATCTATAATAGCCTAGTTCGCAGTATAATGGAATATTCTACCCCGGTATGGCGCCCTCATTACGCAAATCACATGTTGCGGCTGGAACGAGTACAAAAGAGATTTCTCTGGCACTTAGCTTACTCAATGGGTTTGGCCAGAAAGTTGCGGTCATATTCTGACAGATTGACGTATTTCAAAATGCTATCACTTGCAAAGAGGGGGGAATTATTGGACTTAATATTTCTATATAAAATTTTGCGTTCGCACATAGACTGTCCACAACTGCTCGCTAAATTTAACTTCAAAATTCCCTCAAAATATCCCAGGTTTGCAGTTACACCCTTAGTGCCTCCGTTCCGCAAGACCGTTCTGGGCTTTAATTCCTGTGTCCCAAGGCTCTGTAGACTATATAATAAGCACAGTCAGGTAAGCGATATATTTTGGCAGTCGCTGAACAATTTTCGTAATAGTATATATCTAACCTTGATTTGTATAAACCAAATTTTGAGTATCTTTCTCTCAGCAATTATTCGTGACGCAGTCAATGTTTTATTGATACTTTATCCGTAGGCGGAGGCCTGGAGACCTATAGCACAGGGTATCGTAGTTTAGGCTCCAGCCTTCACAGACAACAAATGTTTTATTACTTAAGGATGTTTAATTATGGTTGAAATTGTGTGTGAAGGAAATAAATTTATTATTATTATTATTATTATTTATTATTATAACCTTAATTAATTTTATTTATTTTTTCTGTTTAACTAATAATGCCGAGACCCTTGTTCGCTTGTATTTACTATTACTTTTTTGTTTGTATTTTACTTTTCTCTTTTTTTTTGAAACTGGATTAAATACCTTTTTTTTTTAAGTTCTAATTTATCTACATTCATGTTGTTTTTGTGAGCTGTGTTTATTTGTAATTGATTGTGCAATTAAATAAGATCTTCTATACCTACATTTAATTTTAGTAAGTAACATTGTAATAACTGTAAGTGAACCAATAAATAAATAAATAAAATAAAATATTATTTCATTTCAATGTGGCCAGAAATTTAAAACTGCAGTTTCATACTTAAACTTCTAATATTTAGGCACTAGGTTGGAAATTAAGTTTTAGGGATGTAAAATGGAATGCTAAAGTAGCTTAGGTAATGCAGTGTTTGAATATTCAAGCGCGTGTGCCAAGTTATTTTCGCAATTTGTGAAAGCCTGGTGAATGATTCTGTTTAGTGTCTGCTCTGTTGGCACTGCAGAACAAACAGCTTACAAAGGAGTAATGTATAAAGGCACATACATACACGTAGAGACCGTAGGTTTTCGCTGCAAGTATTAGAGTGTGCCATTAGCCTGATTTAATCGCCTTTACCATGCCACGCAGAGGTCCCTGGTTCGATTCCTGGGCCTAAATTTATTTAAAATGTTACTTAAATGATATTCAATTTTTTTTTTGTTAAATTACTCCACTAGTTTGTTATAATTATTAATACAAAGATCGAACACTCAGAAAAAATTTATTCGATCTGTTTACATTTATTTATCATCTATCTACATTTACTTCTTTCGTGAGTTTGGGTATATTTTGTGGTTGTCTATATGTGTTCATGGCATCCGCGGTGCAGTTTCTCTAGTGCGAGGCAATGAGTTTATACGTTATTTATTTACTGGTCGACTGTACTGGATGATTGTGACTTATGGTGTTTCTTACGACACACGATCCGATAGTCGTTGAAAAATTTTCATATATTAAAATACCATTTCATAATATCCAAATATTTTATTTTATTAGGGGAGCTGTTGCTGTAGCCATTTTTACAATATTGATTTAAATATGATTAATCAGATGCCAATTAAAAGCTTCCAGATAAGGAACAAAAGAAAATAACTTTACTATAACACAAACTCGCAATCTATGAAAACACAACAATCGCTTTATCAGCCACTTGATAAGTTATAAGTCATAATAATTTTTAAACGACTTCAAAAAGAAGGAGGTTCTCAGTTCGACAATGTTTGTTTGGATCTACATTAAAATCGGTTCACGGTTCAAAACGGCTCGAGGTATCGCGTAACATACGTAGGTAAATTACGCTTACAAAATATCCTAACTGGAATTTTCAGTATAATATTACTGAGGAGCTCTGGACAGTCTTTTTTTAAATATAATATCAAGTGATGGGATAAACAAGTAGTGCGCCTGATGGTAAGTTACATGCCTGTCCATAACAGTTGCAATGGAACTCAGAGCTTCAAATAGCAAAGATCTGACGGGCAGCTCCACTGCGTCCGTTACCCTGAGACTTAAGTTGACAAGTCTCATGTACCTGTAATTTCACCAGCACCCTTACCCTTCAAAACCGGAACACAGTAAAGGTGGTTTTCCACCAGCGCGGCGAGACGAGAATAAAAATTTGTATAGCAAAATTTCAATTCTCTCCTCGCGTATCTTCGCGGCGACGCGAGAGTTTAAATGTTTGTTGATGTAAACTGCCTTCCGATATCTGAAATGCGGCTTAGTGACAAAATAATTTTTTGATGCGTCATAAAAAACCATAACCCAGTTTTAGAATTTTGAAATTGTTTTGAATGGCGACATTATGGGGCACGTACGATTTGAGATTTACAAATCGATTCTTCTTGCGTTAACATAATATATAATAATAATTTCAGGGACATGATACCTCAGCCGCGAATTTATCGCTAGATGAACTGAACAGCACTGACTCTTTACTATCCACAATCACAGCACGAGCTCGCACGAGATCGCGATGGCTCACATTAAGGGCAATTTTTGGTGGACATAGACTGGTGAGATTTCAATTCTCCTCTCTCCTCTCTTCACGTCTCGCCCGTGTGAAACGACCATTACGCTCACTTTACTGGTTGGCGGCAGAAATAGCTCTTTCACAAGGACCTCTGTTATTAAAAAAATGGTTAGCAGTAACTGTAGAACTCATTGGATTACTTAATGAATTCTAACTATTCCAACAAGATCACATTGTAGGGCGTCTGAAAAGTAACAATGTAGTTCTGCAAATCTATATCTGCTTCAAGAAACACTACAAGCCATACAAAGGCAAAAGCATAACCCATTGCTAACGTGCGGAAATTCGGTAAACTGGCACTAAGGCCAAGTTCACTTTGTGTGCTGCAATGTGCTTCGGCACGCAGAACATTCCCAGCAATGAGAATTCGTTTGTGCACTTATTGCGTTTCCAGTTGGTAATTACAGTGAAAGGGATCTAGTAGATGATGTTCGAGTAATTTTAGATAACAATAACTAAATGGAATTTAACATTTATTCTTGTTCTATTTTGTTATGGATTTGTATGCTGTAGTGTGGTCACTAAATACAAAGTTATTGTCCATTTATCACGTAAGTCGCGCAGTGAGGCGACCACCTTAAAAGGAATATGTAAAAACAGATTTAAATATTTTGCAGTATATTCTTAAATGTTTAAGTGAAAATAATGGGTGACAGGTAGATGCTGCGGGGACGACAACGCGCCCCGTCCTTTGTGTTTCTTCTTTAAAGTATGCCACATAACTGAGGCTACCAGCGCAAAAGGGTGTAACTTGCATTTTATTTTTTTCTACAAATATTACTTTAAATGATTCTAAAGTGTATAATTATTTTACATTTAGAATCTATTTTCTCTGTGAAACATTAACATGCTCGCAGGATCATATTCCTAAAGTCATAAACAACATTTTCTATTTTATTTTAATTTTTATCGCACTGACATACTTTTGTATATTATCAACTTGTGACGATCCTTAATTAGTAATTGAATGACAACAATATTAGTTTGTTATAATTATTATTACAAAGATCGAAAACTCAGAAAAAATCCTTAATCCGGCCGGATTCGAACCGACGTCTTCTAGCTTTCCGTGCCAGACGCTATACCAACTAAACCACGGAACGAACCAGCGGACTTCACGAATTTTTCTATGTGCTTAGGTCGTATCTTTGTATTTGGTTTTTTCAACGACTTTTTAGCCGTAGCGCCATATATGAGAAATCTATGAAAGTTTTATCAAACAGTTAGACATCTTTACAGTTTCCAGCCCTGGCGAGAGATGTCGCTATTCACTGTATTTTACATTTTTATTGAATAATACAAAGATCGAACTCTCAGAATAAAATCCTTCGATCCGGCCGGATTCGAACCGACGTCTTCTAGCTTACCGTGAACAGACGCTATACCAACTAAGCCACGGAACGAGACAATCGAAGGATTTTTTTCTGAGTGTTCGATCTTTGTATTAATAATTATAACAAACTAGTGGAATAATTTCACAAAAAATAATTGAATATCAATTCAATAAGAATTTAAAACAATATCATTATTAATGAATTGCTAATTTCCTAATTATTGCGTATTTTTCGTCTTATAATTTTCATTTTTGTTTGACGATCTTAATATATATTCGAGTTCTTAGATTTTCACGAATGTTACACATAGGAAATGAAACAATTTTTCCGGATTTAAATGACGTATACTTGTTTTTCAAACAAACCAACGTTGCGGGCCCTTTACAGGTCCCATGGTCAAGGTTGACTCATATCATGTCATGATCTTAATATAATTTCTAATACTTTGACATGTGGTGCACATTATACTGTAATATTATATTCGAGAAATAAATGAAACTGATGTTGAACCTGAATAATGATTTTTAAAAATTCATTAGATTTATCTATCTGCTTGGCGGCAGAAATGGGTAAGGTGGCAGTAATTCCTAATCAAGACGCTCAACTGCTGCTAAAATAACGTCTTCATGAAGCAAAAACCTATCTAGTACATTGTAACTACTTTTTCTTGTGGGACGATCTGTATACCCGCTCACGCGATACATGCAGCCGTAGATGCATACCACACCTAGAGGTGCCAGTGATGAATTTATACCGATTTATCGGATATTGAAGTTATAACAGGTAAACGAACTAATATTAATTGCTATTTCGGTAACTACTCTAGCAAACCATAAAGTTTTTAATGCCTGGGTCTGTCATTTAATAAAAATAAACAACTTCAAAAATAAGTCACGACAATCGTGTGTGTTATTGTTTGGGCTGGTGATTTCGATGTTTATTTATTGAAAACATACCGTAAGTAACGTTTTTTAAGTTTACCCTGAATATAAATGTTTATAAACTATACTTTAAGGAGTAATTTCATGGTAAACGTTAGAACCACTCAAACGGAATATTATCATATTTACCCAAGTACACCAAAAATTTCATTAGTGCTTTTTAAGTGCAGGATTTGCGGTGTATTACTGCATTTTATTTGAGATGTTTTTGTTGTAGTACGGAGGGTATTTATTTAGCAATGCAGAATAATAATTTTTATTTATGGAAACTTGTATTAAACTGAATCCTTTTCCAATTTGCGAAACCAAATAGCCGCCATTTTGCGGTAGGATGAGCGCATCGCGTGAGCGGATAATCAACGTCGAATTTGTCATATATTTACTTTTTATTCAAAGCTCCAGTGGTACACATGGCCAAATGGCTTAAGGACGTAGTTCAAAAAAATATCAGATAAAGGATCATTAAAAAACGATCGTACCGCATGCACAAATACATCAATTTGGAAAATGTTTACTTTATCCATTGCGTTTTTATTCGATGCTCAAATTTGCAAATCGCTAGAATCTTTATCACGGACAAATTAGATTGCCGAACGATTTATTCGAGATGGATTAACTCTTTCCCCTGGGTAGCTTTATTTTTATTGTCGCCGTTTTCCGACTGACATTGGGGAGCCTTAATATGCTTTTAATGGAGTTCAAATTGATCTATAATATACAATTTTCATTTCAAAATAAGGTTAATTTTTTATATCAAGTTTCATACGCATTAAGATATTCACGCGTTTTCAGTAAATTTTACGAATATAAGTTAATAATATAAGTCTATTACATCCGCCGGTGCGATATCGTCTCAAACGACTAATACATCCTTATGCTCCTATCGTGACGTCGTATCTAGTAAGCACACAAAACGAGAATAAAAAAAAATATTTCAAAAATATCATCTTTTTATAGGTGAGAAGAATTTACACTTGAAATCGCCACTTTGTGCTCGGTTACTTATCAGTACTCCGAACTGACATTTTCCAGAAATAACATTTGCTCAAATTTTCATAACCTCGAAAGTAATTTTGAGAGGAAAATGTTTTTTATTTTAAACACAACTTAACCTAACCTTTTTTTTTATTATTACCGTGAGGAAAATGCGTTACGCATTCCCCGCCGTAGGGAGACGGCGGGGATATGTGGGATTCTCTCCTGGGGCCTATGTTGGTCCCCAAGAGCATACCCACTAAAAACCTCACGCTGTTCCTGCGCGCACCTGGCGCCGGAGCCGTGGGTCCCTTTCAGATGCTACCGTGACTCCGGTGATGCCAGTCCGCCTTTGGGTGGACCCCTACACCATCTCCCCCTTAATCATGGGGGGCGACCTACGCCGAGATGCCCCGGAACATTTGGGGCATCTACCGGCGGCGAAGACCTGTGCAATGCAGGGGAAGGGTCTACCAACCCTGCACCCTGCTGGCCTCCGCTGAAGAGCCGTCGCGTGCGTCCTCTCCGCCGACGCCGAATGGGGTCCGAGAGGGCGCTGTCTTCGCTGACCCGTTCGGCCGTCTCCTTCTGCGACATCAAGCCTCGCAGAAGGAGACCATCACCCGCCATGACCTCTCGCTTCCCAGCATGGCTCTAACTATACTGGGCAGTGAGAGGTCTCGTCCCACCACCTCTACGAGATCCCGGCGCTGCTGGCTCCAGGTCGGGCACATCTCCAAGGTGTGCCTTGTCGAGTCTGTAACAGCGCCGCACTCGTGACACTTCAGGGACACCTCCCTCCGTGCGATCTTGTGCAGGTAGTCACCGAAACAGCCGTGTCTGGTGAGTACCTGAACAAGACGGTAGGTGAGGGACCCGTGCTTCCTCTTCTTCCAATCGGCCAGTACAGGGAGCAGCGCCTGGACGGTGCGCTCCCCGTATCTGGCCGATCGGAGGGCCTCCTCCCACCCAGTCTGGACGGAGGTCTTGGCGGCACGCCGAACCCCCACTAGCTCCTCTAGTGTGGCGCTCTCTTGTCCTGGCACTTGCGTTGGAACACCTGGGAGAATGCGTATTGAAGCTCTTCGACGCCGGCTTGGCGTCGGGGAGCTTCCCCATGTGTGGAAGGAGGGCCGCCTTTGCCTCCTCCTGAAGGAAGGGCGTCTGGTTGAATCCCCGTCAGCGACTCGTCAGCGAGGAGGTGTGCCCGACCTGATGGCTCCAGCCAGCTGCGCCGGGATCTCGTAGAGGTGGTGGGACGAGACCTCTCACTGCCCAGTATAGTTAGAGCCATGCTGGGAAGCGAGAGGTCATGGCAGGCGATGGTCTCCTTCTGCGAGGACGTGATGTCGCAGAAGGAGACGGCCGAACGGCTCCACGAACACAGCGCCCTTTCGGACCCCATTCGGCGTCGGCGGAGAGGACGCACGCGACGGGTCTGCGCCGACCGCCTGCGTCCATCTATCAGCGCAAGCTCGATACCAAACTGGTGGATTTTTCATTAGAGGAAATACTGATTTCCTCTAATGAAAAATCCCAAACAGACATAAGACTGCAGTACTAATTAATATCTTTTAGTTTATTCTAATTTCTTTTATTAATTAATAATAAATTGAACTTAATAAAAATCCATTCAACAAAATAATTTGTAAAACTTAATGTAGCGTAAATGTTTTCTTTGTAAAATTAAAAATAAAGTATTTAATTAATAACTATTGTAACTATACTGAAAAATAGGGTGGTTTGCATCAATATTAGACATAACTGGTTGAAGACTGTACCACCTCAGTCAACCGTGACCATGGGACCTATAAAGGGCCAGAAAAGTCGGTTTGTTTGAAAAAACAAATATACGCGATTTAAATCCGGAAAAATAGTTTCATTTCCTAGATATATACTATATTACTTTAGATATGTTGATGATTTGATACTTTGTTGGACGGGTAGAATGAGACAGCTGGACAATTTTGTAAACGACCTTAACAACAAACACCCAAAAAATAAGTTTAAAAAATAATTAGAACAAAACAACTCTCTCAATGTCTTAGATTTAACTATAACCAAAGTAGATAACAAACATGTTTTATAAATTTACCGTAAGTCTACGCATACAGATACAATTATCCCGGCTTCTTCTTGTCACCCCTGGCAACATAAAATGGCTGCTTTTAATTGTTATATACATAGGTTGTTTACAGTCCCTCTTTCTAAAAAATATTATAATTTAAAGTTAAATATTATTTATCAGATTGCACTTTCTAACGGTTACAGTAAAACGTTAATTAATAGCTTAGTTCACAAGAAACAGAGGCGGATAGTTAACAACATATTGTATACTGAGGTTCCTTCACAGCCTATTAATAAATATAAAGCAAGCATTACTTATGTTGGCCATTTGTTAGAAAAGATTTATAAAATTTTGAAATCAAATGATATAAACGTTGCTTTTAAGACAAATAACACTTTGCGCTCTAGACTTTGCAATGCCAAGGAAAGAGTGGAAAGTGGTAAGAAGTCGGGAGTTTATAAGCTCACCTGTGACACATGTAACAGTGTATATATAGGTCAAACAGAGCGTAACTTTATAACTATATAATTATAAAGAGCATGTTTCTTCGTTTAGGCATAAGCACCCAGACAGGTCCAATTTCGCTAAACATTTGATCGATGGCCATTTTTGCTCTTTTGCAAGATACGCTACATTTCTGCGGATGTCTGGCTGCCTATGCCAGCTAGTGGGTACAGCAATCTTACTCGATCGGCTTAAGACAGCCAGTTATCATCCGTCAAGTCTCACTTAAGGCTGTATCCACTAATTTTGCGTAGGTAGAACGGTTCCAAACATTGCGTATTCGCTAGCAGAAAAGGAAAGTGTAGCCTAGTAGTACGCATGACCTGCGGTGAAGCTCCCCACTTGGTGGTAGTGAGACGCCGCAATAAATTATTGCGTGAGTGTACCTTCACTTTGACACCTTCACAATTTTTATTAAAAGTAAGCGACCTGTCCAAATACACGCCAAGATACTTCAGGATATTACTGTGAGCTACAGGAACACCTTACCACACTATGTTAAGCTTTCGACACGCCTGACAGTTGCGAAGATGGAAAGCGCAGGACTCAGTTTTAGATGGGTTAGGCCTAAGCGAGTTTTCTCTATAGTAGTGGCTTAAGTTATTAAGAACAGCGCTAAGGTTGTTCTCAACTTCCACGAAATTTTCCGGTTGGGAAGTTAAAGCGAGATCATCCGCGTATAAGAGGCGAGACGTATTTGCGCTGGTTAGTCGTTGGTATATATGTTAAATAACAACGGAGCCAAAATGCTACCCTGAGGCAGTCCATTTTTTTTGCGACGCCCTAGCTATTGTTATCAATGGGTGCCATATTTGTAATATTGTACTCATAGTTCCGCCTCTTAATATATCTGCTTATAAGGGTAGTTTCAAATATATGGCCGCTAAAATATGGAATATAATGTCCCCATCATGCGCAACCTGTCATTCATTCAATTTTTTCAAGCTTTTACAGTTAAGATGAAACAGTACTATATAGAGCTACAACTAAGCGGCTAGGTAACTAACTGAAAAAGGTCAACAATACTATATAATGTAATAATCTCCTATGGTTAGTAATTTTTATTTAGATAGTAGTAGAGGTCCTTGTGAAAAAGAGTTCGTTCAAGGAAGCACTGCCACCTCTCCTATTTCTGCAGCCAAGCAGTAATGTCAGCATTACTATGCTCCGGTTTTGAAGAGTAAGGATGCTGGTGAAATTACAGGCACATGGGACTTGTCAACTATGTCCCAGGGTGACGGGCGCAGTGGCAGTGCCCTTCAGATCTTTGCGATTTAAAGCTCAGAGTGTCACTGGAACTGTTATGGACGGGCGTGTATATGGACGGGCGTGTAGCTTACTATCAGGCGCATGACTTGTTCGTTCCATCATTTGATATTATAAAAAAAAAACTTGAATTTTTTAGTGTTAACTATCATTAGTGGTTACTTTCGTGCCATCTCATACTATTGAAATGGCTCCAACTGAAAACCTGCGTTACAACAATCGATCTGTGACATATGGTGAGTTGGATCCATTTCAGCCTGTATTTGTAATCTTTTAATTCTTGTAAATGTTAATATTGCTGAATAAACGCTTCTTTCTTTCTTACTATTTGTGGATAATATATAATTGTATGTGTGTCGATATTTTCGTTTTAATTTATATTCACGTTTTATTTAGACTTAGTAACGTTCAAAGAATAATGGAGGGAATCAGTTGGACGGCAAGAAAGACCATTGAGCGGGTGTTAAGAATAGTGAATGAAAGAAGAAGCTTATTAAAGACTATAGGGAACCGAAGGGGGGAAATGTTTGGTCATCTGATGCGTAACGACCGTTTTCTTAGAAACATAATAGAAGGAAAGATAGGCAGAGGAAGACCGAGACGAAGTTATTTAGATCAGATAAAGGAAAAAGTTAATGTCGTGTATTAGGAAGTCAAGGCTAAAGCGCTACGCAGAGATGATTGGCGATAACTCGACCGACAAGAACCCAACTCTTAGTAAAAATCGTCAAATTTAGACATGAACAGTGTTGTTTGCTAAACGACGATATGTGTCTGATATCAATTTGCAGTTTCTTATAGCACTTTCATCACAGCTGGGTGGTCCACCACGCTAGCCCAGTGCAGGTTGGGACTTTTTTCGTTACACGTACGTGTCGTGTCGTGTTTTCCTTCATCGAAAAACTCATGGTGAATTACGCGGGAAACTTTGAGCTGCGATCCCGGAATTCGAATCTACGGCCTCTGCTTGGTAGGCGGTAGGTAACGACGGCTTTGCGGCTTTCTTGTATTGTATTGCATTTCAACTAAATTAATTTGGTTTTTTACTATTATATTTTACGTTAGATACTTACTAATTTAATTTATATTATTCGTAAAAACCATTTATCTCTTTATTTATTTCTTAGGTTTTCGCGATTGTTACACATAGGAAATAAAGCTATTTTTTCGGATTTAAATTGCGTATATTGTTTCGGCCCTTTACAGGTCCCATGGTCAGATTTGATCCACACACAGTTAAATCTTTTGCTTGAAAACGCAATCTTTTAGTCGTAAAATCGTGTTGTAGATGTCGCACACCTTTCACCACGATGATAAACATGGTCCTCGGTTGAACATAACGGATATTAGTAACGCGATCAGTGTAGGTACGTTCTGCAACGCAATAATATAGTGTATACCTAACGTGACCATACGTCCCGCTTTGAAAAAAGAAAAAACAATGACGCACACACTCAACACGAAAAGAAAAAAGAGAAGAATACACACCATTACTATGATAATGTCGCATCTGTAAAATTACAACTTTTCCGGTGAGCGATTAAAGATTCGTCTAGGGAAGTATACTGCCAACTTACATATTTCTACCGCCAAGCAGTTATATGAGTACTGCGTTCCGGTTTTGAAGTGTGCTGGTGAAATTACAGACACATGAGACTTATTAACTTATATTTCGGGGTGACGGGCGCAATGGCAGTGCCCCTCAGATCTTTGTGATTTAAAGCTGTGACACTGCAAGTATTACGGCCAGACGTGTCTCTTCCATCAGGCGCACGACTCATAAATAAGAAAAGTAAAGCAATGAAATAAAAAAAATATTATTTCATTACTCAGGAATACTTGACGCTCTTGTAATCTTTAAAAAACAATGCAATCAAAACAGAATAACATTAAAGTACGCAAAAAACTCCTAGGAGCTAAATAACAAACAATCCCCCGTTTTAGTCGCAACTTAAGGGGAAAGCTACACTGTCCCCGAACACTGTTTTTTGCTGTAACCGCTTTGCCGAATGGCCTGCCTCGCAAGCTATTTGGTGCAATAAAAAATGTCACACCTTCCTCTAGTAAATCTCGCGTTTAGTGTTTGTTTGAAAGTATGTTGAGGCAGGGGTTGTTTCAGTGTACATAAGTACTATAGTTAAATAAATTGCAACCTTTTCTTTTTACGTTTTGACATATATATAGACAAAAATTTTAAAGCAATAAAAGTATCCTCAAACGAGTACTTAATTTAGATAATTTTCGGCATTATTCTTTATACCGTAGTCATTATCCTACCAAGGTCAATGGCCAAAGTGCTTATTTTCATTCATGAGCGGGCTTTACACAGATGCTCTATCGCGCGTGATACAGCCAATCGTACGCGATTTGGATGTTGGAAGGAAAAGGGAAAAACCGTGGGCTCATCAGTCGCGCGCGCAATCGCGCGTCGCAAGGTTGGCTTTACCACAGACGTGCTTCCGTTGTAATAAAAACGAACACGAGCAATAGTGCGCGAAAGAACCTTAGCTTAAAAAGCTTCACACAGGCAATCGCTCGGGTTAAGCTCTTTCAGAGAGCTTTTATAAAAAAATAAATAAATGAAAAGTTCATTTTAAATCACAATTTCAATATTACTGTCTTAAATCTATCTGAATACTAATTGTTAAGTTGCATCAATGCTCCGGCGCAGAGCGCGTAATCGGACAGGAAATGCAACCTCATGTCTGGACTCTGCGGCGTCGAGGCGTTGATGCAGCCCAGGCTTACTAAGAACTAGTTAGAGTTTATATAACACACGCGATTGCGCGTGCAGGCTTTCCCACACGTAATCACGCTTGATAGTGTAAAGGGAGCTAACGTAAAATATTCAATGTACTTTTACACTTTATTGTATCACAAAACAAATTACAAAGAACTATGGTGAAAACTGCCCCAATAAGGACGAAGAGCCGTTCATGGACTTTGCTAGTGTAATTTTGCGTTTTAGTTTATAGTTATCAAATACCTAATGATAATGATAATGTAGCTTGAGGTTACACACTGATTAGTATACGGTGTGAAAACACGATACCTAACAATTTTCACGATAGAAAAAAAACACAAACTTACCTCGAAATTTTACAAGAAAACCGCTGTATTCGATAGGAACTTTATATATACCAATGATTTTTTTATATCAACAGAATTTTATAGAACATGTATAGCATACGATATACATTTTTCAAATAGCTTTTATTTCGTTTGCAAAAAAATAAATTCTGAAATAAAGCCAGCCACAGCTCGACCCAGCAAAATGAATCGCATTAGTACGGGAAAATTTTTAATTCGAGCTGTGGTAGTAACGACTACTAAGGCAACTATGTTTATGAATACATATCACTTGAGTACATACATCGAGTATATAATCAGAAATAGAGACGAAATGTCATTTAATTAGTTTGAAAACTATTCTGCTAAATCATTACGGTGACAATTGCGCTCCGATTGGCCAGCCCGAATTCGAAACAATTGACGGGTGTCGTCAATCGTTACACTTCAAATCAACCGTTTAACTTGAGCTTTGCTATAATGGACGAAAATTGCAATATTACATATTTAATTACCGATGAAATGTGATTCCGTTTGTTTTGTAATTAGATGTTTTGCTGTTTTACCACACCACCGAATGGAACAGCCGTGCAGCCCCCCAATAGTTAGATATTATCTTTATTACAATAAATACAGAATATTTTTGGAATATACGGAGACGTACACACAGGTCAGTTGTTGGCGCTGTACTATTTCAACTTTCTAATTTGTGACCGTTTGTGTCCATTAGCCGATGAGTTGCCAGGGATGGACGGCCCTTATTTCGTCTGTATTTCTGGTTATATACTCGATGAGTACTAATTTGAGAATAATAATAATCTGAGATTTGTCAAAATTTCCGCTTATCAATAAACGTCACTCAGCACTTAAGCTACGTCTCAAGATCGTAAATCACTCAAATGCAACAACTCAATAACTTGAGCTGGTATTTTCGTCGAAAATCTTTATATCTGGGTGTTAAAAAATAATTTTATTTTTCAAACCAGTTGACAGCTCTGCTGTTTCGTTAGATTTATTATTATTAATGTCGTCATAGCACAATTTGTTAATTGAAAAGATTTATACAATCAGCGAAGAGCATGCGTTACTACTACCTTAAGTGTTTAAATAATAAAGTAATTAATTAAATTTTTATTTAATTGATATTCAATTATTTTTTGTGAAATTACTCCACTAGTTTGTTATAATTATTAATACAAAGATCGAACACTCCTTAAAAAATTCCTTCGATCCGGTCGGATTCGAACCGACGTCTTCTTGCATACCGTGCCAGACGCTATACCAACTAAGCCACGGAACGAACCAACGGACCTCACGAATTTTTCTATGTGCTTGCGTCGTGTCTTTGTACTTGGTCTTTCAACGACTAAATAAAGTAATTTTTTATTTTTTATTGAATTGTTTTTTTTTTTCAATTATTTTTTTGTTAAATTACTCAACTAGTTTGTTATTATTTATTAATACAAAGATCGAACACTTAGAAAAAATTCTTTCGATCTGGCCGGATTCGAAACGACGCGACGTCTTCTAGAAAACCGTGACAGACACTATGCCAACTAAGCCACGGAACGAACTAGCGGACCTCACGAATTTTTCTATCTGGTTGTTGTCGTATCTTCGTATTTGGTTTTCAACGATTTTTAGCCGTAGCGGAACCGACTTCAAACTTTGCTTAGATGTACCAGTCCCATATCTTTCTACATAACTTTGGTTTATAGTTACCCTCCTGTCAACCTCTTGGTTATGCGGTTATCTAAATGAAGTCCTAACCCCAGATCAGCCCCTTTGCATGGACTTCATCCGGTTCTCTATAAGGCTAGTGCCTTAGGTGCACCCCAGGTGCACATACAGCACCCTCCCTATTTTCCAGATAAAAAGATTTTCTCTGCGCAACTTTGACTTTAACTGCCTCTGTGGCCGAATGGTCACCATGCCGGACTGCCACGCAGAAATCCCAGGTATGATTCTCGGGCCGGGAGAAATATTTGTATGGCCCATATTTATTCCTCTCGTGAGTTTGGGTGTAATTTGGGGCTGTCTATGTGTGTGTCCATGGCACACGCTACGCAGGGTTATCCTAGTACGGGGCTATGTTGAGTGTGTTGGTAAAAAAAAAACTAACGGTTGCCACCGTTTATAATGTACATACAAACTGAAACTAAAAAGTTAACAATCGGTTACTGGAAAGTGCACGAAACCGGATTCATCCCCTAATTCTAACCTCTAAAAAAAATCTTTTTTTGTTGGAAAGAGTTCAATCAAAATCGGTTCACAAATGCCAAAAAATACAGTCGGATTGAGAACCTTATCCTTGTTATAATTATTAATACAAAGATCGAACATTCAGAAAAAAATTCCTTCGATCCGGCCGGATTCGAAACGATGCGACGTCTTCTAGGAAACCGTGCCAGACGCTATACCAACTAAGCCACGGAACGAACCAGCGGACCTCACGAATTTTTCCATATGCTTGCGTCGTGTCTTTGTATTTGGTTTTTTCAACGACTTTTTAGTCGTAGCGCCATCTATGAGAAATCTATGAAAGATTTATCACCCAGTTAGTACCTTTACAGTTACCAGTCCTGGCGAGAGATGTCGCTATTCGCTGTATTTTAAATTTTTATTGAATTGATATTCAATTATTTTTTGTGAAATTACTCCACTAGTTTTTTATAATTATTAATACAAAGATCGAACACTCAGAAAAAATTCCTTCGATCCGGCCGGATTCGAACCGACGTCTTCTAGCTTACCAACAGACGCTATACCAACTAAGCCACGGAACGAAACGGATCGAAACTCAGCTCCCCTCTTTTTGCGTCGGGGGTTAAGAAACAAAACAAAAAGACATTTATTTATTCACAACACAGAAATTATGAGAGTAAAGTGTACAAAAGGCTTAACAGTCTTCAACTGTAGCTATTTGCTTGCTGCACCAGGTTGGTGAACGGAGTGTGCACCAACTTTTTTTCGTGCTATCAAGTGACGTTCCTCTCAAAATGGCTTGGACTATAGTTACCTCGCGGACCCAATAAGGATAGAATACTTCACACACATTATTAAAGATGTGTAGGTTTCCTCACAACGTTTTTCCTCACCAAAACGCTCATAGTAAATATTAAATTAAATTCCGTACATAAATTCCAAAAAAAAGTCAGAAGTTCAAACCCGGTTTCGAACCCACAACCCTCTACTCGACAGGCTGTAGGTAAAACCATTACAGCTTTGTACATTACTTAATATAGGAGCAAATTCGATATTCATTTAAAAACATTAACATTTTAACTGATTAATATTACTGAGGACGCAATTCGTAATAGCACATGACTTACCGTCAAAATGTTAAAAGGAGAACACAATGACTACATGGTTCTTCGCTTCTTCGCACATACATTTGCCGCATTTATCGTAGAGCTATTTGAGAGAACGCTGTAAAGTGTAAAGCATTCAGAAATGTTATGACACTGAATACTTCAAATAGTAAACCACCAAGCGTACCAAGTTCACGAAGCGCGATATGTTTCTTACACAACATCAAAAAGCGAATTTCTTAACTCAAAATAAACAAAGAACAATGGCGAAATCATTGTTAAAAGAATTCTTTAGCGTCTTCAAATGTCGTAATTACTACTTTGAATAAAATAAATTCGTTAAGTTTTTCAAATTAGACTAAGGACAGGGCTCCGCCACTCGCTCTAGATTACGCGATAAGTGCCTACCGTTGAGTGCGCCGATGTTGGCACAAGCGCTCATACAAATCTTTCAGTTATGTGCATACGGCTCCGTATGACTGTACACGGCGGGCAACGTTATTTTCACCTCTCTGAGCGCGTGCTTAGGTTCATTTTTCCTAGTAGTAAACGCCTTCAGGAGACATTTTCGGTTTTCTATGAGAGTGATGTATCTGTTACGTAGTAAATATTAAGTAAAAACCTATCTGAGTCTGTTAATAAAATCATATTTAAAAGAAACTCAAAAGACCGCCAAAAAATATTTTCAGTGCCTACGTGTAGATGGACCTATCTATTAAGTTAATTGACATAATATCAAATGTAGTGATTCGACCGATTTGCAATAAAAGATTACCTTAAGATAATAAATAAAGTTGCTAATTCCTTTTCCCAATATGCCACGCGATAAAGTGCTAAAACTAACAAAAAAGTTCCCGATATCAGGGATAGATGGCACGTTTCACAAAAATATAATTTGTGTCTGAGTTATCAGTATTTTTTATCTCGGTTTTCTTTTGTTACGGCATAACTTCATGATTTTTGACCATAGCATTATATAAAATAATTTCCTCTGATCTTTCGTAGCGTCACAAACTCACGAGGCTTGTAAAATATAACGTCCAAAACTTCAAACTGGAATATCTTTAATTTCAAACTTCTCAGAATAGTAAAACCAAAATCAAATTTATTTGGGAATTTAAACTCTATATTTTCACATAATATTTTTTCACAAACAGACGTATACAAATTACTTCAACAAAAATTTATATGGGAGTTCGCCATTGTTCTTTCAGTGAGTGATGAATTTGTGAGTGCAAGTTATATTTCTAGGAAAAGTAATTTACTTTTTTTTGCCTTTCTTTTTCCGATAATTTACGAATCAATCAATTTAGAAAACATTAGACTGCCGCTGAATTAAAAAAAGCTGTGGTAGCCTAATTAATGATTCCTCCTACCGCCTCTCAAGTAGAAGGCGTGGGTTTGAATCCGGCCTCGCACCTGAGTTTCGGAATTTATGAGCAAAATTTAGTTTGAAATAAATATATAAAAGAAAATCAAAAAATAATAAGATGATTACAAAGAGAAATTGTAGAAATAAGAAAGAGTAGGTACAGGAAGGGAAAAGAACAGGTAAAATAAAGGCGTAAAGGCAAACAAAACATAATGATATCAAAACAGGTACAATCGTATAAAAATGCTTAAATTAAATACAGGTTATGGTAAAAAGGAAGTTAAAACCGAAGGGCCTGTATTTTCTTTTCTAAATTACCAGTGGTACTACAAATATATATTATGCTTTATAAGCAGTTAGGTTACATGATTTAACTGGTCAGAATTTCATGTGAAGTCGAACACATGTGCTATTTAGAGAGTGGTGATGAAAAAAAGAAAAGTAAGTTACGAAGAAGAATTACAGAGAAATAAGAAGAACAGGAATTTAAGAACGATTCAAAATTTCAAAGTAGGTAGCCAGGTATCAGAGAAATGGGTGATTAAAAAGGTGGGACGACGATGAAAGAGGTCGCAGCGTCACCCAGAGGTTCATTCTAAAAAACGCAATAACGCAACATCTTATTCAATATGCTAAATATATCAGGCTACGTATATGAGAATGCAGATTTTGTAAATATTTTTTTCATCTTTATTACCAGTTTACAGTCGTAATATTTCACAAATAAAATATATTTTCTCAGATAAACACCAACCCTTTCACTGTTTATCCGAAAATAGTCTTTCAAAATTTTTTTGCGTAATTTACTCCGGACGACAAATAATTCTAGCAAATCGCCTTATCTCCATTTAAAGCCCGCCCTGAACTAAATAAATTGAAGCAAAGCCTACGTAAATGGACAAAGGAAATCCTTTGAATCACTTTTTGCCGGAAATCTTAAAAACTGCCGTCAAACATAACAGACTTTTTTAAACTTCAAAAGAGGTTGAAGACGTATGCTTGTAGATTACGTAACACATTACGTGTATTTTTTTATCACCCGACTACGGAGCAACCAAATGGTGGATCATTATCCAGTGCTTAAATAACGTTTGAACCGACACAGGTAAAATTACAGGCATACGGGAGTTGTCAACTTATGTCTCAGGGTTGACGGGTGCAGTGGCAACGCCCCTCATTTCTTTGTGAACTTGGCACTGCAACTATTATGGACAGGCGTGTGTCGCTTACCACCAGATGCACGACTTGTTCGTCCCATCATATGGCATCATAATAATCTCAGTACAGAGTATCAAAAAAACCGACCTCAAAAGTTTGTGGAATTACATCTATTTGCCAAGTTTTATTAAAATCGGTTACCAGAAAGTGCGCGAAACCAGAACGGCGCGAACCGATGGAATATCTCAGTGCCTCCAGTGAAAAACGGGATAAGACGAGTTATGCCATAACACATCGAAAGGACATGTCTCTAGCGACTGCTAAAACGAGGTTGGGTTAGAAGACTTCCTAACCTCGTTTTTTATATTGGACTAAGAGCATAACTCACTGTATCTAATAGCATAATATTAGTTATCGGGCATTTTTTATGAGTCTAAATGTACAAGTGCTCTCAACTCAAAAAAATACATTCGTACAATAATACATAAAGACACTTTTCGTATTGTTCAATAATGACGGGGAAAAAAAGGACTAGAAGCGAGTATACCCTTATTCCATAGTGTACCTATTATAAAGGCATAACTCACTCAACACAGTAACTTTCGCATTTATAATATTAGTTTGAATTGGCTTAAGTTGTTGTTTTATCAAAACGACAACAAATAATTGGGTTGAAAATAATTTAAACCTGGACGTACTTTGAATCCGGAGGACGACGATTGTTATAACAACTTGATAGCGTCTCAGAACAGTGTGAGTGCTTATTCGTGTTATAATTATATTTTTGGTGCGAACATTTCCCTTTTTTATTAGAAATCCACCCGAATCATTTGATCATAGTTGCAGTGATACTGAACAACATCGCGACCGAGAGGTCATCAATGATGAATACACTACTTATAACAATAATTACATACTCGTATAATATTTAATTTCAAACCTATGACTAACTAGATTAGTGTAAGTAACCTAAAGTTCCTACAATAACAATTTTTAGGTACAATTTATATGTACCTATACATTTTTCTTATTTTTAGCCATTTTTTTGTAATTATTTTAGTAGTAGTATGTCTACAGTTATTTATTTTTTCTTTGCTTTCATTGCAGAGGGAGTTGAAATTATTGAGAAGAACTTGGAATTATTAAACCATGAATGCTTGTGACGTAAGTTTGCTACTTTTACAATAGCAATGTATATGTAATAAGTTGTGAACGAAAGAACCAGTAAGAGCTAGTGTAAAAATATTTTCTAAAGTCTTTCGTTCCAGAGATTCGGAAGATAGAGTACATACTCGATGTTCGGAAGAGTCAAAGATCTTAGTTATTTGTTAACAAACAGACCCGACAAACTTTTGAGAAAAAGAAGGATCTTCTGGCTATTCTACCATTAATTGACAGTGAATGTCATGAATTTTATCTACCAACTGTCAATGAAGACTCAAATTTAAACGATTATAATTATTTCAACGACAAATGTACAAGATTAATGTAACATACAATACATTTTCATATTTTTATACAATTTCGTTATTTTTACCGCACAGTTGTTTCCGTACACATTTTTTATTTGCTTGAATGACTCGCACTATTTCTTTGTTTGTGATATAAATGAGTGTCATAAGTATTGTTATAACCATAGAACAGTCGCAGCTAAAGGAATAAGTCGTTTTATGTCTTAAAATTTGTTAACATAAATCGTGTTATCTTTAAGCTCTTCGTAAACAAGGACACAACTCGAAAAAAACTTAAAAGAAATATTGAAATTATGACTGGATGTTTAACCAACACCCATCAAACGAAAGCTTAGACGTATACCGAAAGCTAGAAATCATAAAAAATGCCAGTAATAAATGCGAACAACCAACAATATGTCGATTTTGAGTTATTCCCTTTTTCACTGGAGGCACTGATTTTCTTCAAATTGAGATGGGACTACCGAGGTACCCTCTTTTCACCAAAAAAATAATCATCAAAATCTGTTCACAAATTTTCAAAGAAACGAGTTATCGCGTCACATACATAAAAGAAACGTACAGTCGAATTGAGAACCTCCTCCTTTTATTAAAATGGGTTAAAAAAGAAGCCTATTTTTATTAAAATCAACGTTTGTCTTTATGTGTCACTAACACGCATTTTCCACTAAGCGGCAGTATAATATTTACTCAATTAAGTCATTATACCACACCCATAGACGTGGTAGAGACTCTGAAGTAAAACAGAGTCGCGCGCGGCCTGCCTCCCGCGACTATTCGCTTAGTGGAAAATGACACTTAAACTTGGAATTTTGTGTTAGGTCACTTTCATTCTAAAGGTGCGAAATGTGTCTACAACCTAAATAGCTTTTTTTGGTACAGCTAGTAAATTATAGATTCATATTAAACCGTATCTGAATTTACCTTTGTTACTTAACGTCAGCGATAACGCAATATGGCGGATAATTCTAAAATTGTTTTTGATATTAAAATAAGGTATAAGCACACTCGCAAACTTCACGTGTTCAGGTTCATTATGCTTAAGGTTATGACGTAGGTAGATGGGTTCATTTCAGCCCGGAAAATTTGTTGGTTCACCACAAATACAACGCTACTAACTGACATTAGCCACATGAGTTTGTAAATTTAGGTCGTTCGTAAGCTACGCCATGTTAGCTTTTTGTATTCTAGATATTGTAACATTTTACTGTGCTTGTGTTTTATTGCTTTATAGATAAAGGAAACATTGGGAGAAAACATACATGTAGGAGAACAAGACTCATTGATACTTCTATTTGGTTACCGAAAATGGGAATGACGATGCAGAAAGTGGTAATAATAGCATTGTAACACAATAACTTTAGCAACATTTGTAACAATAGTACCGAAATTTACCGCTAGATGGCATTGGTATAGAAAACGCGATTTCTGAATCGCGGTATTAAAATTTTCCCAAATGTAAGTGTATGACCAGTATTTAGTATGAAATTTATTTGATCTATTCTTCAACTTGTCTAATTTATTATTGATTGATTCAACGATAGCATTTCTACGATTATCCTCATTACTAAGTAAGTATCTCGAACTCGCGCGCATCTTTAGGGACGGGTTACGAGAACACTTCTGAGTGAATGTCTTTGTAAAAGATTCGCACCCACCGGGACTTGTCGCGGACATTGCGACGCGCTTGCATCCAACGGGACGGATCCCTTTTATTCGACACACTTGTATTATAAGCTTCTGTACAATAAATTAAGTCTTCTTCGCCAAATTTCGTCGTTTGACTCCTGGACGTAGTAAGGGGGCACCAGCTAGCCGAACCCCCTTTTGTTACAGCATTAAAAAGTTTTTTTTTATTAAAGCGTTACATAAAGAATACTTATTAATCTAAACCTGGCGGCATAACAAAAATCTGATTGTCCGTGCACCGCAAAATATATTTATTTTTATTTATTTATTGAGGTTTATTAGCAATTGTTATATCGATACATGTACGTTTTGCATTGGTAAGAGTGTTTAGCTGAATGCACAACCTTTTTGAAGATGAAATACAGCTTGCATTAAATTGAGCAGAATAATCTAAATATTACAGTGTATTATACAAAGAAAAGAGAACAAACTGAATATAACGATAAACTATGACAATCAGAATAAAAAATACACATCCTAAATATAAAGGTTTAATGTAGTATAAATTTTTGGAAATAAAATAATGCTAAGAATACTGCTAGTTTATTTGCTCAGGATTGCCTTGCGGAGACCGGTTATCGAGTCCGAAAAATATCTACTGTTACACTATACTTATTATGTAGTCTGGACACACGGCTGACCGGTGAGTTGAGACCCAATTTCGTTCTCCTGTGTGGTGGTGACAGAAGAGCAACTATCTTTTTATGGGGGTATCGATGGGGAACGCTGAGTTTGAACATTGTTATCAGTTGTGGGCAATCAATCCTGTTAGTAAATAACTTGTGAAGGAAGGCTAGGTCCAACAGATCTCTACCCTTTTCATGTAAGATCATTTAGAAATTTTTTAATCTCATTTTATAAGAGCGTATTTTTTTGGCTGCACCGGCTGCGAAAGTAAAATGATTTACGAAACATTTCTGTACCCTTTCTAGCCTAAGTGTGTGGGCTGCGTGATTTGGACGCCACACTATAGATCCATACTCCAAGGTACTACGAACAAAACTATTATATAAGATTACTTTTGTATATATAGGTATATCTTGTATATAATCTCACTGTTGGGCACAGGCCTCCTATTACAATGAGAGAACGAGGATTTGGAACTTCGCGCACATCATTAAATAGCATTGCAGACAATGTTTTCCTTCACCGAAGAGGTCATAGTAAATTTCAAATTCAACTTCGCACATAAATACGAATCCACGATTCGCTGCTTGTGATACGGTAAACATGTGTCTTGTGTTAGATACGTCAAACATGACACGACACACAAACCTTGCACGCACCGCACGCAGAACGTACGACTGTTGCGAATCTATGGCCTTACAGTAAGACCTACCGCATCTCAAGTATAGTATCGTGGATTCGAATTTATGTGCAATTGATTGAATTTAAAATTTACCATGAGCTGTTCAGTAAAGGTAAACATTGTGAGTATGATATTTATGGAAGTGGACGTCCCGCTGAATGCACCAGCGTTCCGAATTTGCGGCCTTGCTGCTTTTTTTGTGACACGAAGTAACGGAACGAAAGTCGTGGGCCTGTGTGGCCTTGCACTCAGAGTTTTAAATCACAAATATCTGTGGGGCACTGTCACTGCGCCCGTCACCTTGAGACATAAGTTGACAAGTCCCATGTGCCTGTAATTTCACCAGCCTCCTTACCCTTCAAAATCGGAATGCAGTAATGCTCACATTACGGCCCGACGGCAGAAATAGGTAAGGTGGCAGTTGTTCCCTGGATGAGCTCTTGCCACTAATGATTACCTATCAGTAGTCCGAAATGACACTTTCCAGAAATAACATTTGCTCGAATTTTCATAACCTCGAAAGTAATTTTGAGAGGAAAATGTTTTTTGTTTTAAATCTAACTTAACCTAACCGAACCTAATCGTGCCTTTGCGATAAACATCCAACATATCCTGAAAGAACAACGGTTTCGTTATAATTCAAATTTCGGTGTAATGAAAATTCGAACAAATGTTATTTTGGAAAAGAAAATCGAGTTATGGAAATCGCCAACCTATCAAGATACACGAACCTTACTTACGCGTGATGAGAAGTATCAGACTTTGCTAAACATCATTGTGACGATCCAAAAAACGTAAAACATCGTGGTTAAAGAGTCTCAACAAGAGACAGTAGTGTAGTCTAAGCACCAGATCGTTATTTCGTGCCGCCTTTGAAAAAACCGCACCGTTGTTGGTACGACAAGGGCACAATTGTAATCAATAATTCGATACATTTGCATTTATCACATGAAAGTTATAAAAATAAAGCGAACCATACAAAACAAATTATGTAAATCTAAAATTCGTAACTCCACCATTTAAACATGACAGTTATATTCTAATTTCGTACGTAGAATTTTTAAACCTCTCTCCTGAAAAGTTGTCATTTTGCAGATGTGACTTTATTACACCTAAGGTCAAAGTCAAAAATTCATTTATTCCATAGATAAAATTAATTTACAATTGTCAACGCAACTTTTTTCCCTGAGAAGAACGAGCAAGAAACTCTAAACTCTGCTGTTTTCAAATAAAGTTAAGAGGGCACCGAGTTTCTGGCGCTAATTGATGTTAGGTATTCTAGGCGCTCCAGTATGTGTGCGTGTGGCATACGTTTCTAAAGCCGTGTGTAAGCCCAAGAGACACAACCTCCACATCTGACGACCGAAGCAGTACTAAAGCGAACAACGGGGAAGCGTGGTGGCTTTGGCTAGTATGGGCGGACCGCGTGCAAATATTGATATTTCCTTCATTATTAAGACAAATACACGTTTTGAAAATGTATGAATTATACGTTATAGAACAGATGAAGTTTAGTAATTATTAAAAAACTGATGACATTCCGTGTCAGAGATAACTTCGGATTTTTTTTTTTCTATCGAGGAAACTACAAGTAATCGTGTTTCTAAGGAGTATGATTTATAGAATGAATCCTTAAATATCTTATATATTAATTTTATAAGTAAAGCATTAGTAATAAGGTTACAGCAAGGGACAAAATGAACGCAATATTTCGCAATTACGTATCACTGCCCCAACGCAGTAATGTTATGGAATACACTTTGAATCAAATTTGTGTGGAATCTAGAGCCATGTTGTTTTTTCAAGCATCTTTATCTAAGACGTAGCCTTCAGTTTTGTTGTACGACTTTTTGATTAAATTACTTTTAATGTAAGTTTTAAAGGAAATGATAACCTTAATTTATGCTCCAAAATCTTATTGTAAAAACGTCAAAAATCTTTTCTTAAGTTAATCGAAATCGTTGTGCCATAAGTTTGGATTTATTCTAAGATTAAAATTATGGATATCTTCCTTCTTCTTTTTTACGGGCATGCAAAATATTTGTGATACCAGTCTCCTTAAACTTCTCTCTGAGTGAAAGCCGAGAAGTATAAACGGTGCAAAAAACAAATCCCTTTTTTGCAACGCAAATATGGTTTATAAGTATATGTGATATAGGTATATGTGATGAAAATGACTCCAAATGAAAATTGAGTGCGAAATGCAGCCGTCCTTAACAGTCACCAAAAGAAGGAAGGATACTTTTAATTCGTCATGCAGGTTTCCGTACGGAGCGCACGTCTCAGGTATCATAGTCGCTTCCGGGGGTCATCAATCTTGCTTTTATCCCGGTCCACGCGACGTGTCTGCCATTCATTGCGGATGTACCTATTCCCGCGCGAGTTTTGTGTTAGCGCTTAAGGTATAAATTACTTTGTTCCATTTCAGTGTA
>NW_020653477.1:2060469-2111725 GCF_003589595.1 Hyposmocoma kahamanoa
TAGTACTAGGCACACAAAATGGAACGAAACTGTGTTTGAGTGGGTGATTGTGCAAACCTCGGTTGATTCGAGCGTGAGTCAGCGCCAGTCTTGCCTACATATACCACAACGTAGTCGATTTTTAAATCCTTCGTGATGAGAAAATGTAACATTCTAGAATATTCTACTCAGTTGTTACAATCACGTATTCATAGGCAATCAAAATTTCGAAGTGACTTGATAAATACTGCGTAGTATTGCATTAATGTTACGTTTCTTGTATTTATCAAGGGGTCTTTACAATGTTTCTTGATTCCTTCACATACTCGTATAAGATCATTTTAAATAAAGATGGTATACGTAAAGAAAAAAAGCCAAATGTAATATTCAATAAAATGAAGATTTTAATATGTTTCATAATTTATTATTTATTATGTCGGCTTTACAACGAGATATCTATGAAAAACATCGATTTGGACATTTTTGACGCAAGATGCAGAGTATTTAAACGAGTAGTAAAGCAACTTGTATAGATTTTCACACATTCCCTTGACGCTTTAGTATTAAAAGCTCTCATGCCAAAAAAGTTTTGACGTTGGCTCCGCCCAAATTTGTGAAACAAATATATGCCTGAAGTTCGCATGACATGCGACAGGAGATGTTGAATTTTGCGCATTAAAAGTACCAAATTCGTTTTAGCGGAATAACTCTAAAACTAAAGGGATTAAAAAAAAATCCGTAGTGACAGTTGTCGATCATGCATAAATATAAATAATTATCTAATTTTTGTCCTAATAACCAGTAGCGTTTCGAGGATAAATCGAAAAAAAATCTGAAAATTAGAGGTCATTTTGTGATTTTTGTCTATCGAGGAAACTTTTGGAAGGAAAAATTGTTTTATGTTTCTGATTAATGTCTATTCTTGAATATCAAATCGAAGATTAGGAATTTTTCCTCTGCTCCCTAAATATAAAGTAAATAAGTAAATTATCAGAAAATTCAACAGTACTTCTTTCTTGTTACTTCAGAATGATATGTCAACATAAGGCGATTAACACAGTGCACCGCGCCCCGCAACGGTGCGCGAGACGCGGAATCACGCGTGCGGTAGCGGAGACGCAGATCTGCGGCAACGCGCGGTTTAATCTACGCGGGGGCAGCGGTCTAGCGACCCCGCGCCACTCAAAGTACTCGCTTCGTAGTAGATCGCCGTAGTGATTGCACATGTAGCTGAGATCCTTCTTTGACAAGAATGGTTAATAATACAGAACTCAGTTTATTGGTGACCACCGCGGTGTACTGACGTTTCCGTGTTCTCGCTGTTTATAAACCATTTAACTTGACCTCCCGCTTACGGAAATTTATACAGCGCCCAATGTCTCGCACGATTGGTTCTCGCGTGTGCCTTTCACTTTTGTGTCAACCAGGAAAGGTGACCCTCAACATAGTTGTACAGTGTCCGCGCTCAGTGTCTTCTTAACTGGTATTCCACAAATATTGGACCCTCCTGCTCGCGCTTATTAGTGCAGGACATAAGGTGTCTCCCCTCGGGGATTTGTGAGGGAGACAAGACTAGTCACCTGCTACGTGCTGCACGCTGCGTAGACGTAACGGCTACAGCTTTCGTCATCACTAACACCTACGCATTCTATTAGCCGTTCTTTGCACGCGCACCTTCAACGTATTTTTTATAATATACTGCGGTATCAAAGGGCGCTTGGAATGCCTCTGAAACGCACTCCTCCGCCTAGTGCAGCTTTGCCAAATCCTGGTAGCCCAATTATATTAAGCAAAGCTAAATCAGACCAAGATATTTCCGGAACTACTGAAACTCCATCACCTATAAATAACCGTGAGTTCTCACTTGTAACCCTACGCTCTAAAAGGCCACGATCTGCAGTTTCTCCTCCTTCTACCACAATGGAGGAATTCAAGGCTGAAATGCGCGATATGATGAAGTCGTTGATATCAGAACAATCTGCCATCGTATGTCGACTCTCTGAAGACGTATCTACAATTAAACTTCAAAATGAAAATATTCAAAAGTCCAACAAAGAAATAGAGGACTCTATAGATTCTATTAAAAAAAGTTGTGCTGAGCTTAACACCAGAATCGATAAAATCGAAAAGGATCGTAATGACTGCCGAAATAGTCTGTTAAGCTTGGAAAAGAAAGTAGAAGGTCTGGAATTAAGCTCGAGAACGTCCACTGTTGAAATAAGGAATATTCTGGTGACGGACAACGAATCTACATCAGATTTATTTAACATAGTCAGTTCTACAGGTAAAGTGCTGAACATTCAAATACAGCAGTCTCAAATCCGCGATGTCTATCGTCTCCCCAGCAAACCTGTTAAAAATCGCCCAATTATAGTTGAATTTTCTACTGTTGCTCTAAAGTCAAAAACTATACAATCAGCACGCGTTTACAATAAAAATAGTTCTCCAGCAGAGAATCTCACCACCGAGTTGATTGGATTAAAGGGCAAATCTTGCCCTATTTACATATCTGAATACCTACCAGGAGCCACCAGAAAACTGTTTTATCAAGCAAGAGAATTTGCCAGGCTATCAGGTTATTAGTTTTGTTGGATCGTAAATGGTAAAATATATCTCCGCAAATGTGAAAATTCCAGCGCCATTAAAGTTGTCTCGGAACAAGCTCTACGCGCACTATCTGATGAAAAGTGACTATATAACGTCGATACAGACTATCTTTCCATTTATTTCAACTTTTTAATCATAGTGCTTATATTTAAAAACCAATATTTACAAACTTTTTACTCAAATATGTTATTTTATCACGTTTCTATTTCTTTCCTATTTACAACTAAACAGTCAAGATATTGTATATACTACACTTTACATAAAATTTACACTCCATTCACTACACACACCCAGGTTGCGATCATAAGTAGTTTCTTGAATCGTTTACTTCTTTCATTTATTGTCTTCATAAGACTAGTAATTTCTGTTTATAATTGCAATGAGTTACCTATTATTGTTCGTACACTGGGCTCTCTAAAGTCACATGCAAACCTCATAAATATTTTTTCTTTACATGATCATGGCCAATGATATAGACAGAATAACTGTTGAACTAGAGATGCTCAGTGCTTCTAAGTCACTATATTGTCGTCCGGAACAATGCGTACAACACTTGTATAATACACCCAAATCGTTGAGTATTCTGCAACTAAATGTACGAAGTATATATAAATCAAAACAATGGTATTGTGTTATATGTGCGTAGGGGCTTAAATTGTAACGTACAAGAGATTGCTTCTTTTGTTGATGCGGATTGTCTCGTTTGTAAGTTAGGAACTGACGTGGCACTAATCTGTATCTATAGATCGCCCGATATATAACATAGACAAATACTTAAATAGTCTGAACGATGTTCTATTGACTTTAAATGCCGTCCCCTTTGTTTGTGTAGTGGAAGATGTTAACTTGGACATAAAGGATAATGGCACCGATCTGCGATCTGACCAATACTTGAATCTGGCTGCAGGCCATGGCCTCTTGCCTGCTCATATTCTTCCCACTCGTGGAGAAAATTGCCTGGATCACGTTCTATTAAAATTCAAATTTTCTTCAGTTACTATGTTGATACAATCACATATTACAGATCACTGTCCTGTACTATTGTCGACACAGCTTCGATATAGTCTTCCGCAAGTTTCCCATACAAGGATTAAAATAGATCATAGAGCAGTTGTCCAGGATATCACCGAGTCGGATTTTTGTGAAGTGTTATATTCAAGGGATGTGAATGTTGCAACAAACCTATTAGTGTCATTTGTATCGGACATCATCAAGAAGTACACAAAAGTTTTCACTGTTTCTCGCTCAAAAACAACCATCAAACCCTGGATAACTCCCGGTCTACTTCGCTGTATTCGGAACAGAGACTCATTACATAGGAAAGTTAAAAAAGATCCTGATAGTGTTGTACTAAAGGTAACTTATTCACGATACAGAAATTTTATTAATAAACTACTTAAAAACTTAAAAAAATCTTACTTGAGATCATTGCTAATGAATGCAAAAAACAATGCTAGGCTAACTTGGAATGTAGTCAAAACCATTACGAATATGCAGTCTGCAACGAATCCGTCAGGCTCCCTGTTGAAATTACATCCCAAACCGGTAACTTCAGTGAACATTGTAAACAAGTTTTTTGCTACATTCGGAATTAATTTAGCGAGTAAAATCAAACCATCTTTAACCGCAATTTGTCCATCTCCTGTAGCTCTTTCTTTATCCGCGTCTTTCTCTGTATTGGATGTGGACTGTGAGGAAATCAAAGGATTAATTTTGATGATGCGCAATAACTGCGCGGTCATCATGATGGTATTTCCTCGGCAATTTTGAAGTCGACGCGTCATGTTCTCATTCCAGTACTTGTTCATATCTGCAACTTGTCCCTTTCTACCGGAGATTTCCCAAATGTTTTTAAAAAGGCTCTGGTACATCCCATTCACAAATCAGGAAATAGTGATGTTGTAAATAATTACAGGCCAATCTCCGTTCTCCCGGCTATGTCGAAGATACTGGAAAAGGTTCTGAACAACCGATTGATTAACTACTTGGAATCAAAAAATCTACTTTCTTGTAACCAATTCGGCTTTAGACTGGGCAAATCCACTAATGACGCAGTTTCTGCTGTAATAGACGACGTGATTTACCATCTTGACAGAAAGGAAAAGTGTCTCTGTATATTTCTGGATATATCAAAGTCATTTGACACGGTCTCAATCCCTTTACTTTTGCTTAAATTAGAAACTATGGGCATCAGGGGTACCCAACTGAATATTTTTTTAAATTATTTAACCAACCGCTCACAAGCAGTAAAAATCGGAAATTATGTTAGTGATGACGAGCAAATTTCAATCGGTGTTCCGCAAGGAAGTATTCTTGGTCCTACCCTCTTCATCGCATATATTAATGACCTATGTCAGCTTCAGCTTCCCAACTGCAGGATCATCACTTACGCTGATGACGCCGCCTTATTAATACATGGAAATACATGGGAAGAGGTGCGTGAGCTGGCAGAGAATGCTTTTGCTGCGGTAATGAGTTGGCTGTCCTCCAATTTGCTCACTATTAATTTGTCAAAAACCTTTTTTCTTCCTTTCGCGCTCAAACAATCGTCAATACCACCCACTAAAGCATTTTTTATAAAGGCCCATACTTGCGTAATCCCAAGTCATAACTGTACTTGTCCTTACATTGCAGCCACCAATCACTACAAATATCTCGGTGTAACTATGGACCAAACTTTTAGTTGGCGCAATCACATAAATTATTTGACCTCACGGATTGGTAAACTGATCTATGTGTTCAAAAACCTTCGGCAAGTAGTTGATGCTCATACCCTCCACATGACTTATTATGCTTTATGCGTGTCCTTGTTGACCTACTGTCTTACTGCTTGGGGTGGTGCGGCTAAAACTACTATGCTTAAATTGGAAAGAGCTCAGAGGTCGGTCTTAAAAGTGATGTTTAAAAAGCCTTACCGGTATCAACTTCACTGTTATACTCTGACTCTTCAGTTCTGTCAGTGAGGCAGTTATACATACTACATATCATCTTGCAGAAGTATACACTATTAAAATATGACCCAACTCTTTTGCAGAGACGTAGAAGTGCCTACGTACAGGCAACATAGGACTACCTTGGCTGGCAGGCACTTCTGTGTTCTCAGCCCTTGCTTATACATTATAATATCATCAATAGTAAAATAAACATATATTCTCTTTCCCGTTATGAAGTAAAAAAGTGACAGCTTTGTTACAATGCCACGACTACGATTCCACAGAATCGCTGTTAAAGTAAGTTCTCTTATCTATAAATAATCAACTACATTAGATTGTGTAATTTCATTTAAACTTATTTGTTATTCGGCTCTCCTATGTTTGACCCTATACGCATTCAAAAGAAAAAATTAAGATGCACCTTTCATACAGCTCACATTCACACACTACATGTCCGAATCAGTACCATTCACAACACATTTAACACACACTCTCCACTTTTACATACACACCGCCAACTACACAGCATAGATTAATCTAAAAACTTAATTGACCGCACTCTTTAAATGTTGTTTCTTTGTTAAATTTCATTTTATTTTCTTCTTAGGCCCAAAAGAACAGTCTTATTGTACTAGTTTTGGGACTACAGAGTTTTATTTAGTTTACTTTTAAGCCATTTGTTAGTTACAACTTAGATTGATGCTTTCCCGCCGTGGTGGCAGCAGTACTATCCGCTAACACAGGTTGAATCCTTTTGTGGGGTCTGGACTGGTTAGCAACCAATCAATTACTTAAAACATATTACTGTAATTATTTTTATAGTATTTGTAATGGCTATAAATAAAGTTATTATTATTATTAACTCAACCAGGACGCTGAACTTAATTATATCGCTGAAATCATGTATGTCGGCGCCCCAAATTAGAAGCACATCGCAACAGCGCGTGCAAGCAGTGTCAGCATAACGTGCCGGTGCAACGTGCAGCAGCAACGTGACCAACGTCAGCGTTTCCCCCAGATTGCGTACTTTAGAATATTTTCACGACACTCGGTTTCTAGCATCGAACCTAGGCATTAGCTTTAGCACGTAGTAAATTATATTGTAATTTTTACCTTTTAATAAATTAGTTAAATTCAAATTTCGTTTTTTTTAAATCCTCCGGCGGCAGCCTACGTAATTACTTATACTGTCGATTGTTTTTGTTTACTCAAATAAAAAGACACCGAAGGTGACATTCAACTTCATTATAAAGATTTAAGAAAATATGAGGATTAATTTTTCAACTACACACGAATGTCAACTGAATCCTTTGATTATTTGTTAGGGAACATCCGAACGACAATTACTGGAATAGACGCAAATTGATTAAAAATTAGCGCGGTAGTGCGGAGCGCAGTGTGCCATACCCTGCGGTTCGCCGCGTCCTTCCCGCGCGTTGTCAGTGTGTTCGACGGCGCGTGTTTTCCATACAAACTGAGGTACTTCAGTACAACGTTAAAAAATGCAGCTCCGCGCTCAGTAGCAGGGCGCGGTGCAGTGCGTTAATCGCCTAAGTAGCCCTACTTACTTACAATCTAGTACAGAACTTTGTTAAATCATTTTTTTTGTGACCTTTTTTGTGACTATAACTTACATGTTTAGTTATAAGTACTATTAAGTACTGTAAGTGTAAATTGTACAAAATAAATAAATAAATAAATAAATAGATAAATAAATAGATGGATGGATGGATGGATGGACGGACGGACGGACGGACGGACGGACGGACGGACGGACGGACGGACGGACGGACGGACAGACAGATGGATGGACGGATGGATGGATGGATGGATGGATGGATGATGTTGAGACTCATACGGCTAATTGCTTGGATCTTCTGCTAACAACTGATAACAACATACCATACCCAATATATACCCAATAGACTTCAAGCTCGTCCATGGTTTAATACTGACTGTAGTTGTGCTGAGGCACAAAAGCAGTCCGCGTACCAAGCTTGGGCGAATGCTCGACTGCACAACGCTCCGAATACTCGGAATCTGAAGAAAGTCTTTAATAAGGCCGCCAAGAAGTGCAAATGCGTGTTATGCGGGGCAAAGTTCGACCGTGTATGCCGCAAAGGGGCCAAACTAGCCTCTATTCCAGCAGGCAGCAAGCCCCTTTGGTCCCTAGCTAAAGCGGTCGAAACAAGCTTTAGTTGCCCTTCTTTACCACCTCTGCTGAGGCCGGGTAGCTTGCTGGCTCATACTGCGGAAGAGAAGGCGAATCTCTTTGCGTCACTCTTTGCACAGAATTTGCGTCTGGATGCCGCAGGGAACATGCCACCTACTTTACCTCACACTGACTGCGCTATGGCGCCAGTTCACATACGCCAAAAAGAGGTACTTAGAACTCTGCGAAGTTTAGATGTGAATAAAGCTAGCTGGCCAGATGGGATTCCAGCAATAGGCCTGCGTTACTGTGCGCCAGAGTTGTCTCCTGTCCTCTCACGCTTGTTTCGCCTCCACTTGAGACTGGTGTAGTTCCCAGGTCGTGGAAGCTTGCAATCTTGCAACCTGTGCCTAAAAAAGGAAGCAGAGCTGACCCTGTTAACTATAGACCTATCTCAGTCACTTCCATACTCTGCAAGACTATGGAACGTGTACTTAACAACCGCCTCCTATCATACCTTGAAAACAACGACCTCCTCAGTAATCGCCAGTACGGATTCCGACGAGGGCGATCTACTGGGGATCTTCTTGTGTATGCCTGCCAAATATAGAGCGAGGCTATAGAAAAGCAATGCTAAGCACGTGCATTGTCTTTGGACATTTCAAAAGCCTTTCACAGGGTTTGGCACGCAAGTTTTTAAGCAAGCTACCCTCCTATAGGCTTCCAACTGACCTTTGCAATTGGGTCTCGGGTTTCTTGAGGAAACATTCGATTCGAGTGGTCTTAGAAGGCTACTCTTCTCTTCTTCTTACTCTTCTTAAGTTGCTTGCTTATCAGTAGTCTACAGTACATATCATGGTGAGTGTGAAAGGGAATTGCACGAATTAATTCCGCCTTCTCCTTTCCATCATCGAAGGACCAGGCGTAGGCTGGGGTTCCACCCCTATATTGTGGATATTCCAAGAATTCGCACGAAGCGCTTCGCTTCCACATTTATATGGCGAATGGTTATGGAGTGAAATTCCCTGCCTGCAGACTTGTTCCCTGAACGTTACAACTTGAACCTTTTCAAGGCGCGAATGAATAGGCATTATTTAGGTGAATAGGCATTATCCATCGTCGACTTCATCGTCACTTTCCATCAGGTGAGATGGAAGTCAAATACACACTTAGTTTTTAATAAAAGAAATCAGTTCCGCACGACTGCACACGGCGGGCAACGTTATTTTCAATTCTCTGAGCGCGTGCTTAGGTACTTTATTCTTCATAGTAAGCGCCTGGTGTGATGTATCTGTTACGTAGCAATTTTTTTTTTTTAAATCTGGAAAGTACATACTATTCCCAATAGTAAAACTTTCTCCGAAGAGAATACTAAACAATGTAGACTAAACAATAAATTATGGGCGAAATAAGTCAAATTATGATATTTAAACGGCGTAGTTTCTATGAAATTGAATAAGATTTACACAAAACAATGCGACATTGTCATCAGCGCCTTTAGTAAAATCTAAGTGAATAATAAGTAAATCGCATCTTTGATCTTTACATCTGCAATTACACGCAGCAAAAGTAGAACCTTTTAAGCAAATAGCAGTTTCTGTAGACATACGATTTGATAAGTATAGATAAAGACAAGAAACAAAACGTTTTTTAAGCTATAGTTTATTTTTCTACGTTGACAAGCAATATCACAATTTCTTCGACCCATAAAAAAATATTTTTTGCAAACTGAAAAATAAGTCTCTATTTCAGCTATTACCTACACCCTTATTTGATGAAATTAGTATAAAATCAGATAAAAAAGTGAATTGGGATAAAATCTGGTGAACATGGCGGTGTCGCAATAATTCGTATGTTGGATTCGTCAAATTTTGATGTTCTGATTGCAGACGGGAAACGGAATTCTCGAAATTCCGTTTTCTCTATCTTCAAAAAATATATCGACCTTAGAGCGTATAGGACGGGAGGCGCTATTAGCGATATTTCTCGAACAAAACTTTCTGCCACTTTTAGAGGGGCGGGGGAGTAGTACTACAAGCAAACAGGTGCACTCAAATGCAATATTAAGTTGCGTCACTATGGTCTCACGCAAACAAAAATTGACAACACTAGCTTATTTTTAACAAATACACAGATAAAACACACATTCATGTCATTCTCGTACACAGAATAGGCCCATAAAAAATCGATTCTCATGAATATGCTAGCGACGGTAAGTTATCGATATAATGGTGTCGACATGGATTACGTACTGGTTAATCACGTATATGAAATGTAATTCGACTCTTGGCTAGACAGGATGTAACTGATTTCTTTTAGCAATTTTGTATGATGCAGCGCAAGACGGCTATTTCGTGGATCACTTGACTCGGTGAATTCCATGATGGAAATGGAAAAAAATCAATATGTAATTTTGACAACTGACCTCTTACCAAAGCAGAGAATAAGAAAATAACGAGAATAGTCATTCTCCGCCCCTCCCTAGCTTTAGATACCGCACCACGCCCCATATGTTGACAGTCACGTAGGCGGAACGACAACAAGGTTCTATCAGGATCTACTGAATTTTTTACATTTTAGAATTATTTAAAATCGACCTTCGACTTCCTATGTACTGACATAGGAAGTCGAAGGCTTCGTGAGACAAGCTACTGAGCTTGTCTCACGAAGCAGTTAAACCAGTTCCGGAAATCCAAAATTCTAATAAATAATTAATTAATATTTGGTGGTTTTAACAACTTTACGTCACTCCTTGTAGCTATATCTATACATGTATCTATATATGTGGCACACCTTTTTACGACCATTGGTTATTAGTAACATTTAATAAAAAGTCATTTAAAAAATAAGATTAACATTAAATCAACTCTATAGCTTCTTTGTTCCAAATATTTCAATCGCTTGTGGTTCGAAAATTGAAATTGAGCTAATGTATCTCTTTCTGCCTTTTGCGCATGCAATGTGTAGGACAAGAACTGTTAGCTAGTTGATTATTTTGATAGCTGTTGTAATTTACGTGTATTGTATGTACGTATATGTAATTTTTATAAGTTTTTACTATACAGTACGACATGATTTGTGATGATTTATATTAAAAAATTAGAATTTATTTTAATTATATTTAATTTATTACATAATTATTTATTATACAACGGAAAAATAATCTTGAATAATCTTCGTTAAATAATCTATCGATAAAAATCGGAGGGTTCTTTTCTCTATAACGAAAAAACAGCGTTCATGAAGTATTGCATTTTTTGTCTGTGGTGGCCTCTTAGTAATTAATTAACTTCATAGGCATGCTTATGTCAAATGTTCGAATGTTTTCATTGTAATCGATAAATTTAATCAATGTGCTCATTGTGAAAAAAAAGTGTTAATGTAGAAAACTAGTAATTAATGTAAAAAATAGACGTATAAATGGAATGTAATTCCATCCTTGGCTAGACTGGATGTAGCAGAGATTTTTTTGCAAGTTTGTACGTCACAAGACGACATATTTCGTGAAGCACTTAACGCGGTAAATTCAGTAATGCAAATGAAAAAACATCGATTTGAAAGTAGTATTTATTATGCGATGGTTGTTTTGTGCTTGTACCTTGACAGAGGGGACGGCCTATCAATGACGCCTCCAGTCCTATATGCTCTAAGATATCGACCTCACCTTTTTTAATTTTAAAAATTGACGTCTGTTGCTTAGTAAGGAATTCTAAATTAAGAAACAAAAATAAATTCCAGAAGAAGTTTTTATGTAACCTTAAAGTTATTCATCAAACCACCCTCGTATATCTGGATTGTGTAATAAATAAATTGATATACGTGCAAAACCTTATAAAACACACTAGCAAGCCTTTAAAAATTTTAAATAAATGGGGCTTTGTTTAAATTTAGGAGACCATTGTTTTAGAAAAAGAACATGTACCTAATCTATTGTATTAAAGGAGTGTTTGTTGTTACAATAGAACTTCCGCGAACTGCAAAGAGAAGTTGGTCGGTATTGTATGTTGATGTTTATTTAGGTAATTATGTTCTCCCTTTGCGTAAACCCGAGGGATCATGATTCGACTAACTGGCCAGTCCACGGTCCCTCCAACTCATTTTACAAACCCTTTTTTGCTATGTAATTTGTTGAAGAGAGCGCAACATTTAAAAATTTGCTTTGAACAATTTCGTAAATAAAAAGTGAAAATTTTCAAATCAGACCACAAGAAGTTCTCTTTGTTTTCGGTTAATGTTCACATTTATACAAGTCGATTTCTGCCACATGTAATTGTCTTGTAATCTAACGTAGAATACTTATTATTATTTATTTAAATTTATATTTCTTTTTTAGCGAATACCAGGTAAAATAATGAATAGGCAGACGTCGTTCGATGAAAAAAAAAACGTTATTTACTTATTCTTCTGACAGAATTTGCAAGGAAGTCATACGTCAGGAAACTAAAGTAATCGACATAGCTCGCAAAATCAATAAGTTCAAGTGGCAGTGGGCCGGTTATAGGTATCTATAGGAGAGCTGATGACCGATGAAGCAGACTTATTCTGGAAGAGTGACGCCTTGCGGCAAGATGGAGGACGGCCTGAAAAAGGTGGACGACTAAAAGTCGATGCAGGCGGCACAAGACCGGGAGAGTTGGCGAGCTTTGGAGGAATCATGTATTTGGTGGATGCATATAAGCATCGATATTACGTACTTATTATAAGCTCTGAAAGGCCGATACGGCAGTCTACTCAGAAAGATCGAGTTATAAATATGTAAATGTAGTCGGACTGCGTATTTCAATAAGTACTGAGTCCTGCCTATATTTTCAGGAGTCCCTCAAGGATCCTATCTGGGTCCTTTACTTTTTAATTTTTATATTAATAGTGTTAGATATACGTTTCGTCAATCTTCTTTCATTCTTTCTCTCTATATGTCCGAACATCTAAGCATCCCTTTCTCTATCTTTGTCACTACATCTTCTTCTACGCCGCAACGCGCTCTTATCACACTGTTCCACAATTTGTGCATCAGAGTTAGAGATAGAGTTAGGTACGACGCACCGCCCGTGTGGCATCTCCCATACTTATAATGTTGATGCGCTAAAGCGTAAACTCACGGACGTCCAGTCATGCGCAGGTATTGGGTTGTTATACAATGTGTTGATTTGCATTCTCAATAAATAAATAGACAATAAAGGCCACTTCGCCCGTCCGCTAGCTCACCGTTACGATGCTAGATATCGGTGTGAATGGACGTTTCGCACGCGCACGTTAACTAACCAAACGTTGTTTTATTGAGCTACAAATCAGTGACGTCTATAACGAAAATCAAAGAACTAAGGATATTAATGTTATTTGTTAATAAACTTTATTGTCTAATTACATTTAAAAACCTCTAACATTTACTCGTCATGATAGCAAAAAAATTCATTTGTAACGAGTCACAGTGAATGAATATGTAAAAGAAAATAAAATTTGATTAAAAAAGTATAGTCCGCTTTAAAATGTAAAGCGGAATAAAATCAACACCATTTTCAGACTCACGATTTCATTTTCAACAAACCAATTCAGTTAAGTAAATTGACAAAATAAAATTGTATTAAAAACATTTTGTTTTGGTATAAAAAAACCCGTCAAATGCAAATTTACGTAGTCGAAGCGAAAAAAGCAAAATTTTCATTCCACAGCACGTTCGCACCCATCGTACATTCTAATCGAATATTAGAATAGTGTTGTGCTTTTAAGAATCGATTGGATAATCGTCTACATGAATTACTTATACGAAACGAGTAGCTGAGAATGTGGACTGTACAGCGTAACTACAGATCTTTTATAAATAACGTAATTATAGTAGTTCGAATACGATATCTGTGTTTCTCCTTTCCGTATCAATGGCATACACCATGAAAGTATTTGCCAATCGGTGCGGCGTAAGATGCAGTAAGGTACGCCAGGCGTAAGTACAGGAAAGGAATGGTACTGGTAATGGTAATGGTAATGGTGGTGAGTACGTACGAGTAATATGAAGTCTTCTTAAACAAGAACAAAGTAACGCTATTATTCGATTGCAATAGGTGAGGCGGTAGTACGTCCAAAAGGTTCCTGAGCCGCTATACAATTCTACCATCAGTTATATCTACATTGAATAAGTCGCGTGCCTTTTTTAACTGTATACGTTTATGAACTGTATACGTTTTTCCAATAAGATTCCGCAGCATATATTAAGATTACCATTTCCTAAGTTTAAAATCCATTGTAATTACATTGTAGATTACGTGTTAGATAAAGATGTATGGAAAGACAACGTGTGTCTAGATTCCACACAAATAAAAATGTATTCTATAGCATTTAAGTTTACTTGAAAAGAACAATCCCTAGAATTTCTTGCTCGTTCTTCTCAGGGAGGTCAGCGTAATGAACGAGCAGTAACTTAAAAAGTGACGTTTTCGAGTGTAAAAATTTTACCTATGGGCTTTGACTTAAACGCATTAGTGTGACGTAGAAATGTAAAGGGATAATAATAATAATAGTTAGTCCACATATGGTCCCAATACCGTCATTTTATACTTTATGTCTGAGCTCGCATCTCCTTTTCCATTCCGATCCCAATCTGTGCTGCACCAACGCCGCATCAACCGCCAGTGACGTTAAAAAATAGTGTGTGTGACGATACGTTTGATCAAGAAAATCGAGTGTCCGCAATTTTTATCGTCTATCCGCGCCTTTATACCGCAATATTGAGCCGTTATACCGTTATACCGCAAGGTTTCTTAGTGACGTTATTTGTGGCTGGCCCACATATAACTGTGAAGCAGCGGTGTGAAGTTTGGTGTTAGCACGGGCTCCCTTTACTTTTACTTGCGAGCTCACCTATCCCGCAGTTTTCCACGAGATATCGAAGGCAAAAATTTTTCATAAATAGTGCCACCACCGGGCATAGACCTCCTCTAACAATATCATTAAATGGCCTTGCAGATGTGTTCAAGTTAACTCAAGATGTTTTTCTTCAGCGAAAAGCCCATGGTATATTTCAAATTAAATTTCAGACATAAATTCCAAAAAAAACTCAAGATGGCAAGCCCGGATTCGAACTCACAAGCCTCTGCTTGAAAGGCGTTAGGTAAAACCATCACGGCTACAAAAAATGGGACTTCCAGGAAAAAAATGTTTGGAAACCAACAAGAGAAAACACAGAGATGAAAAGAATAGAACGGTTTTGTCTATTTATTAAATGTATAACATAAAGTTTAATCGCTCTGATGGCCGAACGGTTAACATGCTGCTCTGCCACGCAGAGGTCCCGGGTTCCATTCCGGACCGGGAGAAATATTTTTTATGGCCTACATGAATTTCTTTAGTGACTTGGGGTGTAATTTGTGGTTGTCTGTGTGTATGTCCATGGCACCCGCAACACATGGTTTCCCTAGTGCGAGGCTATGAGTGTGTGCATTATTTCTTTATTTATATTTCAGCAGGATTCGGTTTCATAGTCCACTACGCCTTTCCAGAACGACTTCGTAAAGCTTGGTTTACTCTCTTTGATATTCAGTTTTCCCTAAAAACATTTTATATCACAAGTTTACGAATGGCATAAATGTTATTTCTTTGCCAATTTACTCCAACACTATTATTTCGTTTTCGACCTTCACCCGTTTGTAAAGTGTTTACGTCATAATTTTGCCGAAATTGTTCAATATTCGGCCTGTCGCAAAAATTAATGACGGTATTCCGCTGACGTATTATTTTGTCAGAATATTTCGCTGTTTTCGGTTTGTAAAAACAAGAAACGTCTCTTATTTGGATAAGGTTTTACGTCTATTTATTTTCTATTTTCCCTATGCTTATCGTAATCATGAATCATTTATGCAGCGATTTCACGCGTTTTTTTTAAGGATTATGAACTCTATTCAATATGATGTTTTTCTAGCTAGAGGTATTGCGCTAAACATCCGCAAACTTATAATTAACTGGAAATTAAAGTAGTAGTAGTAATAATAATAATAATAAAGTGCACACTCATAGCCGCACTAGGAAAAAACTATATCGTGAGTACTACGGATACACACATAGACAACCACACATTACACACAAACTCACGAGAAAAATAAATGTAAAGCATACAAATATTTCTCCCGGCCCAGGAAATGAACCCGGGACCTCAGCGTGGCAGACCAGCATGCAGCATCATGATGTTAGTAGCAGTATAAATAAATAAATAAATAAATAAGTATAGCCCCTTGTGAAAGAGGTTCGTCCAAGGAAATACTGCCATCTTACTTATTTCCGTCGCCAAGCAATAATGTGTTTCAAAGCAATTAATGCGTTCCAGTTTTGAAGGGTAACGGTGCTGGTGCAGTTACAGGCACATGAATTTGGCATACAGAGGAAGGTTCAAGTTCTGTCAGATAGAAGGAATGCGTTTGATCTTTGTGTCGGTAATTATATAACAAGTACACGCTGCCACAGGGCTCATTCATAGTGCAGGCGCGGCGACGGGTGGGTCTCGGCGTCTTCCCATTCACAGTGCCGAAGCGACGTTAGATCCACACGTCGAAATTGCAAACAGACGCTAGACTCTAGACCAAGCAATGTGCATGGTACGGGCGCGGGCGGACTGAGTCAATAGATCAAATCGCGCGGCGAGCGAGCCGCCTCGACACAGGCGCCGACGCGCGCCAATATTGTGAGCGCAACGAGAGTCTAGGTGCATTTGATTTAGACGCGTCCGTGTCCGCACCCGCGCCCACCGCCACTCTGAATAAGGCCTTAGTATAATAAGATAAGTAAGATAACTCCTTACAAATGTAGCAGCGTTGCTTTACGCCGTATCCGGACTTACCATACTTCTCGTATTTTACTAGTTCGGACTATTTACCTAGCTACGTTCCAAGCGAAGTGTATGCATTGCCAAGAACAGGCGGGAGTTACCCCACTAAGTCTTATTATACTATGTATCCAGTTTGTACTTTAAACAATTTAACATAAAGTTCATTTAAGCTATGGTAACAAATTCTTCTATTCCGTTCTGCTGCGATGTCAATTGAGCCAAAGAACTCGATACCAAATCGACGGCACTACGGAATAAACGTCTAAAGGAAAAACTGCAGCTTTACACGAACGATTAAATACTTTAAATTTAAATATTACTCATTGGTGATTGGATATTTTAAATGTATGACCAAATAAACGATATAAAAAATTATATCATATTAAAATATGAATAACGAAAATGATGGTAGTTTATCAGAAATTAACAAAAACCTTTTTAAATTTTTATTCTGGTAAAAATTACTTTGGAGGATGTTCGCTTGTATTTTAAAATGTAACATAATATTACTATGTTTTATTATAGATATTACGATTGATCAATGCGAAAAGGTTATTCTAGTAATAGGCCATAAATTTAAAAAGTGCAAATGTACATTACAATTTTCAAGATATTTGAAGATTTCCGCGAACAATATTACAAAATTCGTTTGTTATAAACATTCAAGAGTGAACAGTCTGCAAAATACATACTTGCAATATTCGTGAGAGATTGTTGATTTTATTTTCCATAGAATAAAAATTGGAGTAGCGAATAATTATAAAATTAATTGAAAACTAAATCAATCAAAAAAACTAAATATGGTCGAAAAGTATAATAAGAAAAATTTAAAAAATAAACAAACTATACAGGTAAAGAACCAAAAACTATTTAAAAATGAAATGAAGTTAATAAAAAAAATCAAAGCATAAATTATGCATGCAATTAGTTAATTATGCAGTATTAGACAACATCCCATACGTTACTGATCCCAAAGTAAGTACCCAATTAAAGCACTTGTGTTATAGAAATCGGAAACAACAACGGTGCCACAAACACCCAGACCCGAGACATTATGGAAACAGTTTTTACATAGACCCGGCCGAGGATCGAACCCAGATGGCGACACTATGAAAACCGGTGTACCAGCGACTCGACCACGGCGGTCGTCTAAACCATTCTATTTGGATGATGTTATATGAGAAATCCATTACAGGTCTAAGGGCCAATGTGAAGTATTGCAAAGTTAAAGTAAAATAACCTTTATTTCATAAATAAGCAAATTGCACTTGAAATGGTCATACTGATTAAACTCTATTGCTCATTCGTAAGGCAGATTCCCCTGGGTGGAATTAGCAAGAAACTCTAGGGTTTGATCTTTGTAAATGTATATTATTATTATATCATTACAATATTTAATTTAAACATAGATCGAGAATATCTGAAAGAGTTAAATGGGTCACTAGTATAGATTTTTGTCGTCCAAGTACGCAAAAGCACAACTGCATAAATAACCTTTAGTACAAAATTTTTGTGTCACTGTAGTTTTAAACCTCGTAAATTGTTCTTTTATTTTTTAATATGAACAAAATGAACATTTTAACATGCCAAATGTTTTCATTTCTATCGCACATGAGCCTTGACATCTAACCGTTTTACTGAAGTCTATAATATTATCTGCCGATTGTCGCTGGGAATTTCCCCAGAGCATGTTATTCCTTTCAAGTCAGGGCTGGAGCCAAATTGAATTAACCCTTGAAACCGTATGCAAACTCAAGGAAACATTTACCAAAATTGAAAATGCGTAGACTTTTCTGTTTAAATTCTAACGCTGTGGAAAACAGTGACTTTAATCACGTCAATACTTAATGGAACCAATCAAAATATTTAGTAGAACAGATTAAATCAATTAGTGGAACACCTTCTACCAGTATTGTATTGAATATACTCTGTCTCATGCTATATACATCATCACACAGGCATATACAAACGCTCGTACGCACATTATACACACACACGCGCGCACACACACACACACACACACACAGCGGGCACGCGCGGACTCTCGCACTCGCACACGCACGCCCAAGTACATACACTTGTTTAATTTTGCTTTTAGTTTATTTTGTAAATACATTTACTAAATTTGAATTTTTTGATAATTATTGTAAAGGAGCAGTTGTTCCCAGAGGTTATTCTAAGGGATTCGACTTCTGAGATGCTGGTTTCCACCCTATATGATGGGCAATAAAATTTCACCCTATATAAGCGTATATAGTAACATGGAAAAAGTATCGATACTTTTTGTATCAAGTACTTAAACCATTTATTTACCACGCACAGTAATACGTACAGAACATAATAATATAACAATATTGTGGGAACAACAACAGTGCGTGGAAGGAACAGGCTCAGTATAATCCTTGTGGCTGTATGCCTCGCGGTACTGATTTTCAGCCTGACCATGTTGACACATCGTTTTTCAACATAATCCAATTCAACTATACCATCGCCACGTTAAACATCGAACATTAATAATTATATCGGTTGAAATTATTAATAACATTTAATAGATTATTTTTTTTAAATGATGGTATGACTATGACTATGTACGACTAATTTACATTGAAATGAACAATAATAATATTATTAAAAATGTATATAAACCAGACAATATTCTCAGTTACACCACTTACGCTGGCTCGCTGTCCGCTCCGTCTCTAACCAATAAGAAGTAGAAAAGAAAAAACAGTTAACTTCACATAGATTAAAATAACATTCTTCCCGTTTTACTCATACGAAGTTGTCCTGTTACAAGAAGGAGTGTGCGTCTTAACTAAGTGTTGGGAACTTTAAAAAAAGTACATTTCCTTCCGATACCGATACTTTTGTACTCGATACTTTTCAGGTACTAGTACTTTTTGACAACTATCGTATCGTTTTGAATAATTCCTACTTAGGACACCTTATATAATTACGCATGCCACCTTGCTATTTTTTTTTAAATGGCAACCTTCATCACAAATATCTTGGCTGTATAGTGTATGCCGCCATTTGCCTCTTTATAAGAATGAGAATGAAGAAAAATAATTAGAAAAAATTTGTTCCTTCTTCAGAACGTTTGTTTTCAAAAGCAGGCAATACAATATCAAAAACGAGAAATAGACTGTTACCAAATAGATTTTTGTTTTTAATTGATTATACAGAGGAGGAGTGGGAAATTCATGTAACACAAATTATGTGAAATGACGATTGATTGAATTGATCAATTGATCAGTAGCAGGAACAGTCTTTTATTATTTGTTTCAATTAAAAATCATAAATAAATAGAAGACTTATTAATTCATGTGTTTTATTCTGTCTTTAAGTAGGGAAAATTTGCAGAACAAAATTATCGATACCTTAGGGTATCGATACTTTTATTAGTACGATACTTTTTATGCGATACTACTCATGATTACACTATCGATGTTTGATTCGCGTCAATTATCAGAAGGTCCGGGCAGCAGTTTCCAAGAAGGGACTCAAGTCCTGGTTAGCCTAACTGAGCTGTCAGTATTCTCCAATTTCTCTCCACATAAACAAAAATGGGTTACAGTCATTGACTTACAATTATATGGACGTCGGGTCCGCGCTAAAAAGTGTCCGCACTTGTAAGGCGCTAAAATCGTATACAGAGCGCGACACTCCGCTTTAGTCTTCATTTGTTCTACGGACAGCGCGATTCTGCGATGACATTACAATTTAAATTTCGAATAGGTTGACTTGGGACATTTTTTTCGTGGTTTTTGTATTAGACCCGTCGTCCATTTATTTGTAAGTCAATGGTTACAGTAGTCACTATTCGAGGGAAAGTCTTAACACCGCTGTTCAGAAATAACGCCAAATGGGTCAGTGCCATCTAGCCGATTCTTAATGAACTAAAAGTAGACATTCTGGCGTAAGGCCGTCTAATACATAAAGTAGGTTTGTTACATTGTTAATTTATTTGCCTAATATTATTTGCCTCCTGTTTATGACTCTAGATAAACAGGAGATTTATTCTATCAAATAACCTTATTCTTGTTTACTAACTGTACTATAGCCGAGACGGGGAGCCAGGACTGCCATAGCACAGGGCTTACGTTATGCGCGTTTTTAAATAATTAACTGATTAATTTATTTTATGTATTTATTTATTTTACGTTTAAATTTACAATTAACAAAACAAAACAATGTGCATAAACCTATACAGATATTTCGTACATCAACACAAGCGACTGCATCGGTGGAGTCGCGCGTTTGCTTCGATACAATCGCCTATAAATCGCAAGTGTAGAGTTAATAATCACGCGTTTAAAAAAGTCGCTGTTTATAACCGTTTTTGGAGTCTGTATCAGTCGCTTATGTTACAAATTGCATAATAACAATAACAACGCTCACAATCAACATAGCCCAGCACTAGGGAAACCCTGTGTCGCGGGTGCCATGGACACACACATAGACAACCACAAATTACACCCAAACTCACGAGAGAAATAAATGTAGGCCATACAAATATTTCTCCCGGCCCGGTAATTGAACCTGGGACCTCTGCGTGGCAGTCCGGCATGGTAACCGTTCGGCCATGGAGGCAGTTAATGTTTGTTAATGCATGTTTACTATATGTACTGATTTACGTTTCATGCATTATAATTAACATTATTACTACTATAAAGGCTAATTAGCTATGTTTTACATGAAGTAATAGTTTAGTTATTTTACCAGAATAAAGAAATACAATTAGCTGATATGGCTCTCCTCAAATCCAATTTGATGGATAAATAACATTGCGCACAGAATTCCTAATTTAATAATATTGCTACAAATTTTGTTAAGCAACAGTATCTTCAAGATATCAGTTCTATTTCGAAACACTGTAGGCTGTATTTGCATAATTATCGGATGATATTTACCAAGAGATACAAATATACTTAATGGGGATGATAGAAATGAGCTGAGTAGAGGTGTCGCTATGGAGTTTGAGGAGGCTTTAGAGGTTTTACTGCTACTGGATACAGCAATGGACATTCGTCTATAATTAATAGCGCTTGCGATCCGCACTATACAACTCGAGTTCACCCCGAGATTATCCGAATATGTGTTGAGACATTGAGGTAATTTGGACTCCGAGCTGGATTCGACGAGAGATCTCTTTCTCAAAGTTGGACTTACCTAACTGGACTGTCTGCCCCAGGTATACGTAATGGTCAACAACTTCGAGTGTAATGCTCCCAATTTTAACTGGAGCGGGTACAACATGGACATTCGACATGATCTTCTTAATATAATTCGAATACTTAATTATATTACAGTAATTATACTACAGTTTAACAAAACACACCACAACACCGCTCAGTACTTACCAGACTCGAGTTCGACTCGTTACATAAACTAACTCGAACTCGAGACGTTACATAAATAGACTCGAGCACTAATGGCGAACTCGAGTCTATTTGAAAACTCGATAGGCTCGTAATACATCGAGCAGTGAGTCTCTGTCTTTATGAGTCGAGTACACGACCTTGTCTTAATATAATGATAATGATGCTCAACGCCTCGTTACTCAGCAAGCTATCTAGATATTTCACAGGAAATTTGGGGTGACACTATTCGTAACCGGGAGCTATACAGCATATCTAGTCTACTTCTCACCTGATTTGAACATTATCAAAATAAGTTACACTTATTCACCCGTGTAGGCAATATTTCAAAGGCGAAATGGCAACCCCATCTATACCCATTAAGCCCGTGAGGCTTCTAGCAGAATTTATCGCTTGCTCTATGACATTGTATAAGCTGCGAACTAGCCCGGAAGGCGAAACACAGCCGGATAACATCGATATTGTCTTTCCGGTTCAGTTTTACCGTTGAAAGCATTAAGCTAATACCTAATATCTGAAACTTTTGACAGTGTAGCTTTTTAACCACTGTTTAAACCGAAATTAGTTATTTAAGTCTTGAAAAATTTGAGTTGACTAAACCATAATTAAAAGTTAAAAGTATTATTATACTAAACTACTACATTAATTATTTAAGAATGACATAAACTCTTTGACGTTTGACCCGTCAGGCTTACATTTTACCCGAGACGCACGCTATCCCTAACGATTTTGGTTATTTAGCAGTCAAATTCGAGTTATAAAACCGCAATTTTAAAATTTTGTCACAATAGCTTGTACCGGGTTCGATTCTCTAGTCTTATTTTCCCTAAGAAGGTACAAAATTAAACAAAGAAATCCGAAATTTGAAATAATTATAATAAAAGAATAAAAAAATAAAAAACTGGTAGTAACGGTCTTTTTTCTTCGGTTCTGAAGGCCCACCGGCGGCAAAAGAGAATTAGGGGAGCACCTAGGTAGTAGCAATTCCCGGTGGCGCAATCAGAACGGAATTGCAGTTTAAAATATGTCTATATATAAAAAAAAAATAGGTAATAAGGCTGAAAGCATTTACTAATTGTTGAAAAAGAATAAAAACTAAATAAGCCAAAGAAAACAACGTCTGGTGAAAAAATACAATTAAATTTGATCATTACAATATGAAATGTTGAGGATGCAATCTTTTTGTTTTATAAAATTATTAAAATTTGTTTAAAGCGGATGGTACTATGGTACAAATTTACGTTGTACATAACTATATAATCATAGAAAGAGCTGCAACAATGACATAGTGCAATTTGGTACAATACAAAACATGAAATTAGCAAATATAAGCGTTACAAGTGTTTTGTGTGTCATTCAACTTACCCTAAAGCGGGAACTTTCATTTTCACAATTATTTATTACGTTAAATGTGAACGGGAAACAAATGATAATGATTTGCAATAAAAGTGTTGTACTTTTTTCTTTTTTTATCGTGAGCGCGGCCAAGCCGAGTGTGGACTAGCTCTGAAGACGTTTTGACGATGTTTTACCGCGCCTCCCCTTTCCTGCGTCTCCGACATCATTCGGAAATGCTACGTAGTCTACCATAGATTTAACCAATTTGTCTATGGCAAATCATGGTTTTAATTCTTTATAATTTATTATTATTTAAAAATAGGGTATATTTGTCGCAGATATTATTTTTGTTAATTTTTAATGATGTTCAATTTTAAAAAACGATTTATTCCAAAATGAATTAAACAACCTTGTAAATTTTCGTTACAGTGCCAAACATGCAAGGTCACAGCTGATTTTAAAACATTTTGATAGTTCTGCACAGTAATTTTATGAACATAAAAATTGAGCACACCAAACGAGATAAAAAGACAAAAACAAACAAATTGATACATACATAAATTATTATTATTGGAAAAAGGTGAGGCGAACATTTTTAAAATAGTTAAATACATGAGAGTAATTAGAAATACGTAAATAATAACTAATACATTGTAAAATAGCCTCCGTGGCCGAACGGTTACCATGCCGGACTGCCACGCAGAGGTCCCAGGTTCGATTCCCGGGCCGGGAGAAATATTTGTATGGCCTACATTTATTTCTCTCGTGAGTTTGGGTGTAATTTGTGGTTGTCTATGTGTGTGTCCATGGCACCCGCGACACAGGGTTTCCCTAGTGCGGGGCTATGTTGAGTGTGAGCGTTATTATTATTATTATTATATATAAAAACTGAAACTACAAGAATTTTTCGCGGCGACGATTAAACGACAAAGATAGCTAGCTATATATGCAATTTCATATCGTTCTTCAAAATGTATAACATAGTTCATTACCAAATAAACAAAAGAACTAATGACTCTAGTCAGTCTCTTGCCGATTCAGTATTCACAATAAAAAAATAAATTGTAATAATGGCAACATTAACTGGAATAAATATGTCACGGGGAGGTTTATCACACATTGCAAGTGATATACAGCCATGCTACAGCCATTACACGTCAGAGACACCGTGTGGCTCTAAAACACTACAGTACCAAATTTGTTAGGGACACCTTGCATCTCTAGGATGCGTTAATTGATAGTAACGCAGCGGCCCAACGGTTTACACTATGGGCGCTGGATGAGCACGTTCCGGGTCTGGTTCCCAGTAGGACCTATTTGAGAAACTTTTCTAAACTGTTACGGTCTGGGCATCTGAGTGAGTATTCCGGGGTGAATTATGTTTCTCTGGTATACATTGTACAGGGTTTTCCCTAATCTGAATCCAGATCTGGCATATTGTTATTGAAAAATAGTCATTGTTATTCTTATTCTCAGCTTTCTCTGTAACGATCTATATGATCCTCGCACTCCGCCATACCTTAAAGAAAGTTTTCGCTTCCTCAGTGAGAATCATAACCGCGAACTAAGATGTAATATGAATAACTTACTGAAACTTCCTTTCACCCGTTCAGAGCATTTCAAAGACCCCTTTACGATTAAGGCTGCACAATTATGGAACGAACTCCTGAAACTGAAATCCGACATTCTGAATCGCTTCCTATTTTCAAATCTGGATTTCGTAAATATCTTCGGACACTGTCCTAGTCGTGTATTACCTATGGTCCTAGTTTACAGACTGACAACATCAGTCTCGAGTCTCGAAAATGCAAAAAAGATCGATATGCTCGAAATTTTCAAGTCCGAGATTCCCGATATGAAAGCCCTAGACAGGACTGTTTTTGCGAATAAGCCGGACATTGCGATATTGGTTCGGTATTTCCTATGAACGTCACCATTCCACATCATAAGAGTTTCGTGAAAGCCGAAACCGAAAAAAGGCCGGAAGTATTTCGGTCCAGCGCACGAAATCAACGACATCATCTCCAGTATTTTCCTTTATTTTCTATCGCATGCATTTCGGAAATTGTACGCAGAAGCTTTTCAATTTAGTTTCACCTTCCCTATTCCTCCTTCGTTCAAACGTCCGGGATTCCATCCTTATGTCGTTGATATACCACCCATTTGCGCAAATGACTATTTCTACCTAAAGCGTTCGGGAAAGAAATGGAATACAAAACAAGCATTTGTTTTTTTGTTTTGAAAAGTAAAATTTTGGGATATTGAATGTTAAAGTAAATTCGCATCATCGTTTAACGTCAGGTGAGATTGTGAAAAAGCTTGTGTTTGTTATATACAGGGCGTCACACGGCTATGGGACACGGAAGGAAAGTACTTTAAATAACAACACCGTACACCCTCATAGCCCCGTACTAGGGAAACCTTGTATCGTGGATGTCATGGACCCACACGTAGACAACCACAAACTACATCTAAACTGATGAGAGAAATAAATGTAAGCCCTACAAATATATCGAGTCGAGGGAGTCGAACCCGGGATCTCTGAGTGGCAGACCAGCATCAGTATGGTAGCCGTTCGGCTACGGAGGCAGTGAACACTAATAAAATGTCAATTATATGGATTTCCATTTATCTAACATTACATAGGACCTAGAAACATGTGAGGTCAACAACCAGTGTTTTGTAGACATAGAGCTCCTTGTGAAAGAGTTTATCTTGGTAAATACTACCACCTTACCTATTTCTGCCGCCAAGCAGTAATGTGAACAGTAATGTACAGGACCTCGGCTTCAAGGTCTCACGGCGGAGTACCGGCGAGAACGCATGCGGCAGCGCAGGCCACCGTCATGTACGCCCTGCACATTCGCAGGGCTACCACCCTCTGAGGCCTCCTCAGCAGCGATTTCGTGTACTCCAAATGGGAGCCCCGTATAAGGCCATACTTCGGGTCACCCCGGCGTATAGCCTTCTGCATGGGGCTCCCGGCCTCCCGAGATTGGGCAAGAGCCGACCCAAAGCCGATGCGGCGCCCACTATTCGGGAAGCAAGTTGCCGGAAATGCTCCCCGAAGTGCCATCGCCGGTCCAGGACAAGGCCCAGGTATTTCATCTGGGACCTGACCGGGACCGATACTCCCGCGATGGAGATGTACCGCCCAACCTCTGCCCCTCCCGCCGAAGATGGCCACATCCGTCTTTGGCGACCTCGAGCCCCAGCAGTTGTATTTGGCAGACCACCATGTCCGCCGCTACTGAGGCTAACCATTTCATCATTCAATACGATCATCTCAGTAAAAGTTGTGTTGTTCACTGTACTGAATATCCCCTTAGAAGGATTTTAGACCTTATGTAGGTTTACATTTAATTTTTAATTGCGACGTCCTAACCGTACCCTGTCGTTACCTCTTTAACAAAAAGATCTATGTAGCACATGGTTGTAATAAATATTCTGACTTTGATTACGGTCGCACCTTTTTGTTGAGCCCTGAACAGTCCTTTTTTATTTATGCGGCTACCGGTTCGAGACTCACCTGGTTTTAAGGATATTAAGGATAGATCATTCTTGTCTAGAAAAGGTCTATTTAGACGCTATTTTGAATAGGATTACTTCCATTAAAGTGTGCGAAAATATTGATGAGGCGAAAAAATATGGAAACGGCGGGTAGTAGCAGTAGAGCTCCTTGTGAAAGATTTCGTCCAGGGAAATCCTGCCACTGCTGCGGCGGCTGTGCGTTGTGAATGTTTGAGATTCTGTGAAATGATGGATGCTAAGGAATCGAGTTTATTATTATAATGTATTTTATTCTGATTCCACTACCTTCATGGCCGAACGATTACCATGCTGAACTGCTTCTTCTGGGAATCTTTCCCTTCCCGGGTGCGATTCCCGAGAAGAGAAAGGTTCCCAAGAGAAATATTCGTATGGCCTACATTTACTTCTCTCGTGAGTTTAGGTGTAATTTGTAGTTGTCTATGTGTGTGTCCATAGCACCTGCGATACAGGGTTTCCCTAGTGCGAGGCTATAAGTGTGTTATTATACATTTTTTTGTAAAATATTCCACCATTCTGTTATAATTATTAAATGTAAAGATCGCAAAGTAAAATTCCTCCGTCCCAACAGGACTCGATCCTGCGACCACGAGATTCGGTTCCCATCGCTCTTCCAACTAAGCTACAGGTTGAGTATAACCAGCCGTCGAAATTCTTCTGTCTGTTATAGATTTTTGCATTGAGTTTTTCGGCTTTTGATGCCGAAAGAGACATCTGTGAGAGATTTTATGAACCTTCTTATTATTCTTCGTATTTTTTATTTTTTTATCGTAATGTTACTATTATTTTCATAGTTAGCTTAGTTTTCACTGTGCATTAGTTCTTAACTGTAATATCGTGTAAATATATTTACAATAAATAAATTTTATTAATGTTCTTTCAAGTATAATAATAACTTGAAGAGTAATCGACATAGCCCAAAGAATTTTACTATACTTAAGTGGCAATGGGCGGGGGAACAATGCTCGCGAAACAGATGATAAATAGAGTTTTCGAGCAAAGGCGCAACGTGGGCAGACCACAATCACAGATCACAAGGTGATCTGAGCACCTGTTGAAGTTTGCGGAAATAAAAGCTTCGAAAGTTTAAGAAAAATGTTTTCTTTTGGCTGAAATTATGACAATGATGAAAGTTATGGGTTAGTATAAATTAAAAATAGATTTTTTTGTGATACCAAGTGACAAACAAATCGTGAGTCTTGATGGTGAGCGAACACGCCTACTCATAACAGTTGCAGTGCCATTCAGAGCTTTTTTATATTTTTTTTAATAGCCCCACACTACTAGGAAAACTCTGTATCGCGGTTGCTATTTACATACACATGTACAACTCTTCAGTAATATCCCTCAGATTCTTGCGATTTAATACTCTGAACGGCACTGCAACTCTTATGGACAGGCGTGTAGCTCACTACCAGGCACACGACGTGTACGTGCCGTCACTTAATATAATAAAAAAGCTAATATACTCGAATACTTACTTAGGCTGTGATCACTGGCCCAAAAATAATCATTATATGAGTACACTTATCAATCCTTGCTGGTATGCGATCTCTATAATACACAAGTGAATAATAATGTTCCTTGAGCTGTGAAAATACATTCCTTTTTCAAAAGATAAGGCTAAGACTGATTGAATTCAATAAAGAATATCAAGAAATTAATGTAGAATTAATAATGTAGAATTTTGTATCTGGTTAGAGAAGCATTCACCAGTATTGATTAAAAACAGTTATGGTTTTTACAATACTGTACTTGCTTACAACAAAATTGCTTATAATAAAAGATACATAGTACATTAGTAGCAAGGATACTTCTTTTAAGTATATAAATACCCAGTCAGGAGACCCCGCTCTTACCAAGTAGAATTTACAAGAATGTTACAGATTTTTTTTTATACAAATCAAAAAGTTAAATATCCGAAAGATAAAATAAAAATTAATAATATAATTATTTAAAGAAAATGTATGAAATGTGTGTGTGTGTGTGTGTGTGTGTGTTTGTGCGCGTATGCGTCTGCGTGTATGCTGTGTCTATGTAGCCGTGTGCATGCACATAAATACACACCTGTATGTGTATAGTTTTTTAGCAAAACTTGTTTTAACAGGTATGGCAGAAGCAACAGCACGATTTCTACATTTGTTGAATATTTTAGAGTCAAATGTTAGAGTTTTGTGTAACTTCAGGATGCAACATAAAATATATAGTTTTCTAATAGATAAAAGATCAGCGTGCTTATACAACTCCTCAATGGAGAATATATACGGTAGAAATAAATGAATGTAAAAACGAGTAATATATTTGACTGTCAAGCCATTCCGGTTCAAACCTGCCATTACGAAGCTTTTATTAACATAATAAAATTAATCGATCGAAGGAATTTTTCTCAATGATCGATCTTTGTATTATAGCAAACTAGTAGAGTCATTTTACATAGCATTATATTCAATAAATTAAAATTAAAATTAAAAGTTATTCATAATATATTGCTTAGTGGTAATTATTACGTTAGTTGTACAAATTTATCTATCCAATGTAACTTATTTTAAACATTAGTGGAAACTGTTTTGGCTAGTGTTAGTTTCATATATGTAAAAATGTATTATTATTCTCTGTTGTCGCTTAGAAGATAACTCGTTGTTTTATATACGCAGGATGCAGGAGCAAAAAGTGGCAACCCCCGACGATGATTTAAAGCGGTGTAACATAAGGTGTTTTTGTTTCAAAAACAGTATAATTAATTGCACACAAGCAATACATATGTATTTAGTTGTTTGAACTATAATTTTGTACCCTTTACGAATAACCCGTACCTTTCTACATTAGTTTTGATTATAGTGACCCTTCCTACAGACCCTTAGAGTATTCGAGAAGGGCACTACAACGCTGTGCACACAGGAACCTTCTAAGTTCTGGTTTTGACCTCAGATCAGACAGTGTACAGGGTTGTCACAGACCGTAGTCACTGATTTCATCCGGTTCTCAAGAGGCTAGTGCCTCGGGTGAGGCGGCCCGCGTGCACGTTCAGCACCCTCCCTATTTTCCAGATAAGTACCGCGACAGACTCCCGTGACAATTACCACCACTAAGCCATTGACTCTAAAGTCCATTATCACATCTCCCCTTTTGGTGGCGGAGCTATAAGGCATACTCACTTCCCGACGCCGAGGCGTCTCTCTAGTTCCCGGAAGCCTACGCAACTGGAGGCACTGGAGAATCTCTAGCTCATTCTCTACTAGCTCTCTGAGCTAGGACATAGCTTCCAACTTAAAGGGCAACTCACGTGCTTCGCGCGTCTCCTCGCCTTAGGCCGCCTTCTAAAGCGCTGCGCACGAGACAGACACCCCAGCCACAAACTACCGGAGCAGACGAACATGTCCGTCTGTGCAGCTCACCACAAACCCGGCGAGTCGACGAGAGAGAGGTAATAAGCGACACGCCTATTCATAGATAGATAGAAGATAAACAACTCCCTTGTGCCTGTAATTTCACCAATACCCTTACTTAGCATTACTCTGAGCAAACTCACGAGGGAAATAAATGCAAGCCATACAAATATTTGTCCCGGCCCGGGAATCGAAACCGAGACCTCTACGTGGTAGTTCAGCATGGTAGCCATTCGGCCACGGAGATAGTTAAAATGACAGAAAGATTAGAAAAACTACACATAGCGTATAGCTGATAACTCGTGTTTGGGCTCATATTATTCGTTTTAACGAGAACCTCCATGTTATGCGTTTCAAATACCCATGAGGAGACCACGGTAACGAACACCGCGAAAACGAATCTAATTTCCGAAAATCTGTATAGGTCGGTTTTTTTAAATAAAAATTTTATAATTATTTATTGCATAAACCATAACATTACATAGGATGAAGCCGTGTGCCTAGGCAAGAGCCAAGATGACGCGCGTTTATGGCGGCTGTTATACTCGCCGACGACGTACGCGCGTCATCTGCGCCTATACGTGCCGCAGACGCGCTTCAGTGATTGTTTTTTTTATAATATCAAGTGACGAAGAAGATATCAAGTGAAGTTACTAGAAATAAATGTATTACTTAGGATATCAAGTTACTTTAAATGCTCTAACTTCAAGATAGCTAGACTTTAGCTAGACTTTATCTTCTCCTATGATCTAAAAAAGATAAAATTTTAATTGCACAGTGTAGGACTTAGGTTCAAAAACCAGTAAACGATACGTAACGCATCGAGCAGCACAGCTCTCTGTATCTATGCCGGAAGCGTCACGCCACTGAAATCCAACCGCCTCAAGTTGTTAACGAGGCTGACTGTAAGAGGTCCGATTGCGGACAAAACAATTATTATAGGGGTTAAAGTATGAAATTGCCGTTTTATTGCAATAGGTTCTTTGAATTTTCATAGAATCTTCATGGTTTGAGGTTTTCGAATGAAACTTTTTTCAAATGGTTTCTGTGATTTTCTTTTTTTTTTAAATTTGAAACATTTGAATATCGACTTTCAATTGTTTTTGTTATTCAATTTAGACAAGAAAGATGGATACTGCGAAAATTCGAGTGATTTTTGAATACGAGTTCCGACGCGGAACTAACGCAGCAGAAACAGCCCGCAATATCAATGCTGCGTTTGGAGAGGGGTCTACTAATGAACGCACCGTGCGATTTTGGTTTAAACGCTTTCGTGATGGAAATTTCGACTTAAAGAACGAGCCACGAGGAAGACCGCCCACACAGGTGAATAACGATGAATTAAGAGAGATAGTGGAAGCCGATCCTAGTCAAACTACCCAGGAATTAGCGGCATGGTTTAACGTTACCTTACCCACAATATTGACTCACTTGCGTCAAATCAATAAAATAAAAAAATACGAAAAATGGGTGCCTCATGATTTGACTGATCTGCAGAAAGAAACGCGTGTTGAAACTTGTGTTGCCTTGTTGAACCGGTACAGAAATGAAGGAATATTGGATCGAATTGTAACATGTGATGAAAAGTGGATTCTTTATGATAACCGGAAAAGAAAAATGCAATGGCTGACCCCAGGTCAAATACCACAACAGTGTCCTAAAGCAAAACTTACCAATAAAAAGGTAATGGTAACTGTTTGGTGGTCTCAGCATGGTGTTATTCACTATAGTTTTCTCCGATCTGGTCAAGCAATAACGGCAGATGTCTATTGTGCCGAACTCCGAACCATGTTGACAAAACTAGCAGTAAAACAGCCCCGACTCATGAATCGATCTTCACCATTATTGCTCCACGACAACGCGAGACCTCACACAGCACGAGAAACCATTTTGACCCTTCAGGAACTGCAGTTAGAAACCATTCGTCATCCTCCGTATTCACCAGACCTTGCTCCAACGGACTACCATTTTTTTCGTGATTTGGACAATTATCTACGTGACAAGAAGTTTTCTTCCCAGGAGGCAGTACAAAATGCTTTCACACAGTTTGTGCAGTCTAGATCGTCGGAGTTCTATCGCAAAGGCATTAATAACCTTCCCATTAGATGGCAGCAATGTATAGATAATAATGGCAACTATTTTGATTAAATAAATTTGTTAAAAATTTAAAAAATAAACAATTTAGATTTTCAGTACAAATCGGCAATTTCATACTTTAACCCCTATTATTTATCATTTTAAATGTTTTTATTGTTGTTTGACGGACCGAGGACTATAGACATAAATCTCTCAAGCCTAATTTATGTTTCAAACGAGATTCGGTTACTTTTTAACGCCATAATAAAAGTAAACTCTACTTGTCCAACTCATCAATCACAGTTAAAATTTACACACATTTTCCACCTTTCAACAATAATTACAACACATTTTACGTAAAAACAAGCTTACATTAACACGGAACCCTGTATTAATATTCACAAAGGACATGGTATATAATTAGGGGCCCGTAATTTAGATTAGACGGCGAGAATTTGATTAGCATCGCTAATGTGTACTACGATGTGGTTTTTCTTTTACAAAAGCGACTTGTTTTTGTAACACAAATCATCTTCTTCGAAGATTGGAGACCGTCATGGCTATTCTCATTTTTGAAGGTGCCGCACGAAAAAGAGAACGTGAGCTAAGATGGAACCAGTCTCTTAGATACTTCAACCATGAGGTTTTCCTTCTGCCTCGACTACGCTTTCCTTGTATTTTCCCCTGCATTATTAATTGAAGAATCCGGTATGTATTGCCCCTCATTACGTGGCCAAAATACTGCTGCTTCCTTTTCTTTTCAATTCTGAGTATTTTCAACTTTTTTTTTATTCGACGAAGAACCTCAACATTGGTGAATTTTTGTACCCACAATATGCCAAGCATACGTCTGTACAACCAAATCTCAAAGGACTTCAGTTATGAGCATGATGCTGAAGTCAAGGTCCAACACTCCATACCCAACACAACAGCAAGATACTGAAGATATAACAGCAGAACAAATAAAAAAACACAAATATGTAACATAAATTCCAAAAATTTCAAATTATTGCCAAGCACCCTAAAGGTCACCCCAAATTGCCACAGTCAAACGGCAAACGCGATGCATTAAAACGAACAATACAACATAAACTTAATCTTCTATAAGACAAGGTTACATTTCTTTAAATTTAAAATGGAAAAGAAGATGCAGCAAGTGACAGCAGACAGCGTCGAGCCGCACCGTAATTCGTAACAGGGTTGTTCCATCTCCTCCTCATCATCCATCGGTTCCTCACAGGTGAGGATCGCGAATTCATGCAAGTACACCGCCAATAATTCTTCTCTATTTCTCTCTTTCTTCGGTTAGGTTAGGTGGAACGTAACATTCACCGGTACAGCCAGCTTTGCAATTACCTGGTCACACCATCGTTTTAAACTGGTCACACCATGGTCTTCTTGGTAGTTTGCAATCTATTTTGGCCGTGTAACGTGGCCAAAGTAATTGTACAATACGGAACAGATTTTTTTTTATGCTACCAAGTAGCAGTAGAGGGCCATGTGAAAGAATTCGTCCAGGGAAGCCACCTTACCTATTTCTGCCGGCACGCCGTAATGTGAGTACTACTGCGTTCCGGTTTTGAAGGATAAAAGTACTGGTGAAATTACAGGCACATGAGACTTATCAACTTATGTCTCAGGGTGACGGGCGCAGTGGCAGTGCCACGTCGAACAAATGTAAATCCGGCTTTACACTGTGACATAAGTTGATAAGTCTCTTGTATTTGTAATGTCATTACCCTTCAAAAATGGAACGCAGTAATGCTCACGTTACTGCTTGGCGACAGAAATAGGTAATGTTGCCATAAATAGGGAAGTATTGCCTACTTCCCTGGACGAACTCTTATACTCTCAGTTAGACGGGGAACAATCGTTTGTAATTTTTCAGCCATAATTATTTTCATATACATATAGCAAACTTTATTAAAAATTCATTATTTTTCTCAAGATTATCGTTTTACAAAAGCTAAAAAAATAGTCTATTGTCTTTAATACATTAGTATAGAATTCTGCTTAATTTTAAAGATAAGAAGCTTTAAAACTTCTGTAATTATGAAGCTACATAATTACGGGAACGGAATGAACCACGCTCTGCGACATTAGTTTCAGGATCTAATCTACTGAAAGCCATTCAGCTTAAAGCTAATATTGGATCAAACTTGATGATTTCCACTAGTTATACATAGGTTTCTTGCCACGTTATTACCTTTTAAGAGAAACAGGAATATTTCGTTCCACGAATTGTGGCTTCTCTAAGTAATTGTTTTTTTTTTTTTGTTGTACTCTTACAAGGTCTCCAGAATCACGACGAGAAGTCGCCCTAAGTCGCGAAGTTCTTGCCCCTATCCGATAAGGACGAATTTGAAAGTGCAGCGGCTTTGGTACTGTGTGCATTAACTTACTATAAGCTTATGAACATTGAAATAGAAATAATATTAAGAAAACAAGAAGGCAAATTCATCTAAATAGGACAAGGTTGGTAATTTTTTTACATTTTCTATCACACAACTTCTCCAAAAATGCACGAAATTAAATGAGTAAGTAGACTAGACACATAGACAATTAACAAACACGTTTATTTAACACAACTTTTCACATCTAAAACGAGAATGTGTATAGTTTGTCTCTGTTCTCTTATCTCGCCCGAAGAACCCTTAGAAGCGGGCAAAAATACCGACACCGACAGGAGAACAGGCGAGAGCGAGAACGAGACGACGAGAAACATTCTCGCTACTTGTCTGTTCTCGAGGTTTCTTGCCGAGAGCCTGGAGGGGGCTTTACAGAGTTCGTAATGTAATGTACCACCTAAACACATTACCTATGTAAAGTATTGTGTATTTAAATGACGATTGGACGTGCAGTATGAAGAAAATAAATATTCATTTTAAGACTGAAATCCCTACAATAACTGATAAAAGAGCTGATAATGTATACAGATGTTCATCAGACATAGCTACGAACCATCCCGATTGAATTAGCCTTAAAATAAATGAAACCTGCTCGCAATCAATTTTTTTTATCAGGCCATCCCTTTGGGAAGTACTGTGCCACAAACAGACATAGATACTAAGTGACGGGACAAGTTTTGCACCTGGTGGTAAGCGACACGCCTGTCCCTAAGATTGCTATCAATTGCATTGCCACTCATTGCTTTAAATCGCAAAGATCTGAGGTACACTATCACATGTCCTAATGCGTCCGTCACTCTGAGTCATACGTTGACAAGGCCCACGTGTCTGTAATTTCACCATCACGTTACCTTCAAAACCGAAACGTAGTAATGGTCTACGTACAGAAATAGATAAGATGACAGTAATTATTAATAGAAAGATCGAACACTTAGAAAAAATTCCTTCGATCCGGCCGGATTCGAACCGACGCACAGTGGGCCCAAATTGATAATTCTTGGACATAGGAATAACTTGTTGTTGTGTTGTGATACTCGTATCGAGCTAATTTTTTTGGCATCAAACCACACACTTTACTTTTTCGTAGATTTTGAGATAAAAAATAAAATGTATATTTTCTCCATACAACAAATATGTATTTTTTTTTCTCCAAAACTATCAACTTTTCTAGAAATTATACAAGAATAAAAGGTGTTAGAAATGTTATTACCTATCACATAAAATAAATTTGCTCGATACTCCACAAGTTATTCATATGTCCAAGAATTATCAAATTTGGGCCCGCTGTGAGACGTCTTCTAGCAAACCGTGCTGGACGCTATGCCAACTAAGCCACAACAATTTATCTATGTGCTTGTTGGTATAGCGTTTGTATTTGTAGTTATCTGTTATTTGTAGAGCCATCTATGAGAAATATATGTAAGTATTTCGTCACCCAGTTAGATACCTTTACAGCTCTGGCTAGAGATGTCGCTATTAACTTTTAATTAAATTTGTATTGAATTAATATTCAATTATTTTTTGTGAAATTACTCCACTAGTTCATTATAATTATTAATAAAAAAGACCAAACACTTAGAAAAACCTTCTTCGATCTGACCGGATTCCAACTGACGTCTTCTAGCAAACCATGCCAGACGCTATGCCAACTAAGCCAAGATGGCAGTACTTAAAAATAATTATAACCTCCTCTCTTTTAGGGTGTTTTAGGTCAAGGGTTAAAAATCACGTCACTCTTAAAATCTATCAATGAAACTCTTTCTATATAGATGACAGAGCTCACATGACTATCACTTAAATGTGACTTGTAGTCGAGTTTGCATAGTAGAAGTAAAAATCTTTGGTCATCTATCACGGCCGCCCACGAGCACATTACTGTTATAAAATGATGAGGGTGTAAACCCCATGTTCTGCGACACTGTATGTATCTAAATTGCTACCTATCCTGAAAAAATGTGGCGTTATGCACAAGAAAGTACATGAAGTACACATTATAGACAAAGTAACCTTATCTATTTATCAAAACCAATCGAAGAAATTTAAATACATATTATAATGAATTCCATTGTATTAATAGACATAGACATAATTTTTTTTAATTACTATATTTTAATGATGTGATTTAATGAAGCGACTTTGTGTGTCTACTTGTGTGAAGGTGTATGTATATATGTGTGAATGCGCGTATGTGTGTTTGTGCTCTGTTTACATAACAATTGTTACCTTTAAAGTGGGGGTGTTTCTTCAAAGAATCAATAAATTTGTTGCGGTTCATAAACAAGATATCAACGTCTTTAAATTTGTCCTCGTAAGTACGCACAATTCTATGCAAACTTTGAAGAAGAACTTGAAAAAAAACTTGAGCCTATCGAGGTAGTCGTCGTACTTTTTGAGGCGGTAGTTTAATCTACGTATGAAGCAACGCTGCACGGACTCCAAATGAGCTACATAAGTCACATAAGATGGAGACCATATAGGGGAGGCGTACTCCAGCACACTCCTGACATAAGCAAAGCATAAGACATAAGCAAATAAACAAATACAATAAAATCTATTTATACCGCCAATACTCACATTACTGCGTTCCGGTTTTTTAGGGTGACGGTGCTGATGAAATTAGAGGCACATGGGATTTGCCAACTTAATATCTCAGGGTGACGGGCACAGTGGTAGTGCCCTTCAGATCGCTACCATTTAAAGTTCTGAATGGCACTGCAACTGCAATGGACAGGCGTGTCGCTTACTATCAGGCGCACGACTGTTTTCGCACAGTCACTTGATATCCCAAAAAGAGAGATAAAAGAGAATAACAAACCTGATAGACAGTCAAAACTCTTTGGCAGATTATGCCACTTGTATTGAAACAAGGTATACACAAGTCGATAGTCTGTTTGCTGTCTTATACACTTTAATGTAAATTAAAAAATTACACCACAAAAATTACATTCCGACTGCTTGGCTTCAACATAATACCAACATAACAGAATAAAATTCAACATTAGTATAAACAAAAAAAAATCCCTTAATATCTTTCCTTTTATTACAATATTTGCTTAATACTAATATTGAGTATAACTGGATGTCAGATTTGATTGATAACGTTACATATGCTTACATATGTAAGATCTAAGAACGATTATGTGAAAAGTGTTATTGGTAATCTGTTACCTAATGTTGTACCATATAAAATAAAATAAAAAATATAATTAAATTATATTTATTAGAGTCGTGGCAAAGGGATCGATCCGTCTGTCAAGTAAAATGCGTGGATGACAAATTAATGGTACTTATTACAAAACTTTCGAACGATAATAACTTCTAATGCGATTCAAAAGGTGCTGTATATATCGTACAGTTACATAATAAATATTTCGGGGAATAAATAATGGCAGCATCTATTGTGCGCCTCACCATAGATTAGAGTGGTGAGGAACAGAGTCGAAGTACCTGATACCCATTTCACGACAATTAATAAATTGTTTTTGATAAATCTTTATTCAACAACGTATTTAAGGTTCGGAAGGAAAATTTAAACATCACGTTTTCACAAACAAACAACTAACCAACGCCATCTATTGGCATTGTGAAGAAGCAATGCCCAGCTACTAGTTTAGAGTTTGTAATTCTCCATTTGGTGTGTTTTGGACGCAGTGAAGAATGCTAACTGCTAATGCAATTACCTTGGAGTTACGGAGCTGTCGGTACGATTACACACCGACTGCACAGTGGTTGTGCCATTGGAATATTGGTCCTATGACGCAGTTAGATTGTATAATAATTTCATTATTTAACATATACTTCAACTGTGAATAACCATGTCATAACTAGTTGGAGATTTTTTTTATTTTAAATTAAGTGCGCATTTGACGACTATCCCACCTGATGGAAAGTGACGATGAGGTCGACGATGAAGCATGTACTCCTAAATAATGCCCATTCACTCTCATCTTAAAAAGGCTCAAGTTATACCAATCAGGGAGGCTGCAGACAGGGTTTATATTCCATATAATTGTGGAACAGAAACGGTTCGTGCGAATCCTTGGAATATCCAGTTTGATCCTGATCCATCGTGATCCAGCATGGTGGATCATCGGGCTCCAATACCATTTCCCTGCAGACATTAAAGTTCCGTGTCCCGTAGTGAGAGCAGGCTGACACTGTTAAACCACTAGTTTACTCACAATATTATCTGCAAAACATAGATGTGGGACCATTTCACATATAATGCCACAAAAATGAATCTCGGAAAAAAAGAGAAAAATAATATCTGTAAGCCGAAAGCAAATGGACGAGAAGGGAGCAATTATGGTGTTAAATTGTCTATAATACTTAATTTAGATGTTGAAGTCTTCATTTATTACATTAATTAACAATAAATGAACTTCAAAAGCAGTGTACAAACTTATCTCAAGGGCTTTTCTTAAGGACTTGTGATAACTACGAGAAGTCAAGCTTTTGACTTTGGACCGTTCGGATGGAAAAATGTGTAAATGGGATAATTTTTAACCGACTTCAAAAACAGACAGAGATTCTCAATTCTATTGTTTTTTTTTGTATGTATGTTACACAATAAGTCCGGTATTTGTGAACTGATTTTGATGATTCTTTTCTAGTTGGAGTATTTATGAATTTGAAGAAAATATTCCACTTCTAAGGGTAGTAAAATGGAGGTGAATACGGTTTCGCGCACTTTTCGGTAACTCATTTTAATAAAACTCGGCCAATAGATATGCCACGAACTTTTAAAGTCATTTTCTTAGTATTCTGTACTGAGATTGTAATTATTAATATTAATTTTTATTTAATATTATTTGGATTTTCTTAATTTTTTTTCCCCTTTTTTCTGTACGGGTGTGATCTGAGTCAACGGTGGTTCTGATAGAAAAACAGCAGTATAGTCCACCAAGATTTATATCTGCATAGAAGCTCTACGCTGAGCCAGGGTCCTTACAACACCACATTGGACAAGTTTTTCTTGTTTATATTTTGTGATTTAGAAATTTGTACAAATTACTATTTTATTTTATTTTAAGTTGTACTAGGTTGGCCAAAAGAGAGAGAGACCTATTGTCAAAACATTCTTTTGCTATCTTTCTTATCTCTCATTTAAATATTGTGTAAACATTTTTGTCGCATTCTGTTCTATATTTTACTTTATGTCATTGCTGTTGAATTGATTATTTTATAGCTTTAATGTATTATGTGTGTATTATAAAATAACTAATACTTTAGGTAGGTAAACATTCAGTCATGCATAGACGAAATGGTCGAAATGAATCAATTGCGTTACGTTGTTGCATTTATTCTAAAATACATTGTTTTACAATTTCTTTATTCCCGACTTCTATAAATATACTAAAATATATTGCTAACTAGGCACAAACTAAAACGTAAAATTAAATATAGCAAAGTCCATGAACGGCTCTCCTTTGATTTTGGGTTAACTTTCAACATCCTTTTTATAAAGTGTAGTAAAAAGTCACGGCACAAAAGTAGTTGTTAATGATGTTAGTAATATAGTTATACGAGCCGTTTATTGCCACTGAAAACTTAAAAAAAATAAACAACATTTTTTAAATGTAATACATTGTCTATGGTCATTTTAAAATTCATATTTTAGCGCGCATTTAAAGAATACATATGGAAAATTTTAAGTACACGTTTGACGAAAAAACGCCTGGAACTGGTGAATTGTAAAGATGTCGAAATTCATCATGGTGATACAAACCACACACATCTGTACAACGTCGTCTAAAAACAAAATTGTTTGAATTGACACGATTTTGATAACGAAGAGAACATAAAACAGCACTAACGCCTTGAAGCATCAATTCGTCGAAAGCGTCAATTTTAAACACGAAGTTTGGTAATTCACTTACAACATCTTCAGTGTTGGGGGAAAGTTTTTACGAATTGTTTAATATTTTTGGTGGAATATACTTTAAATATGTAATGTTACTAAGCTAAATTAATAGCTATTTGCTTTCAGTAGTAACCAAACAACAAATAAAAACAAAATATTTGTTTCAAACGCTGACGCGCGGAGCAATAGTTTCGTGCACACTATGAAACTTTCTCGTATAAATTGTTCTCGTGCAAATTCGCTCGTAGCGAATTTCGCTGCAAATAGCGCTACTTTGTGGCCTTTTATAAATAAAATCCTATATTTATAATTGATGCTTGTAGCAATAAGCGTTTTCGCTAGGAGCGTGGCGGCTCGTGGCCCTCGCGTTAGAGCTGTATTTTATAAATACAAGATTTTTTAATGAAAGGAAAATGAAACTAAAACAAGCCGATAGATGGCAAAAGATTGTACGAGTAATCAACATATGTGATTGATTAAATTGACTGATTAAACTTTGATATTTCGCACACAATACCAAATACAAAATTGTGGAATTGAGAAAACACGTTATGAAAATTAAAATGGTGAATACTTAGGCGTTATTTTTTGTTCAATCTGAACTTAGCCTTAAACATCAAACTTGACCTGCTCTTATCCCTGTTACACTTCCAAATTATACCACAAGCAAACTAAGGCGATAAAAGTGTAAGTATGAAGTTATATAAAAACGAGTAGTTCTTTTCAATTATACCACAGATCGCTTTCAACAGCTGTTGCTAACGTTTGGAAGGTGCTGACGTCATTACAGCCCTCTTACGCGTTGTGGCGGCCACAACGACCGACTATGGTGTAATTACATCATACCCATACGTGTTTTGTGGTCAAGAAACGTCAAACAGTTTCAGCGAGACCATTCTCATAACCACAGCCTAAGGTCTTTTATGCCACTGCAATTTGGTTTCAAATGATACAATGAGAACAAATCCTGGTCAAAGAAACTTGAAAAATTGACAAGTCGTAATTATATGTCTACACGTCGTTATTTACTAAATGCACATTATCGCTTCCTGAAATGGATAGATGGCGCTAATCCTAAATAAAATAAAAGAATAGCTGTCAATATCTATAAAAATCTGTGCAATAAGCGCCATCTAGTTGATTTGTTTGTTGTCACTAGAAATAAAAGAAGCTTTGACAAATTGCAGCTTGTCAATATAGCAGTAGAGCTCCTTGTGAAAGAGTTCGTCCAGGGTAGTACTGCCGCCAAGCAGTAATGTCAACATGACTGTGTTCCGGTTTTGAAGGGTAAGGGGGCTGGTGAAATCACAGGCACATGGAACTTGTCAACGTATGTCTCAGGGTAACGGGCGCAGTGGCAGAGCCCCTCAGATCGTTGCGTTTTAAAGCCCTGAGTGGCACTGCATCTGTTATGAACAGGCGTGTAGCTTACCATCAGGCGCACGACTTGTTCGTCCTGTCGCTTGATATTATAAAAAAATGTAAAACAAATTAAAATTTTATTGAAATAATACTCAATTATTTTTATGTGAAATTACTCCACTAGTTTGTTATAATATAGCATGTTATAATGGATACCTACATCTCTAGCCGGGGCTGGTAGCTGTAAAGGTGACGAAATATCATAGCTTTCTCATGGATGGCGCTACAGCTAAAAAGCCGTTGAAAAACCAAATGCAAAGATACGACACAAGCACATAGAAAAATTCGTGAGGTCGGCTGGTTCGTTCCGTGGCTTAATTGGTCTTGAATCCGGCCGGATCGAAGGAATTTTTTCTGAGCGTTCGCTCTTTGTATTAATAATTATAACAAACTAAAATTAAAATATGCTCAAACTCAAACCCACATAGTGGTTACTTAATATAAAAAAAACATGTATATTATATTTTAATATACGCTTATTTTATAAACCCTTTTAATAGAAAATGCTATATACACCTCAATTGTCATTATATATTAGGTGTAATACCGTATCTATGTTGAATGTTTAAATGCTGTAATATATATGATGTGGTAGTACTAAATAAATAAAGAAATAAAACGCAGAACTATAAATTTGAACTCATAATTATGAATATGATTTGGACGAAATGGCAAAAGCATTCGAACTTTTGCCATATCGTCCAAACCAAATTCCTATAAATTTATTTCATAGGTAAGCAAATTACAATAGAAACCATTACATTAATTAAATTCCACTACTTATCTCTAACGCAGATTACCTTTCTGCCGCGAAGCAGTAAAGTGCTGATGAAATTACAGGCATATGGGACTTGTCGACTTATGTCTCAGGGCACAGTGGAAGTGTCCCTCATATCTTTGCAATTTAGCGCTGAGAATGGCACTGCGATTGTTATGGACAGGCGTGTCGTTTACCAGCTGGCGCACGACTTGTTCTTCCAGTTACTTAGTGAAATTATCATTAAAAAAAACGATTCGCCTTAGAAGAATGAGTGAGAAACTCCAGGGGTTGCTCTTTGTAAGCATTTACAATATTTATTTCAAATATCATAACGATATCTCTAATTAACACTACGCCAACTTTATGTTTTGGTTATTTTCTGTTATTTTTGTAAACAGCCACAAAAAACACAATTTGAAAAAAGAACAAAAAATCGAATTTTATGAAAAAAATAAAGAACCAAAGAAGGAAAATAAAAAAAAAAACAGTTCCAAAAATTTACTTAGTGTTCATACCTTTAGGTATCGATAAGATCAGTATAGCCTACAAGAGCTTAGTCACTACCACCTAGTGTAAAATTTTAGTTTCAATATAGTTTAAACCTGAATATTATTAAGTAGTCACTACAATTATTTACATGTAATCGCATTTAGCAGGTCAGAAAAACCTTTGTGTCCACGTAATAAGAGCGATAACGATGTTGTATGTGCCGCGTCAGCTGACCAAGTGGAAGCGAAATGCGTAACTTCTTTTTCACTCTTATTGCATGGATGTAAAGATTTTTCTTACCGACTCAAACCTGGACTGCCACGCGGAGGTCCCGGGTTCGATTCCCGGTCCGGGAGAAATATTATAATTTATTATAATAAATATAAATTCATCATAATCAACCCATTTATACGTCCCACTGTTAGGCACGGGTCTCTTCTCAGGCGAGGGTTTAGACCATAGACCGCCACGTTGGCCCAATGCGGGTTGGAGACTTCACACGTTTTCCGAAGGTTGTGAACCTTCTTCGACGCGCAGGTTTCGTCACGATGTTTACCTTCATTAAAAAACTCATGATAGATTTTATTTTTTTATTTCTTTTCTTTTTTGATAATAACAGCAATTACATTTTGTTTTCTTGTAAACATTATGTAATATTATCAAGTTACTATGTTTTTTCGATTGGTACACATTGTTATGTTGTTTGTTTTCCTATCTATATGGAATATATTTGTTATAATTATTAATAAAAAGATCGAACAGACCTGTAAGAAATCTACGAGTTTTTCCTCACTTAACCAGGTACCTTTACACCTACCACAGGCTGACAAGAGATGTCGCTCTATGAATTGTAACAGTGATTGTAAGTAATTAATACTATGATGTTTTTTTTTACCAATAATTTATTTTTGTGTAATTTATTTTCCCGCGATACAGGATTTCCCTAAGTATGTGCAAAAAAAAGTGCCGTGACTTCCTTACAGAAAGTCTACCGTCTTACTATGGTGGTCTCACAAATTAAACAATTATCGTTTGTATTAGAATAGTTTTATAATCGAAAATTCACAAATCCTGTCACTTTGATACCATTAATTTGGCGCACCGAAAAGTGTCCTAAATATTTTCTCGACATGCTTAAAAACATTATCAGCAAAAACGCACCGAGCCTAAGTGAAATAAGTAAGAGCATCAATCAAGGGGGTCGCAAATCTATCAATCATTGCGTCAATTACCGCTTTATTAATTCCCCCCTCTCACCCCTCGTCGGAGTTATAAAATGAAGAAGGTCGTTAGCTAATATACTCGTTCTTGCCGATGGGAACATAGCAAGGTTCTAATAAGTAACAGCGTCCATGGCTAAACGGCTACCATGCTTGTCTACCACATGGAGGTCCCGGGTTCAATTCTCGGGCCAGGAGAAATAATATTTGTACGGCCTACATTTATTTATCTCGTGAGTTTGGGTGTAATTTGTGGTTGTTTATATATGTGTCCATGGTACCTGCGACACAGGGTTTTCCTAGTGCGGGCTCTGAGTGTGTATATATAATATTATTTATTATATTATTTATTATTAATTATTAATATTTTTATTTAGCATTTTTATTATTACCATTTTCATCTTCATTTATGTATGTGCAATATGTGTATTTCGTTGCGCCTTCAAATAATTTTATGTTATTCTTTTTCCTGTAACCCGAAGGTTGCCTGGAAGAGATTGCTATTTAGCAATAAGGCCACCTGTTGTACCTGTAAGTTTTACTTTTTGTTGTATTGTTATTATGTATTTGTCCGTGTGCAATAAAGAATATTTCTATAGTATTGTATTGTAAATACTTTTCCCGGCCTAGGAAGCGAACTCGAGACCTTTGCGTGGGAGAACAGCATTGTAACCGTTCGGCCACAGAGGCAGTTAAAGTAGACAAGTAAGAGTTTCACAAAGAATTCGTTTTTTTTTTATAATATCAAGTGACGGGACGAACAAGTCGTCCGCCTAATCGTAAGCTACACGCCTGTCCATAACAGTTGCAGTGCCACTCAAAGCTTTAAATCGCAATGATTTGAGGGGCACTGCCACTGCGCCCGTCACCCTGAGACATAAGTTGACTAGTCCCATGTGCCTGTCATTTCACCAGCATCCTTACCGTTCAAAATCGGAACACAGTAATGCTGACATTACTGCTTGGCGGCAGAAATAAGTAAGGTGGCAGTAAGTACTGCCTGGACGAACTCTTTCACAAGCAGCTCTACTGCTACTCGTAGTAGTAGCGAGATTTAAAATATTTTGTTAAATTTATTAGATAGCTAAAATAACATCCTGAGCATTGCAGTTTACTTTTAAAAGTATTCAAGGATAAACCGAAAATATTTGTAATATTTACGCTTTTATGTAAGAATGCAAATACCGCATAAAGAAACCATATTTAAAGTTGTTAGTTTTACTAAATTTGTCGGAATATCTATGTCAAATACGGCAATATAAAATTATACACATATGAAATTATTCGAATTACATTTTCACTAAATAACTCGAAAAGTAAAACATGCACACACCCATGCACAGTTGCGTGCGTACACACATACTCACCAACCCCGTTTCATAGTAATTCTAAAAAAAATTACGACATTTACGTTATCGATATTTAAAAAAATTACAAAAGCTTGTATTGTTACTTCTTGCTGTTAAGTCTTCAATACTTGGTAGTTTGCATTTTGTAACTAAAATCTACGACGCGTAGCACGTTGTTCGGATCGTAGACATCACTACGGCGTAGTACTTTTGTTTGCACACGATATTGACTTCGAGTTAAGTAAAGGACTCAAAAAAGGAATTCGTTAAGTAAAAGCCAAATAAAAGATTGTGAAACAAAGGAAACTCAAATAAGAAGCCGCCGTTTTTTGCTCAGAAAGAGTTAGAGTGGTCCAAAAAAATGCGACTAATTTGTCTCTCCTTTGCGAGATTTCCTACAGAATTACCCATTACATTTCGAGAAACGATGAAAAAGATAAATTCAGAGCATTGAGGCCTCACAGAGATAAAAACAAGTTTTTGGAGAATCGGTGCTAAATATTTAACCGCTCACGCGATACATGCAGCCGTAGGCATACCACACCTAGAGGTGCCGGTGATAATTTTATACCGATTTATCGGATATCGAAGTTATAACAGGTAAAAGAACTAATATTAATTGCTATTTCGGTAACTACTCTAGCAAACCATAAAGATTTTAATACCTGGTGTCATTAAAAAAAAAAAACAACTTCAAAAATACGTCATGACAATCGTGTGTGTTATTGTGTGGACTGGTGATTTCGGTGTTTATTTATTGAAAACATACCGTAAGTAGCGTTTTTTAAGTTTACCCTGAATATAAATGTTTATAAACTATACTTTAAGGAGTAATTTCATGGTAAACGTTCGAACCACTCAAACGGAATATTATCATATTTATCCAAGTACACCAAAAATTTCATTAGTGCTTTTTAAGTGCAGGATTTGCGGTGTATTAGTGCATTTTATTTGAGATGTTTTTGTTGGTAGTACGGAGGGTATTTATTTAGCAATGCAGAATAATAATTTTTATTTATAAAAACTTGTATTTAAACTGAATGCTTTTCTAATTTGCGAAACCAAATAGCCGCCATTTTGCGGTAGGAGGAGCGCATCGCGTGAACGGTTAATGAACACATTTCTATATCCATTTAAGGGTGCACAAAAGGTGTCTCCCCGCACGACATACCATTCCTTTCTTGTACGCCTGTCGCACTTTTTTCACCAATTGGCAAATTATTTCACCACGATAACAAGCATTATAGTGTATGCTGTCGATACGATAATAAGAAGAAGGTATCTACGTACTCCCAAAACAGTTTTGGCAACTGTCCTTGTGAAAGAGAAGTACCGTCACCATTCTTTGTCTAGCGGACAATATCAATGGGTTCGCGTGGGTGCTAACAAAGAGTGGGCCAGACCAAAGCAAATGTACTCACAGTTTAATATACTACAAAAACACGTACAGCTTTCAATCCAAAACCTTAGGGGATGGAAAAAAATAAAGGCCAAAACCGAAAACAACAATCTAAATTTAAATGTGATTGTTTTATGCGGCTTCGCTAGAAAACGCGCCAAAACAATCACATTTAAATTTAGAATTTAAATATAAAACTAAAACTTAAAAACACCACAAAATATGTACAAAAGAGATTTGTAGCGATTATTTCGCACAACATACATACAAAAAAAAATACAGTCGAATAACAAAAACGAGATCCTCCCTTTTGAGAAGTCGGTTAAATATACATAAAACACATTTCTATGAATAAGTTGTCGTATTTGCGGTATTAGTTTCTTATATTAAAAGTAATAATGCTAGTAACACTCTTTACCATCGAGAGGAGAATATCTACCTATCTCACTCGCGCCTGTGCATTGCCAGTTGCCCTAACTCTCTCCTAACTCGATCTAAATTGAGTTGACCTGCCATAAAAAGTGGCGTAATTGAACGATACGGAACACCGCTGTTTTTTTCACAGAGAACTCGGCAGTGCAGTTTGCTTCGTCGGATAAAATCGACTTATCCGTCGAACAAAGACCTATGTGCAAGACTGTTTATTCTCAGGACATTGTACATTTCGTTCGCTGTTCTTAGCTGTGGATATTAGATTGACCGTTGATTGACTTTATATTTCCGAAACGAAATAATACATAAAATTGTGAAAACACCTAGCTAGGCCTTATTTTGAATAAAGAGATTATGTATTTATCCTCTTTTCGTTGTATAATCACATCGGACTCTGTTCTTCGGATGAGTAGAAATGGCTTATTTTTATAGAAAAATAGGCGTTGTGCGATCTAGCCATTGCCGTGTAATATAATCGGGGTTTTTGTTTTTTGAAAATCGAGTGAATATGTTGTTGCTGTCGATTAATGTATTATGCCTCGGTCAAACAAGAGGACTCATGGCCGATGGAGTAGACTTGTTCTAGAGTGGCGACCACATCAACGCCCTGCGGAATAGTGGACAGACAACCTTTTAAAGGAAGCCGCCATCGTAGGACCGGGAGATTAGGCGTGCTCAAGGAGAGTCTTACTTCTAGCAAATAAATTCTTAAATCAACCCGATTCTATTGCGCTGGTCTAGCGGGAGGAACACTGGTTTTATTAAAGGATTTATTTTTTTAACAAACGCAATTGAACCCACTTGAGAAATGTATATTGTATACCACGCGTTCTATTTAGTTTAGTTGATATAAAAAATCATTGGTATATGCAAAGTATTGCATACAGCGGTTTCCCTGTAAAATTTCGAGGTAAGTTCGTATTTTTTTCTATCGTGTCGTATATAAAATTTTCAGGAGTCGTGTTTTCACACTATACACATAGTCATCAATGTAGCAAAGCGATTGATTCAACACTTGCCGTGTTATACGGAATCAACTAAAGCCATTTGAAGTTGTATCGACTCTAAAGCTTAATAATAAAGTCATCAACTTCCGTCCTTTCGATACCTTTTCATCTGCACATCTCCGCACAGCACACTCGCATAGATTCTTTTGCTTCGTTGGTACATTCATTTACTTTAAATTAAATTCTACTTTGCATTGTTTCGCTATGAATAAAACAGAATGTAAAAAGACCGTCAAATTCTGGCTTAAGAGTAAAACTTACAATGAAACAGAGGGCTTACCATTAATTAATAACTACTAATTATTTTATTGTTAAATACAGAAAATCTGTTTTTAAGCTGTAATATAAAGAAATTTGCCCAAAAAGATGCCTAAAATACAGGTACACATTTACTTAGGTTAGGCGTCGCGATTACACATTAGGTTCTAATATTAAAATGTATAAACTTACTATGAAGATTGTATAATTTAGGTTGCCTTCTTAATGCTTATTATATTACTAACCTAATAGCTATATTTACATTAATTTTCCTTGTATTGTATTAGATTAAGTTAAAGTTATTGAAATAAATTTATCTTACCTTATCTAATAAATTACGTTATTAATAGTATGAGGTGAACGAAACGAGTCTCCCCGTATGTACTATTCCTTTCATGTACATCTAGCGTACCCTGTGCAACAATTGGCGAGTACTGTACGCCAATCGGCAAATTCTTTCACCACGTTAGCAAGCATTATAGTGTACGCCATCAATACTATAAAAAGAAGATTTTAATAGATAGATAGACAGATAGATAGATAGATAACACGTTTATTCAGCACAAATACAAACAGACTCAAAACATTTACAATCACTTCACAGAGTATAACATAAAAGCACATAGAACATTCATTATTAATTTTATACACATTTATACAAAACACATATTGCGAGAAAAACAAATACTGTGAGAAAAACAAACAAATACTATAACAACTGATAAAATTTTAATGTACTTATGACTACAGTTTGTGCTGAAGTGGCCCTGACTCAGCATAAATACTGTAGACCGAGAGAAGTCAAACAGTGCTGGTTTTCTGCCAGTACCATATAATAATTACAGGAATCCAGGATACACATACGGGTAGCTGTATAATAACCCAATAACGTAAAATAGGCGCCTTGACGTCGAGTTGCGGACATCAGCCCGTTGCACCAAGTACCAAGTACCAACGTGTATATTTTGAATTCAATACAAAATAAAATAGAGTAACACAAAAAGCAGAACACCACTTAAATAAATAATCATAAACAAATACTAGACAACATCACATACGATTCTCTGGTCCCAAAATATGTAGGTAAAGGACTTGTGTTATGGAAATCGGAAACAACGATGGTACTAAACACAAAACACAAGAAAAGTTAGTTTTCTACACTGAGCAGGCCGGGGATCGAACCCGGGACCCCAGAGATGGTGACACAATGAAAACCGGTGTGCAAGCCACTCAACCACGGACGCCGTCAAAAGCAACTTACTTAAACAATCTATGCTATGGGCCACGAGTGTGTAAAAAAATCCAATCAATCTTTTCTCTAAATTAAACCATTGTTCCCATTTTACAATTATCATTTTTACAACTACACTTAACGTATTCGTCACCAATATAACTTTATACAATGCCATTTAACGACTGTGGGTTAAGTATTTACTAGCTAGAACCATTATTAAATTACTATTTATTATGTGCTAGAATGGGCGTAAGACGGTGGTGTTGGTAGATGGGGCGCTAACACAATTTACTGGCCTGTATGATGTCTTACTTACGTCTTTTAAAACTTTCTTTTAAAAAAAAATTACAATACCAACGGCGACGCTACACTAAAGAAGCTATCTAATATTGCTTCTTAAATTTATGTATCTTTGAAAACGTACAAACCAATTAATATGATGAAATGATTTGTGGAGATTTGTAATAAGCACTTTCACTTGTTACTTAACATATATATATTGTTAAACATTTACTGTAAATCTTCTAGAAATAAATAAATAAAAAATAAAATTATCTAAAGTACATAAAGTTTCATAAAACCTTCAAGAGGTCGAAGTAAACGCCAAAAATTTATTGAAATTTACAATGTAGCGTCTCAAAAAGGAATTGAGTCTAATGAATTATATTTACAAGTACCGTAATACCTTTTTTCAGAGATCCATGGAACATTTGTGCAAAAACTTAATATCTCCGAAAATAACGTATAACCAACTTCATTAAGCCCTTACGAAAATGAAACAAAGCCAAAAAGTTATTGCAATCTACACTGTAGCGTCTAATAAATTAAAAACACTCGTGCTTAAAATATAAATTTTAGTAAAGCATGTACCAATGGCGTCAAGTTTATAATACTTTATAAATACCTGTACTATGTCAAAGTAAATCAGATATCCAGATTAAATAGTATTTGTAACGCCTGTGAAAGAAATTGGGTCTGGTAAATTTCATTCACAACTATCTTTTATTTTTTTCTAGAGTCAACTTAATAATCAAAATAAAACTAAACAAAAAATTTAAATTATAGTTTCACTGCCAGTTCAATTCAACACAAAAGTGTAAAAAATTGTTTGCCAAATGTTCAAGGATTTCTGCTAAAAAGCATATAAATAATCAAATGCAATGCGACGTGTTTTTTTGTTACTCCCATGCCAAACTATTCAATGC
>NW_020653477.1:2111735-2161258 GCF_003589595.1 Hyposmocoma kahamanoa
AATGCAATACATTTCTCCAATCAACTTTGAACATATTTACGTGGTTCCCCCAAAAGATGCTAGATGGCGTTGATCGAATTTACGTTAAATCCTGAATAGCTGTAATATGATTTTCCTTCGAATATACGCGAATATCTGCGGGTCACGTCTTTATTGGAACGGCTATGCAGAACCTATCTGATAACAGTTTTCTTAAGGCGAGCTATTTCAACGCGAGTCTACATTTTAGGAGGTGAGGTGGTAGGGGACCGAAGCTCGCGTCCCGCTACCCGCTCGCTGACAATTAATATGAATAAAATAGGAAAAGGCGGCGAAAATTTGGCACAGATACGTTGACGGGCAGCAAATTCTGGGAATAATGTGAATTTAATATCTATAGGACTTCAATTGAAAACCAACATTTAGCAGGTTCTCTGTAGTACTTAAAGAGAAATATCTCCATATAAAAATTATGTACAAAATGAGATAGTTTGTTTTTAAATAATTCGTTTTCAACTTGTGTTTTAGCTTGTTTTCAGGATCTTATACGATCGAGTAATGTACATCCTATCATGTAACAAATTAGCAAACCTTTTACACAATATCCTTAGGTGTACAGTATATTTTTTGTAAGACAGTCATTTGATAGTAAATACTTAAACTGTTTGATCACGCTCTACAGTTTTTCCGCTTCTCCTCTGATGACTCGCCTTAACGACGTATATTACCTTCGGCACTGCATAAGCATGGTTATGATCTAGGCTATAATAATACAGGGTGTGCTCACTGACACGGCAAGTAGACTCTAAGAATATACTGAATGAAGCAACCAAAACTAGATTGGACCAATTGAACTTTGGCTGAATTCGGTGACGTCATCAACGTACAACATCTTGTCATAGTAGTGATAATCTTCTAACCACATAGTTGCTATCAAAACTCTTCTTTTAAACTTTCTTTAAAACAAATTACTTTGCGTCAGTAATCACAAATTACAAATTACAATTATAGCATAATTACTGTTTACTTTGTTTAGAATCGCACACCTTGTAAACTGAAAACGTTCATATGTTCTAGTTAATTGGTACAAATAAAAACAATAAAGAATGATAAAATCTCGAGATCTTAGGTTTTCGCGATTGTTACACGTAAGAAATGAAAAGTTGGTTTGTTTGAAAAAACACGTATACGAGATTTAAATCCGGAAAAATAGTTTCATTTGTAACGATAAAATCCTTAATAAAACAAATATATAGTTTATATTTGATTTTATTGATTTATTTTAGATTCTACATTTTATAAATATACTATAATAATGTGTTCATTTCGTGGAAAAAGAAGAAGTATTATGAAGACGATCAAATACCGATTTTTTTTAAGATACTAAATGACCAACAAGTTGTGCGCATGGTGATAACCGACGCCTGTCATAGCAATTCCAGTGCCACTCAGATCTTTTTAATCGCAGTAGAGCTCCTCGTGAAAGATTTCGCCCAGGGAAGTACTGCTACCTTACCTATTTTTACCGCCAAGCAAGTGAGCATTACTGCGTTCCGGGTTTAAAGGGTAGGGGTGCTAGTGAAATTACAATGGGTCTTGTCAACTTATGTCTCACTGGCACTGCCCCTCCGATCTTTGCGTTTTAAAGCTCTGAATGGCACTGGTTATGGACAGACCCATTTGTTTATTCCGTCACTTAGTATTATAAAAAAAACTGAATCGTAAAAATCTGAGGTGCACTGCGCCTGTCCTGAGACATATGTTGACAAATCCATGTGCTTGTAATTTTCCCAACAAACTTCTTACCCGTTAAAACCGAACACCTTTACCTATTTCTGTAAATCTTCGACTGGTATTTCCCTAACTTAACTCTTTAACAAGGAGCTCTACTGCTACTCTACAATATTTTCTTTGTTTCTATTGATTCTTTGACTATGTGCCGCTTACGATAAGAATGGTCCAAAGTCCAAACTACCAAGCTTGACTGTAATTATGGTAAGAAAATTAACAGCATAGTACGGAACATTAAAGCAAGTCCGTTTAGTCCTTGACCGCATTTTTTTTAAGGAGAATCTTTTCCTCATTATTGCTTCCATAATAATTTTACCCTGATTTTCTGCTTAACTAAGAAGAGCTAATGATGCGTCAGTTTTTAATATCTTACCTCGATAGCTTTCGGAGAAATTGCGGAAAGCGTTAAACCAGATTTTAATTACAGAAGAAAAATTATAGCTCGCTGAAAATATGTATTTTTTTAGCTTATTTATTTGTGGGAACACGTGTTGTATTGATGCTGACAGTAAGAACGTAATAATTTAGAATGTCTCCATATCGCGTTAGTGACAATTATAACCTTATGCCTAAGTTAGTGAACACACAAATTTAAATTTTAGTCAATCCCTTCTAGCTGGCAAATGAAAGGGTCTCCCACGCCTGCACAAATAGGCCGCCGACTATTTCAGTGGCCAGGCAAAACCTTTTTTAGGCATAGCGCCATCTATGAGAAATCTATGAGAGGATTTCGTCACCCAGTTAGGTAATTTTACAGCTATCATCCCTGGCGAGAGATGTTGCTATTACTCGTATCTGTAATTAAATTATTATTGAATGGATATTCAATTATTTTTTGTGAAATTACTCCACTAGTTTGTTATAATTATTTTTTTTTGTAGGGCTCTTTTAGGACTGGCAGCTGTAAAGTTACCTAACTGGGTAACGAAATACTTTCATCGACATCTCATAGATGGCGCTACGGCTAAAAAGTCGTTGAAAATCAAATACAACGATCCGACAAATAGTACATGGAAAAATTCGTGAGATCCGCTAGTTCGTTCCGTGGCTTAATTAACATAGCGTCTGGCAGGGTTTACTAGACAACGTCGGTTCGAATCCGGCTGGATCGAAGGATTTTTTTCTAAGTATTCGATCTTTGTATTAATAATTAATAACAAAGGTAATTTTTTTCTTATACCAAACGCCTGGTGGTAAGCGACACGCCTATCCATAACAGTTGCAATGACTCTCAGAGCCTTAAATCTGATAAAGATGTTATGCGCCAGTCACCTTGAGATATAAGTCGACAAATCTATGCGCCTATAATTGTATATAAACGTTATCATTTTTTATTCCCACTTCTTTGTTGTGCTAAATCTGGCGGTATGGCGAAAGCTGCCCCAATAACAACGAAGAGCCGTTCATGGAAATTTGCTAGTATAATTTTGCGTTTTAGTTTATGCCTAGTTTTCAATGTATTTTTGTACATTTTTAGAAGTCGGGAATAAATCGAATTCGAATGTCTAGTTTAATAAAGTTTAACTGCAATAATTTTTTATTTTTTTTTTTAAATAACGCACACACTCAACATAGCCCCGCACTAAGGAAACCCTGTGTCGCGGGTGCCATGGACACACACATAGACAACCACAAATTACACCCAAACTCACGAGAGAAATAAATGTAGGCCATACAAATATTTCTCCCGGCCCGGGAATCGAACCCGGGGACCTCTGCGTGGCAGTCCGGTATGGTAACCGTTCGGCCACGGAGGCAGTTAAAGTTAATATAGTGAGATCAGTAGAGTGCGTGCGAAAACTGTGTAAAATGGCAGATGTCATCGCGCTACAGGAAAGTCGGCTGCTTCCACATGACCTATCCGTACCTTGGAAATGTGGATGACCATTTTGTGGCGACAGGTAATTCCGCTGTTGACACGGCTGCCGGCGTGCTTGCAGGACGACCGTATGGCGGAGTTGCCATACAATATCAACGTACAGTCAAATAACCGTACCGTAATTCTCAGTGTACGTGCCCACTGATTGCAAAGATAATTTATATGAATTTACGGAATGCTTTAGTGAAATAAGTGCTAAAACCAAAAGTCAAAGTGCGGATGTTAGGCGACTTTAATGCGTATCCAGGAGAACTTTTCGCAACAGAACTACTGAATTTTTGTGAGGAACAGATTTGGTCGTGTTTAGATCTTGAAATTTTGACACCTGACACTTACACTTTTATGAGTGACCCGCACAGTTGTCGGATGGCTGGACCATTGTCTAGCCACCTGCACTGCGCGTCAAACAATGTATGGTATGTCAGTGTTGCATGACATATATTGATCAGATCACTACCCTCTCCTTATTGAGTGTAACTTTAACATAATAAAACCTAAAATAGTGAATCAACCTCATATTACCAGTAAAGTTATCTGGGGGCAGCGCAACTCCGTACAAATTTATCAGTTCAATAAAATGCATAATAGTAGGCTCCAGGAAATAGTTTTTCCCTCGGAAGTGATAGGATGTGCTGGGCAAATGTGTAATAACAGCAGTCACAAGCCTCTCTTAAATAAAATGTATAAACTTATTGTAGATATATTAACTGAGGCAGCCGTGTGTAGTTATGCCATGAGGATAGTTAAACGGGGTAGGTATTAGCGGGATGGAATAGGCATGTCAAGGATGCTCATGGGAGGCCTAGACTCTGCTTTCAGACATGACTTATGTATGGCAGGCGATTCGGGACGTATTTATGATGAGATGTGTGATTCCAGGCGCCTGTTCAAACAGAAGTTAAAATAATGAACAAGTTAAGATGGACATAATTGCTCAACACCATTTTGATAAAAAATTTGGACCATTCTGGAAGTCTACTAATAAACTTAACCATAGGTCTGGACTTCCAGTGACCATTGAGGGTGTACATGACCCTACTGACATAGCTAACCTTTTTCAGCGTCATTAAATACAGGAATAGAAGTACAGGACAATGTTATAAAAATAACCCATATCAAATTTATAGCCCCGGCTTCCAAGGTTGTACTCAATTAGTTGTTTTGATGCTTTGATAATTAATCACAAATATTGATAGGTCTCCTTAATGCAAGTCGTCAAAAACGCTGGTCACAAAATACATGGGATGTCGCCATCCTTCTTTCAACAACCACAACGAATTAACGAGACTTGAATCAATCATACTTATATATGCACCTTAATGTTCATTTCCCGAAATGACGGACCGTAATGGCAGTTAATAGTTCCAAAAGGCAAGCCTAAACTGATTTCGCCATGTCTCATTAGACGGAGCCTTCCGAGGACTATAATTTCCGAATCAAGTTTCAGTTTGGTTGTACATTAGGAAATTACATCGATTTATGATAATTGTTAAATGTGAGAGATATTGTGATTGCTGTGAAAAGCAACGCCTAAGAAATTTGCAAAGTTTTAAATACGGAAACTTCTTAGGCTTTTGTAGCTACGTCGTCGCTTGTATTACTAATGGCGCGTGCCCATTATATCATGACATTAGATAGTCGTGGAGTTTAAAGTGTCATGCCTTGTACATTTAAATGAAGTTGTTCACATATAGTACAACATGATTAACTGTCGTTCACGACTTTTTTGCCGTTACGACGACAGACTGTCTAGACAATGGGAAGAGCCAGAACGACAGTCGTCTGACGACAAATAAAACTGCCTCCTTAACTGCTTCGGTGGCGAAACAGTTACCATACTAGACTGCCACGCAGAAGTCCCGGGTTCTATATCCGGGCCTCGAGAGTTTGGATGTAATTATTGATTGTCTATGTATGTGTCCATGGCACCCGCGATACAGGGTAACCCTAGTGCGAGGTTAGAAGTGTGTGTGTGTTATTATTAATATTATTATTAAAAAGATGTCACGATAAAAATGTGACAATAGATAAACGCCGTTACTATTGTCGTCACGTTTTATTTATCGTTGTTTTATATCTGCAAGCGACATGGCGACTGCCGTGAAACGATAAAATTGTCATCACGATCTAGTGTGAACAGCTAGACACGACAGTCGTTCACCAATAAATAAAACGTTACGACATAATGGGAACGCGCCCTAATGTATATACGTAACTTACCATTGTAATATTTATCATACTGCATGATATTTTTAATACGACAATATTTTTTTTAAATACCCACTAGTTTTGTATCTCGAACGATATAAAGAAAAATTCCTTCGATCTGACTGGACTTAAACCACCGTCTGTTGCCACACTAGGGCCACCATTGTAATATAACAACCATCAGCGACATTCAGATTAAAATTCTCGCAAGGACACAGGGCCACGGAGATTCCAAATTAAAGCCGTTATTATCACTTTACTCGGCTGGAATATTCAATATCACTGATTAAATTTAAAAAAGGAAATAATATTTTATTTTCTTTCCTTTCTCTCTTTAAGACTCGACACTACCTAAGCTCGAATTAAATTTTTCCCGTAGATACTATTACGGTTCATTTTGCTTATTTCGAATGGCAGGGACACTGGGTTTATTTCGGAATTAAATTTTTTACTAACAAAATTAGAGCCATTTGAAAATGTATATCGTATACTATGCGTCGTTTTCTATTTCGTTCAGTTAATATAAAAAACCCTAGTACTTAGCACCTATTGAATACAGCAGTTTTCTTGTAAGGTTTCGAGGTAAGTTTATGGGTTATTTTCTGTCGTGAAAATTTTCAGGAATCGTGTTTTCACATCTTATAGTAATTAGTGCACATCCTCAATTTCAATATACATTTTTTCCAAACTGATCGATTCAACACTTTCACTGTTATGCGTAGTCAACCATAACCATTTGATGTTGTATAGACTTTTAAACAAAATGTCAATTCAATACAAAAATACCTGTATCAAGAGATTTTGCTCTATACTTATACAACCCGTTAATTAAAAAAGTTAAGAAAATTACGAAATTAAACCTCTTAAGTAGAGTACAGGGTCAAGAGCACGTCACAATTTTGACACTTGACACTGAAGACTTAAGCCCAACTCTATGCCGCTTGCGATATGGTTACTTAACTGAACGGTCCAAAGTACATAGTGTCAAGCTTGATGTGCTGTTGACTGTACAAACATATTGTAAATAAAATTTGATTTCTACGAAAAAGAGTAGGTGTACGAAGCGTACGCGTGGGTGACCGCGCGCGCTTGTTTATATACATGTGTGGGAGCGTGCGCACGTGTGTGCATTCATGTGTGTTTGTGTGTGTGTGTGTGTGTGAGAGAGAGAGAGAGAGAGATAGAGGGAGTGTCGCATGTCTTATTCACGCCGTCTTGCTGCGTATGCTTCGGTGACCAGTTGACCGATTGATCAACACGACCTGACAGACGCTGACCTTGTGTGTTTCTGTGTAGATAATGTGACTTGTAGCGAACGACTTGACGAGACTGATCTAATAAACTAAGTCTCGACCTTGAACCTCTGGCTTTCTTATTAGTCACGGACTTATAACACATTAATGAAAGTAAAGTTCCCACGCACGTGTCTTTGAAAAGTTTTTGCAAACTTCCTCTCGACATAGTTTTCGTAATGATGTTTTCCACCACGGTTTGAAGAAGTGAAAATAATCGATACACTCTCACTAGGGTAGGCAGAGATCGTAAATTTCTTCTCGTTAATAATAATAATGTGCTTAGACAACCACGCCAATTACCTACTCTCAAACTAAAGACTTAACTTCAGAACGCATTGAAAAACAATAGACAAAAGACAGGTATAACAGGCGGCCTTGTTGCTTGATAGCAATATCTTCCAGGCAACCTCCGGGTTACAGGATAAATTCAAAGATAATATATAATTGAAGACACAAGGCTCTGCAGCTTCATCTCTAATAAATTCGAGTCACCTACATCAGTCTCTTCCCTTCTAACCGACTTTAGAAAGGAGGAAATTCTCAATTTGACTGTTTTTTTTTTGTGTGTGTGTGTATGTTACGCAATTACTCCGGCATTTGCGAACCGATTTTGATGATTCTTCTTTGGTTGGAAAGCGGGTACCTCAGTATTGGTCTCATCTAAATTTGAAGAAAACATTCCACCTCGAAGGGTGGCAAACTAGGTGATAAATCTAATAAAAAAGTTATAATTATTTAATAATACAATAACGCACACACTCATAGTCCAGCAGCAGGGAAACGCTGTATCGCGGGTACGTTGGACACACACATAGACAACCACAAATTACATCCAAACTCACGAACTTCTAAATGTAGACCATACAAATATTTCTCCCGGCCAGAGAATCGAACTCAGGTCCTCTGCGTGGCAACTTGGTAACCGTTCGGGCACGGAGGCTGTTCGTTTTTGTTACAATGTTTTTGTATATCTCGTTTTCCGTTTCCTCACAGCGGGAGGAAACCAACTTGAAAGCTTCTACATAAAATCGAGATTGCCTCCACGAAATGTTGTTCTGAAGACCGTTCTACATCTATGGCCATATATTATACGGCTTGTCATAACTGACGCGTTTGCTTTTCGATAACTCTCGAGACATTGGCACCAAAATTTTTTTTATCAAAGTCGAAGTCGAATAATCATTTATTCTATAGGTAATTTTTTTACACTTGAAAACAACATTTTTGAAGCTACTGCTCATTCACTACGCTGACTTCCCTGAGAAGAACGAGCAAGAAACTCTAGGGATTGCTCTTTTCAAATAAACTTAAATGCTATGGAATACACTTTGAATCATAATTGTGTGGAATCTACACTCATGTTGTCTTTCCAAAAGTCTTTAACTAACACTTAGTATTTAATTTTGTAATATGATTTTTCAGTCAAAATACTTTAGTTAAACAAAATCGTGGTACCACGAGTTTTGACTTAATTCTAAAGTTAATATTATGGATATCGTCTTTCTTAATGAAATTATGTACATTCGTACGAGCATACAAAATATTTAAATAAATGTATTGTGACGATGCCAGTCCAATTAAAATTTCTCAGAGAGAAACCCGAGATCCTAAACGGTACACTGAACGAATTGCTCGTTTTTGTAACACAAATATGGAGTATATATCTGCCTAAAGATAGAGGCGCATGGGTCTTGAGGCAGTGCCCTCAGATCTTTGCGATTTAAAGCTCCGAGTGACACTGCAACTGCTTTTGACAGATCCGTACAACCACGCGCATGACTCGTTTGTCCCGTTACTTGGGATACCAAGTTATGGAGTAAAGAAGTAGATTTTCTCAAACATGCTCGGAAATTTGCATTACTTTCAAAAAACGAACACGGGAAGTTTGTCATTTATGGACCGTGAGACTTCTTCCCGGCCAAGGCCTGCAAAGCGAGTATAAAAAACCATTACTGTTCACTTCTCTAAACTTTTAAATCTACCTACTAATAATGAACTATGAAAAACAGGCAAAAGAAAAACACATACAACCAATGTTCATAGTTGCGAGGATTAAAAATAACCTATACCGCTCATATCGAGTTCTTAGGTTTTCGCGATTGTTACACATAGGAAATGAAACTATTTTTCCGGATTTAAATCGTTTCTCGCGGTCTCTCTTATATTGGACAAACAATGCGAAGTATTTGTACCCGCGTCAAAGAGCATATAGCTGATGTCAAACACCGTCGCGTAAACAAGTCTGCAGTCTGCGAGCATGTCATGGATAAACCTACACATTCAAGAAGTTTGACAAACCCCAGGTCCTTGCAAAAGAAGTCCGTTATCTACCCAGGATGCTGCGAGAGGCCATTGAAATTAAAAAACATCCTAATTTCAACAGGGAAGATGGTTTCTCCGTACCACCAGTTTGGGATCCAGTATTTCCTCTAATGAAAAATCCCAAACAGACATAAGAGTGCAGTACTAATTAATATGTTTTAGTTTATTCTAATTTCTATTAATAATTAATAATAAATTGAACTTAATAAAAAATCATTCAATAAAATAATTTGTAAAACTTAATGTAGCGTAAATTGGAATGTTTTCTTTGTAAAATTAAAAATAAGGTATTTAATTAATAACTATTGTAACTATAGTGAAAAAATAAGGTGGTTTGCATCAATATTAGACATAACTGGTTGAAGACTGTACCACCTCAGTCAACCTGTAAAGGGCGCTTACTTAAAAAAATAAAATGGTGGCAACAATAAAGTGTTTTGGTATTCTTTTGTTTTTTCGTCTTTTTTATATTTTGGTCACGAAAATTAGTGAATGAGTGAGAAGAGCGACAACGAAAATTCTATATATATTCAGCAGACTACTATTAATATGCCTGGAAAAACAAAAACATTTTCTCTTAGCAATTGTCGTAACACGTTAAAAATAATTTTAATTTGTTTTTACTTTTTCTATTAAACATCTTTCTTAAGTCTTACTTTAGTATTTCCTCACATTGTTTGAGAAAATCACTATATAAGCCTCGGCGGGAAAGGGGATTAATTGACTCGTATTAATACAAGGCGTCACCGGCGTTCGTCCTTGTAACTCATACACGTCCAGCAATCCCTTGCTTCCCAGCATCTGCCATAATGTACTATATTCGACTTGTTCGTACTATATTCGACTTCTTTTTTTATTTACTAAAATGAAAGCAATAAAGAAAAAATATATACATTCCTGTTATATTTGCGATGGTTGGCACAGTTACAGCTTCCTCTACTCGCGTCAGTCTCTTCATTCACGCTCGTTTACTTCTGTTACCTTTGACCTTGGGTTTCTTTAAGTACATCCTCAATCAAGCTAAGATATTTACGGCGAGGTCCATCCTCCATATTTCCCTCTAAGTTAGCTTTATAAATTTTCCTATTATCGACATCCATTATTCCTGAACAAAAGCTATAAGTAACCTAAATACCGATGTAGTCCGTCAACTATGTTATTTCGTGAATACTTTGACTTAACTAATATTTATAGACAAACATAATGAAGACCAAGTGTGGGATTTAGAGAAACCTGCTAAAAAATATTGACATTCGTCTCTACAGTCCCTTCAAGACTATAGACGTTACAACACATCCGAAACGTCTAGATAAATATAATTACAACTTCTTTGTAAAAAGAAACCGACCTTGCAAGTCCGTGGAATCACATCTATTTGCCAAGTTTTATTGTAATTGCTTACCGGAAAGTGCGTAAAACGTGGATCCAATACTGATGTGCCGTCTTTCCAATAAAAAAGAATCATCACAAATGCCGGGGTAATCGCCTACATACAAAAAATACAGTTGAATTGAGAACCTCCTCCTTTTCAAAGTCGGTTAAAAAACACAAGCAAGCATAATTTGCTTTATTTCATTTATTGAATATCATGATATTTAACTACAATGATACTTATAGTCTTAGAATAATAACTAATAGACATAAATAGTTTCATATCAAACGAACTGTCACAAGTGAGGCAAAAATCAAATTCATGTAGGCTAGTTTCACTAGTAGGTTAATTTTCAGTTTTAGTGAATATTTATATAAAAATACAAGTTGAAACGCGTTACTTCCTTGTGGAATGTGATGTTAGTATCTATTTTATGTTTGTCTGACGTATTTTTACATTCATTTACTGCACATTTCATCATTTTTAGCTAAAATTCTTGAGCTGTTCGCGGTGCAAGTTGACCTTGAGCACTGAAGGCCCGCCCGCTCGTGTAGGCCCATTGGGCGCGCTTCAATTTGCCTCACTTAGCGTGTGCGGACTAGGTTTCTATGCGTTATTATTCTAAACTTATAGTATCATTGCCTCGGAAAGCCCGTTACCAGGATTACTCAGGAAGAAATCATATACGAGTTCACAGCTGAAAGGTTTCATTCCGATTAATTCGCACAAAAGATGTTACACATACCCACATCTACGATTAGTTTTGTACATTCTGGATAAAGATTTCAAGATAAACTCAATGAAACTGCCTGTGATAAATATGGAAGTACATAGATAATGCTACACTGTGAACCCGGTGGAGGTTAAATCATGCAAAATAGCTACGCTTTTGTTGAATATTTTTTAATGCAGTTAATTTCCCCGCCCTTCTTTCGCATTAAATTATAACAGAACAGAGTATAATACATTTATTTGCCAAAACACAGTAATTACATAAGTCATAAGTAAAATTAGGTAAATTGTATTCAACCTGCAAGCAGATGTGCAAATATTAATGGAATTTAATGTTTAGTCACTATACTTTCAAATTATTGTAATGAATTTGAAAATTTCCAGTATTCTTTATTACTATAGAAGCAATGTTTTGAATGCCATTTTGTCAATTGTAATTTAAAAGTATGTCCTTGTAAGAATTTAATTTCATTTGGTCATTTGTTGAAAATAATTGATACACAAGTTGAAGCAGTTATTCTTATTAACGACTTTATACCAACGAGATTGGTATAAAAGATTCATAATTTTTACTATTCCTTCACTGAAAAGCTCATGATAAATTTCAAATGAGTTTTCGCCGCACATAAATTCCGAAAAAGTCGTAGGTGCAAGCCCGGATTGGAACCCACGCCCTCTGCTCAAGAGGCAGTAGATCATAGGTTCCCAAACTTTTTGGCTGACAGCCCACTTAGGCAAGATAAAAAATTTCAACGCCCGCCAATACAAAAAATATTCAAAAACATGTATTTTTCATATTAACTTAACACAAAAACAAACACAATGAATAAATATTATATATTTGTAGTGTAGTGTATAGTAAATCCAGGACCTTTTTTTTCAAATGCGGTAGCACCACCTGGACAGCATCAAGTCTTGGGAAACTATGCAGGAGACCAAACAATTAGGATACAACTGTTAATTAATTCATAATAAAACAAGAAATCTCGTAATAGTTATGAATAGTATGTAATTATTAACGTTAAAAGATTAAGTCGACTATATTAAGTAATTTGTGGTCGCCAGCCCAATATATCAGTCGCAGGACAAGGACTTGACCGGGTCTGCAAATACAAATATGGCTAACTGAAGATTGAGACAGTGAAACTAAAATTAAAACCCGCATTGAAGTTGCCAGGAGTGCCTTTAATACTGTGAAGAAAGTATTATGCTGCCGTTGTCTTAAGATTCCTTTGCGCACTCCACTTCTTCAGTGCTACATCTGGCCGATACTTCTATACGGATGTGAGGCCTGGACAATAAAAGAGCATCTCAGGAAACGTATTGAAGCATTTGAAATGTGGGCCTGAGTCGTTTTCACATAACCTCAAAAAATGTGTCCTTTTCAATAACTTTTATGTTAATACATGATTGCTAAGCATTATTAATTTAATATGATGGCTTGCTTACTTAGTCTGTGTTAAACATAAAAAGGACTACTTTAATACGTGACAATAATAAATGAAAATTAGAAAAGTGGGTAATTTCTCATTCATGGGAGCCGGTTCACGTCGCCCTAATTGTAAGAAGAAAAAAAATTAAATACTCGTGGAAATCGCAATATTTCCCATCGAGGATAAACTTTCATAATTTTCACGTCGAATACACACCGCAACTTTCCAATTTATTATAAACAAATATGTTTTTGAATACAAAATGTGTTGAAATTTTTCTTATCATTAGTGTCAATTCAACTAAAAGCCTCGTAACCGCTCACGCGATACATGCAGCCGTAGACGTATACCACACCTAGAGGTGATGATTTTATACTGATTTATCGGATATCGAAATTTTAACAGGTAAAAGAACTAATATTAATTGCTATTTCGGTAACTACTCTAGAAAACCATAAAGTTTTTAATGCCTGGGTCTGTCATTTAAAAAAATAAACAACTTCAAAAATACGTCACGACAATCGTGTGAGTATTGTTTGGGCTGGTGATTTCGGTGTTTTTTTTTTTAAACATACGGTAAGTAGCATTTTTTAAGTTTACCCTGAATATAAATGTTTATAAACTATACTTTAAAGAGTAATTTCATGGTTAACGTTAGAACCACTCAAACGGAATATTATCATATTTATCCAAGTACACCAAAAATTTCATTAGTGTTTTTTAAGTGCAGGATTTGCGGTGTATTACTGCATTACTGTTTTTGTTGGTAGTACGGAGGGTATTTATTTAGCAATGCAGAATAGTAATTTTTGTTTATAAAAACTTGTATTTAAACTGAATGCTTTTCTAATTTGCGAAACCAAATAGCCGCCATTTTACGGTAGGAGGAGCGCATCGCGTGAGCGGCTAATAACAAAAGATCGTAACCTATCACCTTCATCCTTAGCACACGTGAAAAGGGCTCCTGTCGGATCGGAGTATATGCAGTGAAGTAACCTGGGCATCTCCGTTTTAGCAAAAATCAACTTAAATACCAATTTCAGCGCTAGTGACTAAATCGTTCTCATTCATGTAAAGCAATCTGTTTAAATAAGTATGAGGTAATAGTGTTATAAAGTTTATTGTGCATCAATTAGACAAACATATAGATATATACATATATGTAGATAGATGGACGGTCTTACATGGATGAGAAGGATTTTGATACAAGAAGTTATATTAAAATATTTGTTACATGTAAATGTTGTTAATGTAAATGTTCTTTTGTGAACGATAAAATGTGTGTTGAAATAATAATTTCTCATTACTGTGCCGTCTTCTCATTTATGTTTTACTGCAATCTCATCCGTGTGACCTAAAATATCGTTTTTTGTTGGAGGTCACTTAAATATTTTTGTGCTTTAATAATTATTGTCATTACTTGAACTTATTTGTGCGTTTAAGACCTTAAAACCAAAAGAAAAAAGGGATTTACAAAATATACTCAAAAAGTGTAATTGAAATTCGGAAAATGAAATTAACCCGCCTACAGAAGAATGTTGCACATACAGTGCATAGACTTACAAACTCACCAATAACGAAGTTCTGCGATTAGTTGGACAGAAGCGTAAACTTTTGCAGATCATCAAACAGAGAAAAGTTGTATATCTGGGTCATGTACTTAGCCATGACAAATACGAGCTTCTGCAGCTGATAACGATGGGAAAAGTCGCTGGTAAAAGGAAAGCTGATCGTAGAAAAAAGTCGTGGCTGAAGAACATACGAGAGTGGACTGGGATAGCGAGTGCCGCCCAACTGTTCAGCCGCGCCAGGAATAAAGATAAATATGCTGAGCTGACTGCCAACCTTCGCTAGTTGGATAGATACCTTAAGAAGAAGAAGAATATTAAGTTATATAGTTGATCCAAAATCTAATACATCAATGGTCGATTCCCCTAATTGTTCCTGAGACGTAGACAAATAGCCCGCGGGATTGTGACGTCAGACATCCACCGGAATAACATGAAAAATAGGCCTTCAATACCGCCTGTCGATGTTAGGGTTTCAGCGTTTTGTTTGAAATTTTGTCGTGGATGTGCTGCGTATTAGAGAACGGATCAATTTACGTTATCTTTATGTTTTTTTTGTTACCAAGGGGTATTTCGAATTCTTTCAATTTGCTAAATATAGCAATGAAGTTTTAGCAATCATGTTTTTAGTAGCTGTAGACCTCCTCGTGAAAGAGTTCGTTCAGGGTAGTATCTGCGGACGGTACCACTAACACCCAGGTCAGCTCCAGTCGGTTTGGGTGAGCATGAGACTTGTTGAGCGTGAGTTCTGGTTGACCCGATGCTGCGTGTAAAATTTATAGGCAAGGAGAAAGAACGGCGCCTTACACATAAATAAAACAAGTTTCAAGTAGAAATAACCAGAGGCTTTATCTAAGTTTAAAGCTATAAAAAAGTATGTACGTTAGTTCAAAGATATTTAAGATAAAGAAGATAAAGAAGAAATTCTGAGTGTTTACTCAGAAAAAATTTCTTCGTTCCGGCCGGATTCGAACCGTGCCAGACGCTATACCAACTAAGCCACGGAACGAACCGGCGGAACTCACGAATTTTTCTATATGCTTGCGTCGTATCTTTGTATTTGGTTTTTTCAACGATTTTTTAGTCGTAGCGCCATCTATGTGAAATCTATGAAAGTTTTATCACCCAGTTAGACATCTTTACAGTTACCAGCCCTTACAGAATATAGACAGTATAGAAAATATAGTAAGACAACATGGAACAGTTAATTTTTAAAAAGGACCGAACCCGGGACCTCAGAGATGGGGACACTATGAAAACCGGTATGTAAGCCACGCGATCACGAAAGTTGTCTAACGATTTAAGTCTCTATGGACAGGCATGTTCCCAAGCGAACAACTTGTTCGTCCCGTCGCTTACTACTATAATAATAATCTCAGTACAGAGTACTAAAAATCGACCTCAAAAGTACGTGGAATTACATATAATTACCAAGTTTCATTGTGTGACGCGACGCACCGGGTGCTACTCGCCACAGCGCCGGCCGATCGTGCGTCATGGAAAGTTCCGCTGACCGATACCGACGAGAGCGGCGCAGGCGACGGCGGATGGAAGGCGCGCGCGTGAGCGGGGACGAGACTATAAAAGGCCGCCAGCCGGAGCGAGCGACACAAGCGCGGCGGTATTCTTCACTCGAAGTAACCTATCCTGTCGTAGGGTACAAAACCTCACCCCGATCTCGCTCTTTGGCCGCCTAATCCCTTGGATGACGGTCAAGTACTTAGGAGTTACGCTCGATAGGAAACTGTCACACGTGAAAACCGTCCGCGATCGCGCTCACTTTGTTATGAGCGGACTCCACCCCCTTCTCAACAAGCATAGCAAACTCTCCCTTCGTAATAAGGTGAGATTGTACACGACCTGCATCTCTGCATCTGCAGAGCCCCTCATTTCAGCACGTATAGTGGTAGATTCTCTCCAATAGCACGCCCTTCTGGCGGAAGTCTTCAGTAGCGCCCTGAGCCGAGGTCCATGCCCATTTGGGCGGCCTCAGGCCCGTTAGTAAGAACCTCCACCGGAGCTGTTGAGTCGTTGAGAGAGTAATTGCAGCACGTGACCAAGGTGTGCCCAGGCCGTGCGAATCGCTCACCCTTCACCCTTCCGCTTACCCACCTACCCCCGCCCATCTCCTGGGTTGGGTAGTGATTGCTGCGCGTGACCAAGGTGTGTCCAGGTCGTGCGAATCGCTCACCCTTCACCCCTGTCCGCCTCCTGTGTTGGGGGAACAATTGCTGCGCGTGACCAAGGTGTGTCCAGGCCGTGCAAATTGTTCACCGTTCAACCCCGTAAACCTACCCTTTAGCTCACCGCCGTCACTAGATTAGTTAGGGTAGTAACCCCGCGTGGTTCATGTAATTCTAGTATACTTAAGAGGTGTATTTATTATTATTGTAAACCGATCAATAAAGGATCAATGTTGAAACTTCGTGTTGGTTTCCTTCGTTAGTTTTAGAACTTTGGATAAATTCCTGTAGGTAAACAATAGTGTGCTTATCCCGACCGCACCCCGGGAATATGCTATATTACATCTGGCGCCCAACTTAATAACCCACAGTGCCGCGTAGTTTCTAGAATAATTCTATATTACTGGCACTTTAAAATATTTTTAAAGTGCCAGTAATATAGAATTAACCAAACCAAACCAACCAAAAAACACCAAAGTAAAGTAGGGTGAATTCAAAATAAAATATCGAATAATTTCAAAGTAAATGTCCCAATCGTTTTAAATAATGAGCGTCTGTAGAAATATAAGAACTAACATACTACCGATAAAATCGCGTATGTGACTTATACCGAACTGGAAGGTCCACTTGGACATTAGAAGTAAGTACTAATGCCAACTGCTTGGATTTACAGCTTAAAGAAAAAAGATCTGGAAAAAGAGTTCATGAAAAGGAACCTACCGACGGCAGATAAAACAGTGGAGGAATTAAGAAAAATCCTATCACAATTAATGAAAGCCAGAATCCAGGAATCATATGTCTACCGCACAAGGCATATCCACACTAGATAAAATCACACAGAGAAGTAGTAAAATAAAATTCACAACTCTTCTTACAAACAGAATACTAAACAGGCACACATAGGACTTGTCTACGTTATGTTTCAGAGTAACAGGCTCAGTGGCCCACAGATCTTTGCTATGTAAGCTTTATATATTTTTTATGATATCAAGTGACGAGACGAACAAGTCCTGCACCTGGTGATAAGCGACACACCTGTCCATAACAGTTCCAGTACCCCGCCCTGAGATATAAGTTGACAAGTCCCATGTACCTATAATTTCACCAGAATCTTTTATCTTTTAAAACCGGAACGCAGTAATCCTTGTATTACTGCTTGGCGGTAGATATAAATAAGATGGCATTACTTCCCTGGACGAACTATGTCACAAGGAGCTCTACTGCTATGTAATATACGTGTGGAACTGTAACTGTTACAGATGGACGTGTCGCATACCACCAGAACTACGTCTTGTTATTCCCGTCTCTTGATATCATTAAAAAAATCTACTAGAATATCGTGAGAGAAAATTAAGGAAAGAAAGACAATAGTCTTAGCAAGCCAGATTTATCATCTCAGATTTAAAGAGAAACTACGATGAAACCGCTGTATTAAGGGAATTACGGCTGAAATTTGGAAAATAATAAGGATTATTTTTTCTCGCACAAAATATTTTCCAGTAAATTATGAAGAGATCGACGAAGTGTCTATTTTTACGTTTTTATAATGAGATTTGCTCACGACCGTAATGAGGTTGATACCATAATATTGTAATGAAGGATATTAACTTTCTGGCATTAATTTTATCGGAATTAGTGAAGCCATTCAGGCCCATCTTACATAATTCATTGATGTATAAGCTATCATATTAATAATTCTAATTATTAATGAGAATTAAACTAGTACCAAGGATATTAGTTATTAGCAAATGACATCTGTTATTTCTTTGGTCCATAATTAACTAAGCCTTGATATACGTGTGACATATTAAATAATAAAGAGAGTTTTAACTTGACACGATCTACGATGGAACAATCTCACCCAGAAGATGCCTATTCTTTTTTTTTATGATAAAAAGTGATGGGACAAATAAATCGAGAGATGATGGTAAATGACGCGCCTGTCCATAACAGTTGCAATGCCACTCAGAGCTTTAAATCGCAAAGGTCTGAGGTGCACATCATCTGCGCCCATCACCCTGAGACATAAGTTGAAAAGTCCCATGTGCCTGTAATTTCACCAGCACCCTTACCCTTCAAAACCGGAACACAGTAAAGCTCACATTACTGCTTGGCGGCAGAAATAGGTAAAGTGACAGTACTGCCCTGGACGAACTTTCACGAAGAGCTCTACTGCTCAGTTCAACCTTAGACTTCATGTGTCTCGTATACTCCCAAGCTATCATTAATACTTTATTGTTTATCTCCGCTACCATTTCCCGCACTGGTTTCTAGAGACACGTAAACGAGGTATTCTCTTGTGTATTTCAAATATAAAACTCGTAGCACGTCACGATATTGCGACATTTAAAAATTATATTTTAAGTAACCGCTAATACGCGCCATAATATGAAAAAATATTAAATTAAGTTATAAGAAGTGCACTTAGTCCACGTTAAAATTATATTGAATGAGGGTTTATATCTTTTAAAATTAGTTTATTTGATTTTCACACAAGTGAGGCACACCCACAATGTTCCCGAAAAATTTACAGTCTGTGTTTCACCAGATGTGCGATATGCCATTTGACTGATGCTGGTATGAAAAACGATAATAATATTATGAGTTGTATCTTGCATGCTTTGTTTATTTTGTATTTTTTCCCAAAAAGAAGGAGGACGACATCCCGTGTATTTTGTGACCCAGTGTTTTTGACGACGTACATTAAGGTGACTTATTAATACTTGTGACTCATTCATCAAAGCATCAAAAAAGCTAATTGAGTACAGCGTATAGGTGGTGGGGTTATAAAGTTGATATAAGTTATATTTATAACATTATAACATTGTCCTGTATTTCGCTTCAGAGGTATGTTCGTAGTAACAGAAAACTAGTTTTCAGTTTGTTTCCAAAAATAATAACAAACTTCCCGAATATTCCCAAATCTGCCAAACTCTGCTACATTTAATATAACCTTATCATGTTCTGCAGCAATGAAAATGAATAACAATTAAATCTGCTCAAACAGCAGAAATCTGCCACAAATGGTCACACTGTTTTCAATATCAATGTGACATTGACAAGAGGTCTTTTGTCAAAACTTTGCAACATTCACTAACACTCATTTAAATATTGTCCAAATACTTTTGTCACATTGTGTTTTATTTTTTGCATTATGTCATTACCGTTTAATTGATTATTTAATTAGGTATTTTATAGCTTTAATGTTTTATGTGTGTACTATAAAATGACCAATACTTCAGGTATGTAAACATTCAATCATACTTAAAATGAAATTACGTACAAGAACGTTCCCTAATCTATGGTGGAACTAAATCAATTGCGTTGTGTTCTTGCATCTATTCTAAAATACAATGTTTTACAATTTCTTTTATTATTAACTTATAAAAACATATAAAAATATATTGATAACTAGGCATAAACTAAAACGCAAAATTATACTAGCAAAGTCCATGAACAGCACTTCGTCGTTATTGGGACAGCTTTTGCCATCCTTCTTTTAATAAGTCCCTTTATTATGAAAGTCGTAGCATGTCTACCTACCAAGTTCAATCTAAAATCAAAGACGAAAAACGCGTAATAAAACATCCTGTAATATATTTCTTTGCACGTTTCTCCCAATTTTTCGTCGATAATTTGACATGGGTCCGACCAGACTTCCGACGGGAACGTCGTGACCGCACGTCAGTTTTACTACGCGATATCAATTCGTAGAATATGAGTGACGTGACTATTAGTACAGCCTACTGATAAGGCAGTAAACATTGTTTATTTATTTGAATTTACTGCAATCACTGCACCTCAATAGACCGAGCGCATCAGGAAGCGACATCCTTGTGGGAATCCGGCCACTAGCAGCATGCTTTCCCCTCTGCCAGCGGTACCTTTCTGAGCGCCGAGACCATTCGTATAGCTGCAGGCCTCTGCCTTGGTGTCCCAGTTTGCTCTCCTCATGGGTATCCTTGCGGCAAAGACGTAAGTGCCCTCGCTCACCACGGTATTTCCTGCCAGCTGAGCGTCGTCGGCCGTATCTCCCTGTCAACATGCAGCCCTCAACGACATCATCCGCCGGGCCTTAGTCACTGTTAACGTGTCCGCTATACTCGAGTCACTGGTGTGCCACGTGTGCCACACATTTATCCCATCTGCAGCACACCAGTAAGAGGGCTAGTTCCGCAGCTTCGCTAGTGGAAAGAATGAAAAGTAATAAGTACCAGGACCTCGGCGTCGACTACCTATTTGCACCCTTTGAAGTTGAAACCCTTGGCCCGTGAGGTCCCGGTGCCCTTCAACTGTACAAAATTTTATCCAGAAAATTAATAGACTGTCTGGAAAACCCAAGGGCCGACAGCTACCTTGCCGAACGCATTAGCATAGCTATGCAAAGGGGGAACGCTCCCAGCATCTTGAGCACCTTGGATCCAATTTTATTCATATAATTTAATCCTAGTCTTAATTTCTAGTATTTAGCTTTTATTGTACCTTACCTGGATATTTTAACTTATTGTCTAATAAATAATTGTAATTTACTGCAATGTACTTTACTCACAGATCTCCCGATAATTATTCAATGTATTACGGTGTATCAGGCTTACACTTTGTATATTGGGAACTTCACATTTTTTCTCATGAGGTTTGTGAACGTTTATCAAACAATCAACATGGAAATTCCTTGACGATGCATTCCTTTGCAGATTAAACAAGTAACCGTTCATATTATAAGCCACTCATGAATCTTAGAGACTTCCCAGTGATAAGCTCGCTATCGAAGTGAATGTATGCTCTCCTAATACCTGCGAGACATAAGTTGACAAGTCTCGTGTGCCTGTAATTTCACTAACACCGGAACGCAGTAATGCGTAAGCTGCATGGCTCCAGAATTAGGCAAGATGACAGTACTACCGTAGACGAACTCTTTCGCAAGGAGCTCTACTGCTACAACCTCAGTGCAACCTTGGACTTCCTGTGTCTCGTATACTCCCAGACTATCATTAATACTTTGGAGGGTATTGTTTATCTCAAAATGTATAATAGATAACCATCTGTTCTTAAGATCACTACGCTACCACGTCCCGCACTTGTCTCTAGAGACACGTAAACGAGGTTCGAGATCGGTTGTTTTTTTAATATGCCTCCGTAGCTGGTTGTTCGGTGGCTCCCCGATGAATTTTACACGCCACGTTTGTTTATTGCCACGGACAGCGATTATTTATTACGACAAAGGGATATTGTTGATGTTGAATATTTTATTGGTTGTGGATACAAAAATTTTCAATTGAAAACTGTATAAATTAAGATGACACCGGAAGATGAAACAAACTCGGAAAACGGTAAAATTTATGAACCGGTTTGGAATTTATGACACCAAAGAAAATTATTACGGTTTAGATTCCGGTTATTTCACAAATTTCACTCGCTGCGGACTACATAAACAGATTAATTCGAATTGCTCTCGTCACCCACACCTGGTAACAAATAGACTTAGTTGGTAACTCATGTTGCTGGCACTAATTTGTGTTGTGGTTTTACAGTTTCACGCAAAACTCGTGGAGTTCCTCTTGTACATTAAGGGTTGCGTACACGATATATTTGGTGGCGAGGATGACGGCGGTCGTTGTGGCGACCAATAATTACATTTGTGGCAAATGTAGCAGACAGGTTATACGAGACGGATTTGGCAGATATGACAGCAATGCAGCAATTCCACAGGTGGAAACCGCACCCATGTGTTATCCGTATTATTGTCCTGACATATAGAAATTGAATCGCCGACTTAAATTACACTGTAAGAGCGTTAGCGCTCTACGTCCGATTAGTATCAGTTCCGAATTCGAGAAATGACGGTCCAAAATGTCACAGGGATCATTTTATTTCTAGGTGTACAAGCGATATTCGTATTGTCGCGCATTTAAATCGGACTTAGTGCACAAGCGAGTCTGAGTTTCCTAGATTCATATAGTCTCTAGAATACGAATTAGATGTAGTGCGCGAATGCGCTTTGTAGTATAATGTATTCGGCCACGGACCTCGAGACGATCAGCGCGAGCCCTTCCTCAGCTCTGTCATTTGATCCGAACTCCGCACGAACGTTTATTAGAAATTTAAATAATCTCAGTACAGAGTACTAAAAAAACCGACCTCAAATGTACGTGGTATTACGTCTATTTGTTAAGTTTTATTGAAATATACCCTAGTTCGCCACTATACAGGACTTGACACTGGAGATAATAAAAATCGGTTCTCACTACCCAAAGTATATTGAGTGAAAAACGCCTTGAATTGGAGAAATAGCAAAATCAACCATTAAAATAATTGCTCCTAAATTAAAGTTTAGGCGCTATTTATAAAAACGAATCTTGATGCGTGAACAGCAACCCTTAGAGGTGGATGATTTTCTTCAAAATGAAATGGGACCACTATGGAAGTACAGGGGGTACCAACAAAAAAGAATTATGAAAATCGGTTCACAAATACCGGAGTTATCGCGTAACATACATACAAAAAAAGAACATACAGTCGAATTGAAAACCTCCTCCTTTTATGAGAGTCGGTTAAAAATTTCAACGTATACTGTGTTTTGTGTCTTGCCCGCTATTGGGGTCCACCTTCCGGTCCAAAAACCCCTCGCTACTGGTGCTACAGCCCACTTCTCCGTGTAACATACGGCCAATGGACGACGGATTTCTACTCTGCGCTATCGGATTTCCTCCCTGGTGCCTGAAGACTCAGGAAAGCGCATATCCGTGCCAATTAAGAAGTATGCGAACGTTAAGCATTACGAAACCACGACTAATAAATAGACCCCTTTACACAGTCTATCGCGGGTGATCAGGAGCGTACAGGATAGAAGAAGAATATTTTTCGCCTTTGAGTTGTGGTTGAAGGATCGGCCAGTCCGCATTATCAACTTGCCGTCCGCGGACCGTTGTCCAGATTGCGCCGGGCGCATAACTATTATCTCAATGCGCCACACACTACAGGATTGGGCGCAGGAAAGCCTGCACGCGCAATGGTTCGCGATTACCTGTTTGAAGTTTTTGTACTAACGTTCTTTCGCACGCGAGCATCCATATGAAAGGCAAAACCTACAACCATGTAAAAGAAACCTTATCTATTTCTACTGCCAAGCAGTAATGTTAGCATTACTGTGTTCCGGTTCTGAAGTTTTGAATTTCAATTGTGTAAAATACAAACTAGATACGAAACACTAGCTGAAGAAATTTCCGAGACTGTGTGAAAATTGTCCAAAAGGCAAAACTTTATTAAAACTAACATACGGACTTTATTTATCTTGCAGTATTTATTTTATTGAATATGAATATTCATACACCTTTTGTGAAAATGCTCCAATAGTTTGTTGTTATCAATTGACGTAAAGGTCGAACAAATACAAGAAAAAATCGTTCGATCCGGATGAACTCCGCTATCGCTCTCGCAACTGAGCTATGGAACGAGTCAGCAGATCTTACAAATTTCTCTATGTGCCTGTACCATATCTTTATTTTTGGCTTTGTTGCCGTAACGCCACCTGTGAGAAACCTATGAAAGATTCATACATTAAGCTCACTTTATTTATCTTGTACATTATGGGATTCTGTTACAAAAGGCAAAAGTTATGTCCTAGATTTATCTCTTAGTACTCGGCGATAAAATTGGAGATAAACAATAAATATTTATTGTGATATAACAATGAAAACGTATTATTATAGACGAACCCGCTTTACAAGTCGTATCGTTTAAAATTACAAAATCGGCATTCCACTTCTGATTGTTTGAAAAGTCTAATTGAAGTGTATATTGGCGCCGAATGTGATTCCAGATATTAAATGGGTTATTAGACAATTTTCTGATAGCAATCTAAACAGTAATGGCACAATGTGAACGACACTGTATGTTTTTATTGGTATAATAACCACCACGGTCCGAGTTTTACCACAAACAGCGACGATTATTTTATTTACTTCCAACAGAATGATCCGATGACAATATTATATTAGGTATTTAAGTATAAATACTGAAAAAATTTGAAGCAAAATTATTAAAAAATTAGAATTACCACACACACACTCGCCCCGCACTAGGAAACCCTGTATCGCGCGTGCCATGGACACACACATACACAACCACAAATTACACCCAAACTCATAAGAGAAATAAATGTAGACCTTACAAATATTTCTTCCGGCCCGGGAATCGAACCTGGCACCTCTGCGTGGCAGTCCGGCATGGTAACCGTTCGGCCGCGGAGGCATTGAAACACGAATGCAGTTTTTTTTATATCATTATATGTATATGTATGTATTATCACAATGTTTTAACCTTTTGGTAAGTAATATTTGAAAAGAACAAATTATTATTTTTCAGGGACTCAAACATCGAATTTCACAACTTAGTTAAATTTACTTGTGTTAGAAGACCAAGTGACCGATGTTAAGATACACGAATTCCATAACAGTTGCACTCAAAGCTTTATTTTATTAATCACAAGGATCTGAGGGGCACTGCAACTGCGCCTGTAACCCTGAGACATGAGTTGACAAGTCCCATGTGCCTGTAATTTCACCAGCACCCTTACCCTTCAAAACCGAAACGCAGTAATGCTCACATTACTGGTGGCAGTACTTGCCTGGACGAACACTTTCAGAAGGACCTCTATTGCAACTTTCAATCTATCTTAAAATATCCGAACGTGACACCTTAACCTCCTAAGGCCTCGTATACATCAAAGTATACATAATATGTGAAAAGATTCAGAGTCTGTCAATATTATTCTTATGACCACGTAAACGCCTCGTGTACATTATAATAAAACTGTCGCATTCAAAAGTGTTCGTACGTCAAAAGTGTTTTCATTACATAATAATAATAACTCTTTATTGCACAAAGAAAAGATACATGAAACACAGGTTATAAAGGACATATACAAAGGTGAGCTTATCTCTAGAAGAGATCTCTTCCAGCCAACCCTAGCCTAGGTGGAAAATGAAGTCTCCGGGACTAATTACATGAAAGTCATAGAAATAATACGAACTATGTACATGAAACAAATTATGTATAATGTAAAATTTTATGACTCTCGATATTACGTCAGCTCAAATTTATAATACAAAACAAAGCAGTAATACAAAGAATATCAATATTATTACAGTTAATAAATAATTATATTTCTAACTCTTTGCCTTTCATGCCTTGAATGTTTTGGCGCACCAAGTGTAATATACAATTTATTTTATTTCTATAAGTTTTATGTTGGTTTTTTGCTGTCTATATTATATGACCGTAGACATGGGACCAACAACTCAAGAGGAGGAGATTTTTAGGAGGTTATTTCGAATGTATTACGTTTTCTATTCATTATCATCGTCATCAACCCTTACGTCACACTGCTGAATTCGGGTCTCTTTGGTGGTGATTCTACACGTTTTCCAAGGATTGTGACCCGTTCTTCAAAATCCTGGTTTCATCACGGTTTCTTTCATCGTTAGGTATTCATAAACTTTTCTATTTATTCGCTACATTAACTCAAAAATATGGTACGGTAAAAGGAAAAAATTGTCACCCACTTTCAAAGGGCGAGAGAAATGGGAACTGTAACGAGAAAATGATGTCCAAAAGGGGCGGGGATATTAAAAAGGAATTGATACAATAATCGTTTCCAGTAACTGATTGATTTTTGATAGTGATGACTTGAATCGATATCGATTAAATAGGTCAAACGTGATTTTGTCCTAAAACGATTTACTGATTTCGTACGATGACCTCCGTGGTCGAGTGGGTTGCACGCCGGTTTTCATGGTGTCGCCATCTCGAGTTCGATCCCCGGTCGGGTCAATGACGGAAAACTAACTTTTCTATGTCGTTTCGGGTCTGAGTGTTGATGCTACCGTCATTGTTTCCGATTTCCATAACGCGAGTGCTTTACTTACTTACTTTGGAATCGGAGCAACGTATATGATGTTGTCTAGTATTTATTTATTTATTTAATCTAAGAATAACAAGAATGTAACGGTTTTGCAAAGACTAATTTGTTACAGATAGTGCCAACTCCTTTTGTGCGAAACCACGGCTGTTCCGTATTCCACATTTTGACAACAATATTTCAAGTAACAACCCGATATCCAGAATGTGCAGGAATATATCATGAATTCATGATCTTTACCGTAGTAGTTACAAATGTTTCAAAAGACTCCTACATTCTAACTAATCCACTTGATTTTGTTACATAAGCAATTTTTTTTCCTGTGAAGTATATTTAATTTCTTTTAGATATTAATGTCTAATGTTTGTACTAGTGTTGTATATGTATAGCGTTAATTGGCTTGCAGGTTAATATTCCTATATTTAGAATTTTTCTCTTGATATAGTAAGAGTATATTCTGTCTGTAATCTGTTACTGTATGTTATTCATTGTAAATAAAATAAATAAAGTATACATATATGTAGATCTCACACGATCAGAGGGGATTTTTTAAGTTAACAAGGTTACAGCACATTAACCATATTGATATAAAGTAGTGGAAACTACCAATTCTTAACTTCATAAGGCTGTCACCTGACTGAGACTGAAACTATCAGTCATAGTAAATGCAAAAAACTGTAAATTTTAGGTATGTGAATGTACCAAATTAAAGCCAAAATTCCTTTCAATACACGTTCAAAAGCTCAGTTCAACAATAGCGTACTGAAATATGCTCATGCGCAGCGCATTTCTGCTGTTGTGGATAATTACCACTATTCTACTCATGAAGAGTTCTTCAGACATTCTAAAGCAGTGAGGAAAATGCTGAATAATATTGACATTAATTTTGACAAGTAAAAGCTATTGGTTGCTAAAACACAGTATTTCTGTGTTTCTACACTTTGATACAAAATACACATTACGCACATTACGTTTTAGTTAACGCTTCCTTTAAGTACACATGTATAAATTCGACGTAATTACATAATTTCTAAACATGATATCAAACTTCGATACTTTCAAAGATTGAAATCGATAATCCAGCACCCAACCCTAACTCACCCTCGCATTAGGAAAATTAATGCACTGCCAATTGCGAGCTAGTTACCGCCCTGTTATTATTGGGCGGAAGAAATTTCACGAATCATCCAGCCATTACCAATGCACGAACATTAATTCAAATACACCAAATTCACTATTCTCAGTTAAATACAATAGATAGCAATGTCTATGTGAGCATAAGTAATCTACAAAATGCGTCAATAAGGGACTCCACCGTTACTTTTTTTAATTACTGCAACAGGCTCTAATGTGGTGTTTACAATTGAATCCCTTAACGATAAAACATGATCGCACCAAAAAAAAACGTTATATACGAACGCCCTAAGTCTATCCCGGCCCAGTTTTTTCAATGCTTACCGACAATTTCAAAGAACTCTTTTCATTAAGCCAACTTAGTTGATCCGGCCGAAAGCAGTCTGGGGTCGATTAGCAGAACTCACTGGTCCGGATGTAGATAAAGCCGCCAACGGATGCGGATATTCGCTTGTTACTTTAATTTGGTAACTCTGTTTGCGACCAGTGGGATTTCATAAAGTTAGTTAAGTATTATTTTTTGTTCGATACACGGTAACTGGAAAGGCTTAACGTGCTTTCGTTAAGAAAAATTGGTTTTTTTTATTCGAGAGTTCATTAAGGAGCTACACTGGTACCGTATTCTTTTATTGTTGCCTTAAAGGAGTTCCTCAAGAGACAACTTTAGGTCCCTTACACAATTGTATGTAAAGAAAAAATACCGAAATCTGAAAATTTACAAAATGTATTTAATTTTCATGTACAAACATTGCAGCATTATCATAGCTACAAAACAACATTGTTTCTAACTAACAATTCAACAACGGATTGTGATGCAAATTTACGTCGATAATTAATTAATTTTCGTTAAACAGACAACGGTTCGTAATTACGGTTGGTTTCAACTGTGTTTTAATTAAGATGTATTGGATGGATTTGGATATATTTTGTGTTTTGAAACATACAAATATTTATAAATATCGTTTTATTCGGAACTGCGGTCATATTTTAATGGTCATTAGTACACCTGAGGTCTTATTCTTTACGAAGAAGACGTTTTTTATACTTAACAGGTATATACCTCCACTGCACCAGATGTTAAATAAAAAGTAGGATCCAAACGTGTAGGAACCTAATGCAGTGTTTGACACAGTCACTACCATAGCTACCTTCACCCTGCATGTCTACAAGATGCCTCTTCAAGCCTCGCTTAAAGGACCTCATATCGTAAGACGTAGGGAAACGTGCGCTGGAAGGGAATTCCATTTGTCAACTGTGCGACAGAGGAACCAAAAGAACAGTAAATGCATACACCGCCGCTAGTCGTGGTTAGTCACCACCCACCCTCCCGACGTAGTCGAGTCGCCAAATGGTTGTCACTGTGTTCCGACTCGTGTTCGGGAGTTGCCATTAGGAGGTAGGGTCTGAACAGCTGCATTGCGTCGGACGACGAGTTGTAGCTTCTTGTACTGCCTTACTGAGCACTTGGTTCGAGGCTAACGGGATCCGAAGCACGGTGAACCGCTGGCCGACCGTGGGAAGTTGGGGACCAAGTGGCGGGAAAGCCACCCGTAAAAGGCTGCCACCCAACCAAAAATCCCGCAATGCTCCACCTTTGCCGGTCGGGGACCGGAGGGGAGGACCAGGTGGCCATCTCCGGGGGGGTTCGGGCGGCCCCGCGGTCTCCAAACCGATTATACCCTCGTGTGGCAGTGTGAGCTTTGCTGCTTGTTTGAACACGACGCAGTGCCTCGTTCAACTGCCTTCCTCCTGCCTATTCACTTCCCTAAAACAATAAAATGAAAAACAGAAACGGTAATAAATTTATACAGCGGTTGCACGTCCTCCCACTAAAAGCGCACCTCACTAATGTCCGAGGTCTGCTCTCAAATCTCGATTCGGTCCACCGTCATCTCGAAACCGAAAAACCGCAGCTGCTGTTCCTCACCGAGACGCAGATCACATGGCCGAGTGACACGGCGTACCTCAGCTACCCCGGGTATACTCTGGAGCACAGGTTTCTACCTCGTGCCGGAGTCTGTGTGTACGTTCGTGATGACATCTGTGTCAAGCGTCTCAAAAACCTTAAGGCACCGAGTTTTTCTGTTTTGTGGCTTCTGGTAGACACAGGAGTTACACAAATAGTGTACTGCTGTGTTTACCGATCGCACAGTGGAGATCAGGAGACAACCAAGCTGTTCCAATATCTGAGTGAGACGTCTGATGAGATTCAGCATAGGTACCCAGCGGCGCAACTAGTCATTCTGGGGGACTTTAATGCACACCATCAAGAATGGTTATTCCCATACCAGATGACCAATTATGCCGGGAGAGAGGCGTAAACTTGCGTTAACGCTAAGCCTCTCCCAGCTTATCAGTGGTGCCACTAAGATACCAGATGTTGAATCTTATACGGCTAACAGCTTGGACCTTCTGCTGACAACTGATCCGGACCGATACTCTGTGGTTGTGGTTGCCCCACTGAGTACTTCCGGCATTGTCTAGTAAAAACTGTATCCGTATACTCCCCACCCGATCAGGGTCTTAGTAGTATAAGGCGGGTGTGGCGATACAGGTTAGCAGATTGGGATGAAATGCTCACTTTCTTTGCGTCTTATCCTTGGCATGTTTGCTTTTCTTTTGGAGACTCGTCGAGCTGTGTTGATGCTGTAGTCGAGGTCTTGCGTTTAGATATGAAGTATTACATACCATACTCCGATGTACCCAATGGACCCCAAGCCCGTCCATGGTTTAACGCTCACTACAGTCGTAAAGCAAACTTGGCCCCTATGCGGCGCACCACGTGCGCCGCATAGGGGCCAAGCTTGCCTCTTATCTAGCAGGTAGCAAATCCTTTTGGTCCCTGACCAAAGCGGTCCAAAGTAACTTTTATAGTCCATCTTTGCCACCTCTGCTGAGGCCGGATGGCATGCTGGCCCATACTGCAGAAGAGAAGGTGAATCTCTTTGCCTCACTCTTTGCAGAGAGTTTGCGTCAGGATGCCGCAGGGAACGTACCACCTACCTTACCTCAGGCTGACTGCGCTATGGCGCCAGTTCGCATACGCCAAAAAAAGGCACTTACAACTCTGCGGAATCTTGACGTGAATAAAGCTTGCGGGTCAGATGGAATTCCAGTGGTAGTACGTACGTAACTGTGCGCCTGAGTTATTTCCTGTTCTCACACGCCTGCATCGCCTCTCACTTGAGACTGTTGTAGTATGTTGACTGTTGATGTTGGTGTGTCCCAGGTCGTGGAAGCTTGCAAACGTGCAACCTATGTCCAAAAAGGGAAGCAGAGCTGACCCTGTCAACTATAGACCTATCTCAGTCACTTCCATACTCTGCAAGACTATGGAACGTGTACTCAACAACCGTCTCCAGTCATACCTTGGCATCCTTTCCAGGGTGAGGCGTTACTTTACACCGGGACAGTTGCTTCAGCTGTATCAAGCACAAGTCCGGTGGTGTATGGAGTACCGTTGCCACTTTTGGGATGGCTCTGCTACATATCAACAGGCCACCTTGGATTCAATTGACAAGCGTGCTAAGAGGCTTATAGGTGACTCGGATTAGTAGAGGCGAAGCTGCAGAGCCTTGAACACCGCCGTAAAGTTGCCTGCTTATCGGTATTTTACAGTATATATCACGGAGAGCTTGCTTTTATAACTTGGACCTTTTCAAGGCGAGAGTGAATAGGCATTATCTAGATGTGCATGCTCCATCGTCGACCTGATCGTCACTTTCCATCAGGTGAGATGGAAGTCAAATGTACACTTACATTAGAATAAAAAAGTATAACATACCTACCCCGAAAATTTTAATACACTCGACAATCGCGTCTTAATTTTTTTTTATATTTTCATGTGATGGGACGACTAAGTCTGATGGTAAGTAACACGCCTATCCTTAACAGCCCCTGTAGCATGGCTACGCATGATAGTTGCGTCGCGCGCGATAAAATTGAAATAAGCGGGCGCAATTGACTATCTAAATTAAATCTGATTGAGATAGCCAATAGCGCGCACTTATTCCAATTTTAACGCGCGTGTCGCGACTATTATGCGTAGCCATGCTACGGGGGCTATAGTCGTTACAGTCAGAACTATAAATTGCAAAGATCATACCACTGTTTCCGTAAGAGATACGTAACCTTAAAATTAACAAACCTGAACCCTTACACTTCAAAGCCGGAACGCAGTAATGCTCACATTACTACTTGGCGGCAGAAAATGATATATGGTGGCAGTATACGCTTGGACGAACTCTTTCACATGAGTTCTACACGTGCCAAAAAGTCTATGAACACGCAAGACATTTATACAAGATGTTGATAATAGAGTACGTGAAACAGACGCAAGAGCTCTAATTTAAACAATCTAATAGCACCAAACAGAACGACTTTAATCCCCGCCAATGTGGCGTTTGCGTAAGTTGGTAGTGGTTTCTATAAATTGAATTGCCACGCTTTCATTCCGACTAAACCACACCCCGAGGATTGTATTCTTATACGGCTATAGGAATTTAAATGTATACCTATGCATACATTGAAGTGCTTAATTATTAAAACAAATATAATATTAAGTTTATCACGATATTTTACTACCATGATATTCAATATTTTTTGTAAAATTTCTCCACCAGTTTGTAATAATTAGAACACTAAGAAAAATTAAGGTAAGATATTCAATATTTTTTGTAACATTTCTCCACCAGTTTGTAATAATTAGAACACTAAGAAAAATTAAGGTAAGAGTTCTAGTGAAATTACAAGCACTGGGACTTGTCAACTTATGTTTCAAAGTGATGGGCGCAGTGGCAGTGCCCTTCATATCTTTTTTGATTTTGGTAAAGCTTTTGGTAAAGTTTAAACGTCCTCTTGCATTAAACTTAAGTACGTCTTAAACCGATGCTTAAATTGATAAGACACTCTTAACACAATATAATAAGAGTGTCTTTTGCATTGCAAATATTGGTTATAGAATTAAGTTTAATGCAAGTGGACATGCGTGGTAACTGCTACGGACAGCGTGTATCTATTTTGCGATCTTAACAAGTACCATGTGACGGGTGGCTGAGATAGTTTTGGTCATATCAACCAGTTATGTCTGTTGGCTAATCGTTCAGTTCATGGGAATAATAAGCGTTAGGAAGATATTAAATGTGTATTGAAAAATCACAGACAGCGACATGAATATAAAAACTAATACGCCACCTCATGTTGCAGTCCCCGATTCTCACGCAGTTTTAGCAGCCTTGGGCCCGGCAGGTCTTTTAATGCCTCTACGCGACGTGCTCCATAGACTAACAATATCTAATGTTAATGCATACCACCCTATACGGAGCTATAGATAGAAAAAAAATGTACTATCTTACACCCACAAATTACACCCAAATTCACGAGAGAGATAAATGTAGGCCATACGAATATTTCTCCCGGCCATGAAATAGAATTCTAGACCTCTGCGTGGGAGACCAGTGTGGTAACCGTTCAGCCACACAGGCAATTAAAGCACCGTCCAAAATTTAAATGAGTTATAGAGTTTAGAAAAAAATAAGATGTCAAACTTTCTACCTAGAAACAATCCTTTTTTAATGGTTTTCTTTACTGCTAAGACAAACGATAAACTCCTAAAGTATCAATAGCCTGTAGGTGTACTCTGTGAATACGAAACAAAAGCTCTCTAAAGAAGCACAACCTTGTTTCCCAATTTGTTTTTGTTTCGTCAAGAAACTTAGTATGAATGACTTCATCTTTGAACAATACACTATTCACAATAATCACTAGATTTCGAGTTTAGTTACTAATTAAAAAGCCGTGGGAGCCTAATCGTTTAAAGATCGAGTATATAATCAGGAATAAAGACGATATGTCACTTAATTTGTTTGAAAACTATTCTGCCATACCATTACGGTGACAGCTGCGCTCCGATTGGCCAGCCCGAATTCGAAACAATTGTCGTCGTCAATTGTTTCACTTCAAATCGACCATTTAATTACCGATGAAATCGACACTCTTAAATTCAATTGTCGTAAGCATTGACTTACAATTATATGGACGTCGGGTCCGCGCTAAAAAGTGTCCGAACTTATAGGGCGCTAAAATCGTATACAGAGCGTCATTCATGCTTTAGTCTTCGTTTGTTCGACTGACAGCGAAGCAAGCAAAATTAGGCAGTACTGCGATGACATTACAATTTAAATTCAACGTTTTAGCTTTTTCACATTCCTTTACATGTCACTACGTTTAAATAGGTTGACTTGGGACATTTTTTTCGTGGTTTTTGTATTAGACCCGTCGTCCATTTATTTGTAAGTCAATGGTCGTAAGGGATAAAGTACAGGTTTACAGAATGAGCAAAAAACAAAAAAAATGCTGTAACTTTTTCATTTTTAAAGCTATGAGGTAGATGTCTTAGACTAAAATGTTTGAAGTAAAAACCGCGTTTATGAAATAATGCTTGAATCTATCTAAATTTAATAATTATAGAGATAGTGTCCCTTACCCTTGCTCTAATTTGAAAACTTGTCCCTTATTACCAAAGGTGATTTGTGACAGTTTGGTTGTGAGCGTCTAGTCAAATCTTAGTAACTATAAAAAAAATGGCGTAATTAAGCTTTGACAATAAAGATGTAAAATATAGCAGATCATAGCTGATTTACATTGTTCTGTCCACATTAGGTATTTTAAAGTAGATTAAGAATAGAATTTTAAAGAAAACCAATTACTTCATAAATGAACTTTTACTAAATTCTCTTTATTTATAGCAAAAGAATCTTGTCTCTATTAAATATAATTTGGTCGGGGTTTTATGGAAAGGGCGAAAGCGCTATTTCGAATTTTTTTTTAGGTGATGATGCTTTAGGTTTTAACGACTTCCATATGGAGTGTACGACCTTTTGAAGATCAAAATTGCAAACAACAGTTTTGTGGTTCTGCCAGTTTTGATGAAGTTTAACTCTTCGGTGCGTGGCTTTGTTGTTCGATGCGGTGGCGAGGGTCTTGTTGAGGCTTCCACGTTTCTGCAGCGCATCTGGCATGTTTGCGGATGCTGCTGTTAAGGATTTTTATGCCATCATGCGCAAAATGTCTGCAGCGGTGGTACAAAGGGTGAGGGGAAGCAATAACAAGATCCTAAAGCTAATTGCAAACAGGATGGATGCAGCAGTTTTCCAGAGTTTCACCGAATTGCATGTACTGCGTGCGAATCGGTGAGCCGCTTGGACAGCCGAGTCTGTCTCATTTTATTTTTAATTTTATTAATTTTAGTTATGTAATTGTACTAACCCTAATAACTAACATAGTTATAAGTTGTTATGTTACTAACCTACTAATTTATATGGATTACTGTGGTCCCAAATAAAAGATTTTTATTTTATTTTATTTTTGTTTTCTTCATTATGTTCTTTTATCTTTTCAATTTCTTTTTTGTTCTTTTTCGATGTTATTCTCGTAAGCTACGCAAAGGCTGGCTACATTTGTCCTTCTTGGGTGTGTGGAAGCGAATATTAAATTCCTCTCTAAAGATTTTAGTAAATGTAGCTTTACTTAGATATGACTAATGGCTAGGTACAGCCAGGAAGATTTTCAATATAGTTTATAGCAAACGTTTTGATTTTTTTAAACTATTCCATCATTAAAATCTGTATTGCTATAGTGTAAAATTTTTTTTTAAGGTTATCACCTTCAATATCCAATGCTTTTAGTAGGAACATATTTGCATAATATGATCTTCACCATCATCCAATTAATATTCGTAGGTAATCCGTCTTCTGATTATATCTTCGTTTTTGTGTTTTTATTGGAAATGCTTTATTATTATTATTATATTTATTTTAAACTCTCGCCTCTCCCAAGGCCTAAAAGATTAATTTTGAATTTTTAAATGGGAGAGGCGGTATTTCCCGGCAATGGCACAGTCGGCCGGGGTCAGGGACTCAGGTCCAAGAATCGGCGAACAATACGTGCCGTATCGAACAGGACCGCCTTCTGCATTTGTGCTGGAAGCGACACACCACAGAAATCCAACCGCCTCAAACTGTTAGAAATGCTGACTGGAATTAACCCATTTGCGGACAAAACAATTGGGATTATTTCAGTGGAGGCCACATCCCACATGTCGGTGATCTCGTGCGCCAGGTCGAGATACTTCCAGCGTTTCTCGGTTTCAGCTTTCACGAGACCCTCGTCATGCGGGATCGTGACGTCCACAAGAAATACCCTCGACTGCGATCGATCCAATATCACAATATCAGGCTTATTCGCAAGAATAGTCCTGTCCGTGATAATAGATCTATCCCAATAGATTTTGATGCGGTCATCTTCGAGTATTGGCTCCGGTGAATACTTGTAATATGGCAACCTCTGTTGCACTAGTCCGTACTTGAGAGCGAGCTCTTGGTGTAATATTTTGGCTGCCTGGTTGTGTCTGTGCAAGTACTCAGTGTTAGCAAGAGCGGAACAACCGGAAACAATATGCCTAAGTGACTCTCTGGGACGGCCACATGCCCCACAATTATTATTATTATTATTTAATTTTAGGAAGACCAACGGCTATCTTACATAACATAAACTTAAATAAAAACGAAGAGCCAATTATAGGTCCTCACCGGTAGACACACATTAAGTTAATTAAAGAGCTATACATTATAACTATATAACTAATAATTATACTATATAGGTAATGACATAATCGCACACACAACAATTAGCTACTCGCCAAAAGCAAACCACTAATAAGACGCTTCAGCGATGCAACACTAGTGTTAAAAAGGTCAATATCAACCTGCTTGGACAATGCATTAAAACTATTACTCGCACGCATGAGATATGCATTCCGCCGAAAGTTTGAAGAGGCCAGAGGTACGCACAGAGGTGAATTAAACCTAAGGGTCTTTGCAGGGACTCTAAGAGAAATCTTGGATACGAGTTCCGGGGAGTCAACGGGACCAGAAGCAATTTTTTTGAAAAACACTAGATCAGCAATCTGACGCCGCATCTCCAGTGGCAAAAGATGATGTTTCTTGCATATATTCAGATACTGATTTGACTCGTATCGCTCCCCAGTTCGAGAACATAAAAACTTAATAAATCTTTTTTGTACTTTAGCACAGCGTGCTAACCAGTTGCGTTGGTGTTAAGGATCTAAAGTCCAATAAAAAGTAACCAAATATATTACTTTCTTCTCACCTATGTCATTTTATTACTACCCCTTCCACTCCAAACAAGGATTTTTCTTTAAACTCTTGTCTGCCGCATCTATCCCTGATTTTGTTGTATATGCATTACCTTCGTTTCTAGACTTCGTTCTCGTTGTTTCTGTTTGTAAGGCTTCCTTACTCGTTTCGAGTTCTTGTGTTCCTTACACGTTTCTTTGATATCATAGTTTCTTTTGTAGGTTTTTCTTTTTTTGAAGTTTTCTTCTTTTTATTACTTTTATTCTTTCATGTTTCTACATCACTTGAACTTTCAGACTCTTCAGCCGTCCAATCATCAGACCTTCCGTCAAAAAAATCTTCATCAAATATAAAATCAATCAAATAATAAATTTGATATCTTTTGTCATGCTAAGTGAATGTGTATATTATTAGTAAAATAATCTCAGTACAAAGTACTAAAATTACCGACCTCAAAAGTACGTGAAATTGCGTCTATTTGCTAAGTTTTATTGAAATATCCCCTAGTTCGCCACTATACAGGACTTGACACTGGAGATAATAAAAATAGGTTCTCACTACGACACTACTCAAAGTATATTGAGAGAAAAATGCCTTGAATTGGAGAAATAGCAAAATCAACCATTAAAGTAATTGCTCCTAAATTAAAGTTAGGCGCTATTTATAAAAATGAATCTTCATGCGTGAACAGCCACCCCTCGAGGTGGATTATTTTCTTCAAAATGAAATGAGACCACTACGAAAGTACCCCCTTTCCAACAAAAAAGAATCATGAAAATCAGTTCACAAATACCGGAGTTATCGCGTAACATACATACAAAAAAAAGAACATACAGTCGAATTGAGAACCTCCTCCGTTTTGAAGTTGGTTAAAAAGAGTAGATAATTTACAAAACGTGGTTGTTATTTGGTATAATCACAGTATTTTTTCTATATTTAAACCTTTTTGGTGATGGCCTAATGTCGTAATTTATGCTTCCATATGCGTACTTATAACCGCAATGTAGGTAAGTTTAATATACATAATAATACGAAATAGAATGTATTATACTTATTGTTATAAATCCATGTACTTAACAAATTCAATTTTCAATTTTAATTTGACGTGTATGCTGTCATAAGTAACGTATTTGTATTTCGGTAATTTTCGAAATGTTGACACTTAAAGTTATATTGTCACCTAAAAAAAATTTAATTACTTTGATTTTGCTTAACAATAAAACGGAAACTAAATAAGATATTAAAAAACCGCCTATAAGAGGTTGTAGATCTCGTTTCGGTGATTCCAGATATGTTTATAACTCAATTTCGCTAAAAAGTCGATTACGTCAGTTATGATAACGAGGGCAGTATAATGCAATTGGTGATTTACATGTGAGATGTAAACATTATGTAAAATAAACAACTATTACTACAAAATAAACGATTTTAAGTGACGTAACGGACAAATAGTAAATTTGATGAAAAGTAAACCTCCAAAATTGCTTTATTTAGAATAGTGTAATAGGTGTAAGGTACAGGAAGATAGCGTCGAGGAACTTATTCCAAACTTTCTTGTTTAGATTGGCATTTACGGCCAACCTTTACATTTTATCGAAATTCTAAATATACAGAAAGATACAGGAGAAAAAATGAAAAATAATGGTGAAAAAAAAATGGTCGGATGGCCCTCAGGACAATTGAATTTAAGAGTGTCGAAATATGATTCCGTTTGTTTTGTAATTAGATGTTCTGCTATTGTTCCCACACCACTGAATAAAACAGCCTTCCCAGCCCATTGTTAGGGACATTATCTTTATTACAAAAAATACAGAATATTTTTGGAATATACCGAGACGTACACATAGGTCATTTGTTGGCGCTGTACTATTTCAGCGCAAACGAGAATTTATATTTAAAGGGCCCATTTGACTGATTAGTTACCAGCGGGTCTACCATAACCATTCCAAAAACAATCTTATTTCAAGCTATATAATAAGCTTAAATTATAAGTAATATATTCACATATATTCACATATTCGTACCATAACGAATCTGTCAACCAAGTAATGTATTATTGCAAAGAACGAATGATTTCCCAATATTGTCTATTCCTTACTAAAGATAGGAAAGAGATAACGATGTGAACTATATAATGCCATTTCTTTCTTTTTTGATGTTCCGAATCGTCTTATCGTAGTTTATTGTTTAAGTGCTTAATGTTATTCATATTCAAAGAATTTTGACTGTTAAAAAGAAAAGTATGTAATAATAAAATCTATTAAAATTACGTTGTTTTCAATCATTATTCCGTATTTTCATGAAGAAAAACAAATAAAACAAGCTGAGTCTTCACACTCACGTTGTCAATTCGGAATTATGTCTAGTGTCAACAGTTAGTTTTGCCAAGGAGCATATAGATGGCGCTGTCATAATTTTACGAAATAAACATCGCGTATTTTTGTTTAACGAAGAATTATTTACTATGTGCTAATAAATAAAAAATAAACAAAATATTGAAGAGATATACGTAAATAAATAAGTTCAACTTAACTTTTAATCATCACAAATCACTATTAAGACAATAAAATTGACAATAATATTGTTTCCATTGCCTCCGTGTAACTATTTTAAGATTGCTAAATTTGGCATACGAGCAATATTACTTCAATGTCATTGACTTACAATTATATGGACGTCGGGTCCGCGCTAAAAAGTGTCCGCACTTGTAAGGCGCTAAAATCGTATACAGAGCGCCAAACTCCGCTTTAGTCTTCATTTGTTCGACTGACAGCGCGATACTGCGATGACATTACAATTTAAATTTCGAATAGGTTGACTTGGGACATTTTTTTCGTGGTTTTTGTATCAGACCCGTCGTCCATTTATTTGTAAGTCAATGTTCAATGTTAAAGTCGCGTCATAGTACGAACTGAGTGAATAAATAGTCACAAAGCTGCCAATAAAACATCACAGTTTTAACATTACAATAAGCTTACTTTAAGGGCGTTATGGTACGAAAAGTCAATGTAAGGTTAAAGTAAAATTACTTATTTCGTCTCTCTTTCTGGTTATACACTCGATGGTTTTGAACTACCGCCTCTCAAGTAGAGGCCGTGGAATCGAATCCGGGCTCGTACGTAATGATGACGTCATGGTACTAATAAGATACCTTTGACTAACCGATTGGTTAATATGAAAAGCTCTAATTTTTAGTAAATACCTACGTATGCAAACCCTCACGTTCCACTGAATAATACAACTAAATAAACATAATATATAGATCGTTATTTGCTAAATTTACATTTAAACAATTCAAGGGTAGCCATTGTTGGTTTAGCTAAAATCTCTAGCCTCCGGGGAGCTCATTTGGAGCGATTTATTATAGTGGTTTGTGGTCCGCTTGAACCACGCTTCTTCATTGTTGGATTATTACATTAACATAAAGAAATCTTTGACAAGGATCTCCTAAAAAAGGCCAAAATATAGAGGTTTTTCAATTAACACACAATGGACAGAAGCAAAAGAAAGCCACGGTAATTAATCTTAGTCATTATTAGTTACATTTGCTAGGATTAGGGTCGAAACGCAAAACTCGACGACGCATCGCAGAAATCTACGAGCTCGCACGACGCAACCCAAGAATTTGCAAATTGCTCCGCATCGCGCATTCCTGCGATGTTAATCTTCTTTGTCTTTTTTCCTATACTTTCTTATCAATAGCAGCAATGCGACACTCCTTTTACAATCCATGTCGCTACCTAATTTAAAAAATTCGTTCAGTACGGTTGACGATGGTCGAAGGAATGGTTACCTGAACCGTGGCAGTGACACGCTTTGCCACACTAAATTGCATCGCAGACATTCACGTCGCAGTTTTCTGCGTTGCAAATTCGCATCGCGCCGATTCACGTTTTTGTGTTTCGACCCTAATGCTCCACTCACACTGACGCAGAGTCGAAGCGTCGCGACATTATTAATGTACAAATTTGTGTTATGCAAATATGGAATCGCGCGTAGTCGCGCAACGACGCGCGACGCCATGTGTTGTAGTCGAAAAACTACACTAACGACTAAACGACTCTACGCCATTGTGAGTTGAGTCTAAAACCACCTTTATTTTTTAACTTCTCAGTGTTAGGCTCTGAATCTTGTCAGTTACCAAGGCATCAAAATCATGTTGTTTAACCACAAGGATTTTTTTATGATACCATGGGACGTACAAGACGTGCGCCTGATGATAAGCGACACACCTGTCCATAACAGTTGCTCTGCCACTCGGAGCTTTGAATCGCAAATATCTGAAACCACTGCGCCCATCATCCTGAAACATAAGTTGAAATGTCTCACGTGCCTGCAATTTCACCAGCACTCTAAACCTGAACCTGCTTATCGGCAGAAATAGGTAAGGTGGCAGTATAAGAAGCTCTACCGCCACTACTTTTTCGCTATGTCCACTATCTGGTGTCCAATAAAAGTTTCAAATTTTATACATCTAATGAACAAAATCGCATACAGCAGTAACAGTAATATAGCAGCACTTTCATTCAAATCCAGATTTAGAATAATTTTACACTTGAACACTCTAAGCGATTCCCTCCATCCATGCGTTGGTGGAACTATCTAATTGCCAATTTAACCACCCGCTCTCGTATTCAATCGTGCTTGACACGCCCGCATTCACGTGCTTTCCCTTTCTGTGTAGGTTAGGTTTATCTTGAAATTTCATTAAAATATGTTGCTTCAGTGATTGTAAGATCACACAACCCTCGAACACAACCTCGATATAGCAGTCTAAGATAACCCATGTTGTATACAATTCTGATTTGTTCTCAGAATAAATCACGCGTGATGTTAAAATATTATTTTAGCTTTCGAGGATAACGCCCAAAATGAGGTAATTGAAGAATCTTTTTACTAAAATCCTTAACGCAACAATTTGGTACCAGGCTGTTGTTAATGTTTGGGTGAGGGTTGCTATTAAGTTGCTGGCTGTCGGGTTGGTAGATATATTCCATAGAAAAGAGAAAATTTACATGGTATGCATTGCCATTTGAAGCCAAATAAGATGCCTTCTAGACGGCCTTATTAAAAATAAATAACAAAATAGCGCCATCTAACATACGTGGTATTACTACGGCAGTAAGATCTATTAATCGCTAGACTAATGTCAATACGATTATGACTCGCGGTGTTGTTAGTAGTACAGACACAATCCGGCAGATGTCGCTACTAAAAGATGTTCTAAAACTCTTGACTGAGAATGACTGTCGATTTCAATTGAAAAGTAACAGTGTAATGTAACAAGTGACTTCAAGAATGAAAACCATGTCAACAAATTGATCTTTGAAAATTCATGCTAAGCAAACTACGAAAGAAATTCAGATTTACTGATATATTATTGAACTTGTTAGACATGAAAAACATAAGATTTCCAACTTTACAACGTAAAATTTTTTTGTTTTCTTGCTTAGCGATAATTTCTTTCTAAATTGAAGGACTTCTCTAAGCCATTTAAAAAATGTAGGCAATGGTATTTTTAAACGGGTCTATAAAGAAGCCGTATACCGACAAAAATGCACTTAGCAGTGTTCAAGTAGTATAAAAAGCAACTGCAAACGAACTAAATAAAATGGAATACTGCACTCAACCGAATTGGCTTCTAAAAAACTGTATTTGATTACTAAAGGCATGCATTTAAATGATCATTTTAAATTTGCAAAAGCAGCAGACATAAAAGTCTAAACGGTCATCTTTTTTAATGATTAATCCTTTTTCTCTGAGACATAAAATAAATAAAATCAATTTATATTTTAATCTGTTCTGAACTAATGAATGAATGGTTGATTTGTATAAATTAACTTTGATAGTTTTACGTTGAGCTTCAAAACTAAGACAAATGAGCATTAAAAATGTGAAACCATGTTCGGAAACGCAAGCAAATTCGCTTCTGGTTGTTCTGGAAACATTTTTGCTTATGATATCAGGGGGTCTAGGTCTCAATCTACGTCCGACATCCGTCCGAAACAATTACTGTCAAATAAGTAATATACGACAAAATTAAAAGACAAGTATCAAGAATGAAGCTTCATTCGCATCACGCGTCTTTTCATTTCGTCAAGTATTTCTTATTTGGCAGTAATAAAGGCAGACCCCCTGTTTAATTTACTTTTCCGCTAAATTACAAATAGTCGTACTCCGCTGACTGAAGTGGTCATTGGGTTCATTTCGAGTTTGGGACTTTTAGGAACATTAGCCTGGTCAAAAATCGAGGTTCAATTATGACGAACTTTTAATCATAATTATAAATAAGGTAGAATGTAGTTGATTGTCTGTATAACAAATATCTTTCTCGATAATGAAGTAACAGGTTTCTGTATCGCAAAGGGTAGCATAAACTACGAGTTCCTCTGAATCAGTAATGGCTCGCGACAGCATAGCAAGAGCAACGTGTAAAGCCATTGACCTTCAAAGGACTTTGGATAAATTGAGTGTTTCTTTTAAAATTGTGGTACTGCAAAATGAGGCAATATTTATACCCGCTCACGCGATACATGCAGCCGTAGACGCATACCACACCTAGAGGTGCCGGTGATGATTTTATACCGATTTATCGGATATCGAAGTTATAACAGGTAAAAGAACTAATACTAATTGCTATTTCGGTAACTACTCTAGCAAACCATAAAGTTTTTAATGCCTGGGTCTGTCATTTAAAAAAATAAACAACTTCAAAAATACGTCACGACAATCGTGTGTGTTATTGTTTGGGCTGGTGATTTCGGTGTTTATTTATTGAAAACATACCGTAAGTAGCATTTTTTAAATTTACTCTGAATATAAATGTTTATAAACTATACTTTAAGGAGTAACTTCATGGTAAACATTAGAACCACTCAAAAGGAATATTATCATATTTACCCAAGTACACCAAAAATTTCATTAGTGCTTTTTAAGTGTAGGATTTGCGGTGTATTACTGCATTTTATTTGAGATGTTTTTGTTGTAGTACGGAGGGTATTTATTTAGCAATGCAGAATAATAATTTTTATTTTTAAAAACTTGTATTTAAACTGAATCCTTTTCTAATTTGCGAAACCAAATAGCCGCCACTTTGCGGTAGGATGAGCGCATCGCATGAGCGGATATACATTTATCAACAGCATTGAATTTAGAGTATTGGATCACTCATGAATAATGGTGTTTAATGATATTTGTGAGAGTCAGACATATGAAAGGTTTTGATTTTTTTACTGTTAGGGTTAAAACGGACGCGACGTGCAGCCATCGGTTACCCGCCGCTAGTCATGAGTCGTTATGGCTTTTTCAAATAACCGTTAAACGGTTTCGTTTTGCGTTTTTAGATAACATTGAGAAAACTATCTATTTTTGATAACTATCTACTTCCACACGTGGAAGTACCACCACGGCGCAAGTGGCGAAGCGTTGCAAAACGTGACAAGCGCGGGGTTACATAACATAAGTAAAACAACGAAAGAAACCTACAGTTTGTTTCGTTGTCTTTTTTTTTATATAAAGCGCTAATATCTGGAACTCTGAGTTGAATTTGAAAAATATTTTTGCATTTTATAGCCCTAATCTTGTCTATATAATATCACGCTACAACGCAAAAGTTTTATAAGTATTACACAAAATTACAGGTTTATTTATTTACAATTAAACGCTATATAGTCTTATTAAAATAAAACTAATTTGCGCAATCCTCTACGATCAGTAAACAAATAATTAGTATGCCTATCACCACGCGCGATTACAAGCAAATTATTATTATCTAATTTAAAAACAACAATCGCAAAATAAATGGTACCCTGCAGTTACACGTGTCCAGGTCAAAAGTTAAAAAAATTAAAATTTCCGAAAGTTATTCATTCTAATAACGACTTTCATTCATTACAAAAGTCACATTATGCAACAACGAAACGTCACCAATTTCTTAGTAAATTCAATCAGCCAACCTCGTACTTGTGCAAACGGGACGCGCGTCCTATCCTATATCTTACTCGTTCTTACGTTATGTTGCGATGCAGCTACGTCGCCAACCACAACGACAACATACATTGCGTGATTACATAAAGCATTGCGAGATATCTACACTTTACAATCACTACAAAACAAGCGATGATTGTCAAAAACGCAGTGACAAAAATAACGACACTGTGAAAAATATAGATAGTTTTGCTAGGTCAGAAAACGAGTGATGGTTTTAAAGCCAAATAGACTTTTAAAACTATCTACGCTAAATAACGTCCATCGCTACCCGCCGTCCTTACCAGGTCATCCGTCAATGTAGTAGGGGGCGGTCCAACTGAACGTCTTCCGGTTCGTGGTCTCCATTCGAGAAGCTCGGCTAGTCTGGCAATCTTTGGGGGAGGCCTATGTTCAGCAGTGGACGTCTTCCGGCTGATAAGATGATGATGATGAGGCTTAAAACTCTTTTATATCTGTTCACATCCTACGAATTTCACTTGTTTTTTCAGTTTGTCTAATAAGGATGTGCTAGAATTCACATCTAACGTCGCGTCGCAATATGAATGTACTCGAGTTATCCCTACTAATCCCCAAGAACCAAGATCATATTCTATTATTCTACGCAGGAAATATTCTAACAACATTTTGAGGCCTCTATAAGCACTCTACTTTCAAAATATAATTGTCGATCCATCTTGACACTTACAGAAGAGCACCGCGATAAGACTGTGGTATCGAAATTGAACTGGCATTTGAAGTGCAACGTGTTCTTGGCAAGACCACAAAGATTCAGGAGTAATACTTTTTTTGAGAAGACTTCAATTAGATTTTTTATTTCTGTACGCTGTTGGGGAGTTTGAATGTTTAACTCATGGTTACCTATCAGCAGTCCAAATTGATATTTGCCAGAAATAACGTTTGGTTGATATTTCATAACCTCGAAAGTAATTTTGAGAGGAAAATGTTTCTTTCTTTTAAACCTAACTTAATCTAACCTTTTTTTTTAACTACTGCTGGGAGACGGCGGGAATATGTGGGACACTCTCCTAGGGACTATATCGGTCCCCAAGAGCATACCCAAACCGAACCTAATCGTGTCGATAAACATTCAACATATCCTGAAAGAACAACTGTTTCGTTATACCTAATTCGGTTTTCGGTGTAACGAAAATTCGAACAAACGTGACAAAAAATTTTCGACTTTGTAATAGGTTATCTTAACTCATGCTTAACTGCATATTATGTTAAAGTTGAAACATAGTAGAATAAGAACAAATAGGGCAACCTCGAACACAATAATAGCGTGGGCGTGGCTTGTATGTGTACGGACGCACACATTCGCATAATAATTAAATACGCGATGAGGCGACTAGTGTTGTGCAACGCTAGAGCACCCTTAGGTAGTGCAAATATGTGTATCTAAACGCGGCGCGCGGCGCGGGTGCGCACACAGACAAGCGCGCTGCGAGGTTTCACATGAAGTTACCATGCTAGTTCTGAGCCAAATCTTTGTCTGTAATTAAAACAGAATTTTAAATGTTCGCGCTTTTCCTCATCATAATCTAAATATGATTTTAAATACGATTGAATAAATTCTAAATATGATTTTAATGTGTATTGGACAAAGTCAGTAAGATTACACATACTTGTGGGACACAAACTGCTCTTAACAGTGATAACGGCTACTGGAGATATAATAGAATATGACCACATGTGTTTCTCATATTAGTAATTACCATAAATGTATTGCGTATAACAGAGTTGGTAAGTGGGATGGTCCAAATGAATAGATCTTGACAATTCAACTAAAAATGTATTCCATAAGACAATTTTCATGGACTTATTTTCCAATAAAGACCTGCTTACTTAGGATAGAATATATATAAATTCACTGGTAATTATTTATTTTTATTTATTTAAATACCACAGCTAAGAGTTAACAATTTTACATATTTGAAAAACATAAAAATAACCAAAAGCAACGCTTACTTGAAAAGAAAAACCGATTATTAATAAATGTCATGGTGTTTAGCTTCCATGATATTAATTTTTTTTTTAAACAACTCCACTAGTTTGTCATAATTATTAATACAAAGATCGAACACTTAGAAACAATTTAGAATTGTTTTTTGAAAAATTGATGAAATCGACTCACAGATGGCGCTGCGGCAAATAAGTCGTAAAAAACCAACAACAAATAACTGGAACAAGTACATCGAAAAATTCAAAAAGTCCATTGGTTCGTTACGTGGCTTAATTAGCAAAGCGTCTGTAACGATTTGCTGAAAGACGTTGGTTTGAAGCCAGCAGGATTGAAGGAATTTTTTCTAAATTTTATATCTTTTTATTAATAAATACAATAAAGGCATTATTAAAATAAAAGATTTATTTGAAAAAATACGGTTCCTTAAGTTTCAAACAAAGACCTATAGGAAATTATGGAGCGTGAGACGCCTTTGTATAATAGTTATTAAAAATAATTAGTAAAACTCTTAAATGTTAGGAAAGCGTTCAAAATGCATGCATGAAAAATATAGGAATAAATCTACTGGATTAGTATTCTTTGTGCTGATGTTTAAACGGCGTTAACATTTTAGAACCGCTGAATGAGCATAAGAGTTATTTGCGTTTGAAATTCAGGAATGCTCTTTGAACTACGCCGCGGTTTACCGTTATGCCACGAAAATAATTTTATCATTAAATTTATACTTAGATTTTATTTAAAATGTAGAACATATTTTAACTGTTTTCGCTACCGAATTGCTACACTGTGGACAAGATACTACGAAATAAATACTTATTACAATCTCAGTACAGAGTACTAAAAAATCGACCTCAAAGGTACGTGGAATCACATCTATTAGCCAAGTTGAAATATCCCCTAGTTGACCACTGTACAGGACACAAGAGATAATAAAAATCGGTTCTCACTACTCAAAGTACATTGAGAGAGAAAAACGCCTTGAATTGGAGAAAAGCAAAACCAATCATTAAAATAATTGCTCCTTAAGTATTATAAAATAAATGTTCATGCGTGATCTTGAAGAAAATCGGTTCACAAATACTGGAATTATCGCGTAAAATACATACAAAAAAAAAACAGTCGAATTGAGAAACTCCTCCTTTTTTGAAGTCGGTTAATTATTATAATACTAAGTAATGGGACGAACAAGTCATACGCCTGGTGATAAGCGACTCGCTAGTCCATAACAGTTGCAGTACCACTCAGAATTGCAAAGATCTGAGGTGCACTGCCACTGCGCCCGACACCCTGCGACATAAGTTGACGACAAGTCCCATGTACCTGTAATTTCACCAGCACCCTTACCCTTCGAAACCGGAACGCAATAATGCTTATAGACATATATATCGCGGGTGGCATGGACACATAGACAATCACAAATTACACCCACACGATAGAAATAAATGTAGGCTATACAAATAGACCTCTGCGTGCTACTAAAATTTTCAGTTTACGCATTCTGAACACGTCATTATAATTACGAAATAAAAAATGAAATGACTGGTCCTTCTAAACAGAAGGTACATAAGTACACCATTTCGTTAACCACATTTGTCCCGGTACGGAACAAACAATTTGTCCATAATCTGCATTGCGTTTTTTGTATGATTTGTTCATTTATGTTAAGCCCTTTTGCTATTTATGTAAACGAGGCTTTATTGTGTGACAGCAAACAAGCAATGATAAATAAATATTATTACATTCTGTATTTGACATTGACTATGTGCTTGCATATAGATCGTGCAACAATTACAAACGAAGTCTTTATAACATCATATCGATCCTTGGAAAATTTATCTTAACACGATACACGCGATTTGAAAACCTCACACGATTCGTGATTTTACAGGTTTTTAAGCGCAGCCGATGACCACCGATAGCCACACACCAGCACTGCCCATTTCATATTAACAAATTAACCAATTACAGCTAGCAACTCATCGCTGCCGTTTTAGTTGGTTCTCCATTCACTATGCACTGATCAATGCAGCGCTACGCGGACAACCTATGAGCGTCGACTAATTTCTAACAGATCTATAGTATAACAAAATCTTCCATTTTCTTAGTGATAAAGATTTTTTCTCTTTCACCTATTTCAGCGAAGCAAAATTGAAGCCAACATTTTTGTGGTATATTCACAACTCAATTTGACGGCTCAGAAATGCCAATATGCAATAACTTCAGTTAATTGCAAATTTCAGTCCACTGTTGTCGAATTCCTTTGATGCTAATACAACTCACATAGCCGAAACGGAACATTGAGAGCATCGTATCTATAAACTTTCGACATCGCTGATATTAGCATTATAATAACAGCTTTTGATAACGTTATTTGGCAGATAACGTTATTCAACGGACCTTCAAATTTATTAGCCTATTTTGTGAAAGGGAATTTCATGTCGGATTTTTATGGCTGCTACAATTTACTGTTTTTGCAACGGCCCGGGTATAAATAATATTGGGATATAAAAATTTGTTGCTTATTCTTGTATTTTTAAAATTGATTATTGTATTTTTAACATTATATTTTTGTTTAAGAAGTTAATTAAAACCATGTTTCAT
>NW_020653477.1:2171258-2186634 GCF_003589595.1 Hyposmocoma kahamanoa
TACCTTACGCTGATTGGTAAATCCTTTCAACACGACGCCAAACATTATAGTGCACGCCATCGATACGATAAGAAGAAATATAAGTTATAGAGATATTTAAAAATAAACTACATAAAATATTACCGAATAAACTCTTATAACAGAAGCCTTTGAACAGTTGTCTCATCCTTGTAAACATATTATATATGTCGTATAAGATGTCATCGTCCTCTGTGCTCAATTTAATGCTCTGGCCAAATAGGGGCGGTAGCGGAAGCGTTCCGGCCCCGTAATTTTGTTAAATGTTCGAGTTGTTATGCACCCTGGCACTTTGAAACCGAGAGCGAACGCGGGTTGGGTGCGGATGCAAAGCTGAATACCACTGAGTTCTATGCAGCTGTCCACACAGCGGCCCCGTGGCGGAGCGCGGTCCGGGAACGGGGCTTCACCGGAATTGCACGTTGTATTTTTTTACAAGTGTGTGTTTTCATTACGAGTCGATTGTACCTCACCTCGAATTCACCCGTACTAATACGGTTCATTTGCATAAGTCGAGCAGTAAGAACTGGCTTTATTTTTTTACAAACGAAATTAAGGGCATTTGAAAAATGTATATTGTATAGTACACGTGTTCTATTTAGTTAATTTGATGTTAAAAAAATCATTAGTATATGTAAAGCACCTATTGAACACTTTGTTTCTTGTAAAATTTCGAGGTAAGTTTGTGTTGTTTTTTCTATTATTAAAATTTTTAAGAATCGTGTTTTCACACCATCTAGTATTCAGTGTATATTCTCAATTTTCCTATACAAGTATTTGTTTCAACACTTTCACTGTTATGCAGAATCAACCAAAGACATTTAAGGGAGTATGGACTCTTAAATTTCAATACAATTTGGCCGAAAAGGTTGTATAATAAGATATCATGCAACCAATTTCTTTTGTGTTGCTTCCGTAACGCTAATAACAGCAGAAATTCTTCTTGTCACTGTCTTATAGCGATATAATGTTCTCTTTCTGTGTGTCACATCAGCCGCCTTGACGCCGCGAACCACTTGTGGGACTGCTGTGTTGTATGTACGGTAAGCATTCGCATCCGGCAGGTCCGATCCTTGACCGCATTTCCCGCTATACCGCGCCTGTGTGTCCTGGCCTTAAAGTGGAGAAAAATTACCCACATTAGTACGAGATACGGGAACCGAAAATATTTTGCGCACTGGGTAACGTGAAAGCCTTGTGGGTATCGCCAAACCAATCTGAAACATTATTTGGAGCGTGTCGAGATTATTTTTTTGTAGTGTTACATATTGTACGGCTATTGCTTACAGAGTGCAGTTGCTGCCTAAAATAAAATTATCTAAAAGCTTTAGACAGCAGCGATAATATGCAGGTAAGTACAAATTGCTTAGGTACATCTTAATCAACTGCCTTCGTGGTCAAACGTTTACTATGCTGGACTGCCACTATAAGCGTGTGTGTTATTGTTATTTATTACGGAGCAAAGTGGAGTATATAGTATAACCACTGCTTGTCTAATTACAATGAACTCGAGTGAAACAAAATTACAATTGTTTTAAAAGAAACTCATCGACACAGTAGAATTCATTATCCAGAAAAAGGAGTTTCGTAGAATCGGGGACCTATAACCCGCGGATTTCTCGTTGCGAATTCGGTACGATATATACATGTATTTTAAAATAAAACGGACAGAAGTATTAAAATTTTAGGATTTAAGGAGATATAACATTAACAAAAACAAAATACGAGCGATAGCCCCGGTGTAGCAGCTGACAACCCCTAGAGCAACCTCTACAGTTTATTGCTCATTCTTCTCAGGGGAATCTGCCTAACGAATGAGCGGTAGAGTATAACCAATGTGACGATTTCAAGTATAATAATGCATACCTATAAAATAAAGATTATTTTGATGGTTCCAGTCGAGTTAGTTTAAAGGAATTTCTCTAAGCGGGTGATTGCTTTTTTTTTATTAAAACTGGACACGTGTTGCTTTGGAGAATCGTTGTACAGTGAATAGAGATTAGTACACGACCATTTGTTTGCCGGAAGTTATTAACAAACTCCGTAAAAATAACCTTAAACGCCGTATCATCTTGCACCACGATAATGTCAGTTCTCATACAGCTAGACAGACAAATGAATTTTTGAAGGTGAACAACGTTGACCTTATGAGCCATCCAATATACAGTCCCGACCTGGCACCTTGTGACTTTTATTTATTTCCAAAAATTAAGAATCAGTTACTCAGTCAAAAATTTTCATCACATAAAAAGGCTGTCGAAGAGTATGAAAAATATGTTTCAGAGATTGTCACGGAGGAGTGGCATAAATGTTTTCAAAATTGGTTCATTCGTATGAAAAAGTGCAAACGGAGAATATTTTGAGAAACAATAAATTCATTTCTGACCATTTATAGCATTTTTTTCTTATTCATTCCGGAAACTTATAGTGCGCCCCACGTATACCAAAATCACGGTGATAAAATATCATGATATTCACATGACGTTTTAAAAATGAGGTTTGTGATGTAAAATAAAAAACACAATGTCTATGAAATCAAAATGAAATAATAGTAATAAGTTGTTAACATAAAATCTAAGTAATATAAAATCTTTGATTATAATCCAATTTTGTAAATCACATTCTTCTCTTTGCTTATATTATAGCGGCCCACAACTAAGCCAGTCGCGTCACCAATAATCGCCATTACATCTTCCAGGTGTTAAAGCAGGGCACGATGTAAAGTCGTTTGGATCGGTGTGAACACGACAACAATTTATATGTCTTCCATAAACTGTTTATACCCAAAAATAACAACACCACGTTACCTCCAAGCGCAAGCATGTCTACATTGTGCATTAATGTATAATAGCGTTATAGCCGGCAGACAGAAGGAAAGTTTGTCTGCTCTCACGAGTTTTATCTCTTTGTACTCACGTTACGCCTGCAGTTCGGAACAACCGCAACAGTACAAGTGTCGTTGCTCTGGCCAAACTAAGTCCGAACTAAGTGTTTTGTAATTGTGTTATCGCTGCGTTGTTGTGTGATTGGTCGAGAGCATAAATAAACAGTGTAATTAGATGGATAAGACGTTTATTTGGCGATAGGCTCGCAAGCTGCACACGTGCATTACGTTGTACGATTTGTCAGATCTGTACGCACCCTAACATGTATTTAACTGCACTCACGTGCAGCACGAGCGCAGCGCGCGTGCAGTATGCAAGCAGCGCGCGCGTAGCGCATTTGCAGCGCGTTCGCGACGCATTCGCCGGTTCTATACGCCTACCTCTCTTACCAACTGAGCAACATAACATGGCGTTTTCACACTGGGTCGACTAGTCAGGTAAACGGATACGATTTGTTATTTTTTTTTTGTATAACCAAAAATTACACCCAAACACTCGAGAGAATTAAATCTAGGTCAGGTCAGGAGACCTAAGACACTGGGTTTTATTTTTAGTAACATCAAGTGACGGGACGAACAAGTCGCGCGCCTAATGGCAAGCTACACGCCTGTCCATAACAGTTACAGTGCCATTCAGAGCTTTAAATTGCAAAGATCTCAGGTGCACCATCACTGCGCTGATAACACTGACACTGATAAGTTCCATGTACCTGCAATTTCACCAACAACCTTACCCTTCAAAACCGGAACACAGTAATGCTGACATTACTGCTTGGCGGCAGATATAGGTAAGGTGGCAGTATTACCCTAGACGAAGTCTTTCACAAGGAGCTTTAGTAGCTGTACGCTACTAAAGTATCCTAGTTTAGGCTCCTGTCGCTCACAAAATTGAATATTGAAATTCTATACTGTTACTACGTATCTATCTGATGTTAGAGAAAATAAAAATAAATTATTATTTTTATTGTACAAATATTTCTGTCAGCCCGGGATTCGAACCCGAGACCTCTACGTGACAGACCAGTGTGGTAACCGTTCGGCCACAGACGCAGTTTGATTCGTTAGCTTTGTATTGGATTTAAAACTTAAATAAAAAAATAAAACAAGTTTCTTAAAGCTCGTTGAAAGCGTATAGTATATTTGTAATATAGATGAAAAGTAAAAAAATAACAGCAAACGAGGGTTGAATAGAAGATATTACTGGCACATGCCGTTGCTTCGACCGCTGAACAAATTTTACGAAGTAATTGTAGTCTTGAACAAATAACGTACACGCGACGGTGCAGAACAGTTGATTAAGTTATTGTGCCTTTAGAGCGGAAATAGTCCACTCTAAACAGTCCTGTGATCAAAGAAATATGAACAATATAATTCTTCATATGTTACAGTATTCTTCATGTGTACCAGCAATATAAGTTCAACCTACATTAAACGATATCGCCTTCGTTGTGAAATGTAAAATAAACAAAATGCGTACGAATTTCTTGGATTCTAAGGAAGCATTTCCTACGAAATAAGAAAATAACGTGCCAAGTTCAAATTGTTCCATACAAGAGATGCTTGTTTATGATAATGACGTTTTATTCGCATTTATAAGGGACGTTCCACGGGAGAGAGGTAGGGGTAACATTTTTACTTGTACATTTCCACCGTGATTTTTTACGATCGAGCACATTTCTGTGTTTCGTTTTTTGTGAAATTGGACGTCACTAACGAAGTATTCAAGCGTAAGAGTATATCAAGATAGCTGCGTCAATGCTAAATGGAATAGATACTCAATATCATTTTACAAATTCTCAGATATCTTACCGTTCATTCGCTTTAAAAAAATCATGTTGATAAGTTTTAGCTATTTATTAATTCCAAAATTAAATAAATTACCGATGTAGAGGGAGGTTCTTTTCTTACTTGATGACGTCACCAAATTGAGTAAAAAAAAAACTATCCTATATATAAACTATAACTATCCAATATCAGATTTATTTTAAAAAGTATTCATACGAGGTGCAAGTCAATTGTAACCGGCGAGAGCGGTACTCCATATACAAATGCAAAAATCCAGCAGTCGTTCCCACAAGGACTTAACTCCTACATACGTATCAATAGTACTTACTGATGTTCCTCACACCTAAACAAAATTCGGTTCAAATAGATACCATCCGAGGGAAAACCTTAACACCGCGATGCAGGAATTAAGTAAAAAGGATCAATGCCATCTAGCGGATTTTTAAAGAACTGTCTAACATAAAAAGTTGATTAGTAAATAAAGTCTATGATATAAAATAGGTTTGTGCACCGATTAATTTAAATAATTAAATTTCGATTGGGTTTGAATAGAATTCATGATTAACCCGTTTATACGTCCACTGCTGGGTACGGGTCTTTTCTCAGGCGAGGATTTAGGCCTTAGTCCGCTACGCTCTGGCTCAAAGCGGGTTGAGGACGTCACACGTTTTCCGAGGGTTGTGAACCTTCTTCGACGTGCAGGTTGATCAAGTTGTTTTCATTGACCGAACCTCTCATGGTAAATTTTAAATTATAAAGGAGATGGGTCAAAAATGACCCAGTCCCGGCGCAAAAGAAACCTATCACAGAATTTTGCTTATATTAAGAAAGTAAATTCTGTATAGTTTTTGTTTTCGATATCAGTGGCTAACGTGTCATTATTGCATTTTGTTTTTGCTCGTTGTAGTAAGGTATTGTATGTTCATGTATAAACCAAAACCTACAACAGTTTTTGATATCTATTGTTCAAAAACTATTGCAGGGGAAGTATAATTTGACCAATCAAGATAGGAATAATATAATGAAGTGAAGAAAACAGAAATAAAAAACAATCAGTCAGACATTTTTTTATTTTACATTATATCATTATAATTCATTATCTACGTCTTATGACAGGGAAGTGTATGTAAATATTTGTTGTTTTTAGTTTCCCCAAATGTATCGATGTTAAAAACAATTGAATGTCAGATATATTAAAGACAACAGGCAAAAGGAATTGGTATCTTACAAGCTATAATAAGGGAGATGTCTTAACCATATAACAAAAAGTAAATTTGAATCGATAAACCTTATTATTAAAGCATCGACAAGTGTTTTAATCATCGACCAATCCTCCTCCCTAAAATTCATCAAAAACGAAATGTCAAGTGTCGACCACAGTCAACTATGAGCCGACACCCGTTTTCAAAGAAATAAGCGTTGTTTACACTTCTAATGCCTAATATTTAGATTTCTTTGGTTGGGATAAAGGAAAGGTACACACGAGAAAGCATTGACTTTTTGAGAACTGTTATGGACAGGCGCAAGACTTGTTCGTCCCGTCATCGTCACTTGATATTATTAAAAAAAGATGCGAGTTCGCATGCCCGCTGTTTGATTTCTCAGGATTGTAGGCAGGATCTTTCCAATAAACTTCTTTATTTTATATTTCAAAATTTTATATTGAATACTTCGTCGTGTACACCTTTTTCCATATTACTTATTTGCTTTAACTGCACTAGTTTACCCTGCCTTACTATTTTTGTCATGTACCTATTCTTAAGCTTAACTTTATAATTATCACTATAGTAATTTTCCAACACTTTCAAATATCTGTACTTTACTTCTATTGGCATCACCTTACAGTGCCTAAATAAGTCATTGTATTATGTGGCATTGCATTTTTGTTTCACTTTTTTGCTTCCTAACTGTTTTATCAGCCTACTTTGTAATTTTCTGGTTTCTTTTAGATAACTAGCAAAGGTTCGACCATTTACATTTAATACGCAGCTGATAAGCGAGTCTGCCAGTGCATGATACACAATGTACAATGTTTTTTTATCTATTATATTATTTAAGGGAAAAAACCTACGAAGTATTCTATTTAATTTCATACAAACTTCACTAACATGCATCTTGCAATTAAAATTACATTCTATAATTAGACCTAAATATTTAATGTTTTCAACGTATTCTAAATTAGCACAAGTACATCCTATTTTATTCTTATATAAACACGACGAAATCAAGATGTTTACTTAGTTTTCAAAAAAAAGAACCGATCATATTGCAGCGGTACATGGTTTATTTTCATTTCTTATAACGAAAAAATTTTTTACGTTAAACAGACTTTTTTTTTTAATTAAAAAAAATAAGACTCGGGGCGCATTCCCACCATGTCGTCACGTTTTATTATCGTTGAACTACTTCGTCGATCGTGACGACAATTTGTCGTTTCACGACAGCCTCCTTGTCGTTTGCACGACAGAATCGTTTGATGCACTGCAATCGCGTGTATGTTCTTTTGGAAGCCGGTAGTGTGTGTTCGCTCGAAATGGATGAAGACGAAATTTTAATAATGTATTACTTTTTTAAAATGTGAAAGAAACAAAGAAACCAAACAAAGAAAAGAAAGTTTTGGGTACATGCAATGCTACTAAAAAGAATTTCATTGGGGTTATGTCAAACGGTATACGAAGTTGCTTTCTTTTCGGTATTGTCAAAACCTGCTACGACCAGAGATGGGCAGTTGGTTAAAATCCAATCAACCCGCCCGTGCTTTCACCAGGGTTTTACCCGAAGTGCCGAGTTTTAACCCATTTCTGCCCAAAATCGTGAGCAGAAACGAAGAGTACAGAATTTGGTATAATTCCAACACTAACAACATAATATACAATAACTTGTAACAAATTTCTATATTTTTATTATACGAAGAAGAGGCATCTCCACATAATACCCACCTTCTGTGAAGCCTGTGGATTCTCAATGAAGATCGATTCGAGTGCATACGATCTAACGATTTTTCGTATCAATTTATTGATGAACTTTTGAAGCGAATGTATTCAATAGAAAAGGTAAATCAAACTGTCATGATACAACAAATATTTTCTAATAACATGTATAATTAAATTTGAACAAAACTCAATTCAAAACAAATATTTAGACGTAAATAGTTTTTGCCCTCGATTTCGGAGTTTAACCCGATTTAAACCCGGCGTTAACAAAGTCCCGGGTTAAAACCCGGGCGCTTGTCCATCTCTGGCTACGACCCAAACACAAAAACTGCAAACTGCAAAGCGAGCAGAGGGCGCGGAGTACGAGAAGGGAGGGCAGGGAGCAGAATACGTGCGGACAGCGATAAATAAAACGTGACGACAATAGGAGCTGCGACAATCTGTCGTCACTTTTTTATCGTCCGACGACTGTCGTCCTAGCTGTTCCAGTTAATCATGTCGTGCTATATGTGAACAACTTCATTTAAATATACACGACACTGTAAACTGCACGACAATCTGTCGTCACGACATAGTGGGAACGCGCCTTTAACAATGAAATGAAATACCACTGTAAATACTCTTACATGTGTGACTATCACTAGCAAAATAAGTTATTTTTGTACGATTACTGAGATTTCGCGCGAAATAATTAACTCGACCATAACATACAAAGCGAAAATGGCAGACTGAGTATAATCATATCGTATTAATTAAAAAGAATGAATAAAACTAAATGGAATGAGGTCACAAAACCACATTGCCCTCCTTGTCATAACCACCGATCTATAACTCAAGAGAACTGTTAATCTTACAGATCGCAACTCTGAAAAAGGTCAAAATCCCATCTTAACGCTGCATCAGCATCTGACGCTGATTAATAGCTTGGAAGTGTTTATATTATGTACATGCCCGTGGCTATTAACTAATTCCTCTTTGATATGAAATACATATAGTCTTGTACCTTGACCTAAAATTATTTTCTGAATTTGACACATATGCGTTTCAATAGATGACATTGTGTGTTAATTAATAGCCGCGTCGACATAGACATACGGCATTTTGCTTTGGGGTAATGCCGTCGATATCAACAGAATCTTTGTCCTGCAGAAAAGTGCGCTTAGGGCAATTTACAATCTGCGCGCCCCATAGTATCTTTGAGAGATAAGTTTTAAGGAAATTAACATTCTTCCACTAGCGTCACTGTCACAATACATTTATGAAAATGTAGTTTATGTTAAGAGGTATAGTAATTTGTTTGTGAAAAATAGTGACAAACATAACATTAATATGAGGAATTAAAATAAACTAGCTGTTCTTGATAGTCGTCTTCACAATGTCACAAATTCATTTAAAGAGCAATATATACACTTCTATAACAAGATTCCGGTTGATATACAAAATTTGCCGTTCACGAGGCTTAAAACTATAGTAAAACAAAAACTTTATACTAAAGGCTATGTATTATATAACTTCTGAATACTTGGATGACAAAAATCCGCTGTAGTAACCCATTTAGTTCATGGAGATAGTCTCGATCTTTGATGTTCGAAAACAAAAAATATAAACTACTCAAAAGACTTTAGGGCCCACCTACATTTTTGTAAAAAAAAAAGAAATAAAAAAATTAGGACCTACAATTTCCGTTATTTTTTAATTTAAAATACTAATTATACGTTTGCGAAGTCAAGTGTTATATTGAATGTCAGGATGTTGGTGAACCAAAAAAAATAATTGAATATCATGTTGGTGAACATGATATTCAATTATTTTTTTGACCGAGTTGTCGAAATTCTCCTATGTGTTTTTGTTATAGATCTTTGTTCTTTTGAACATAAATCAACCGGCGCGGCGGGACAGTTAATGCGAAAACCTAAAAGATTTTTTTTTTGTTACAGTGCGGATTGACTGTTTTCACCACCTTCTGGGTGTTGTTCAAAACGATATCAATACTTAAATTCTACTTATGAAAAAATGGAAATTGCAATTTGCCAAAAAATCTAAATCGAGACGGCTAATGGAAGCCCTTTCTAGTTTCTAATAGCAGTAGAGCTCCTTGTGAAATAGTTCGTCCAGGGATTAATATGAGCATTACTGCGTTCCGGTTCTGAAGGGCGCTGGTGAAATTACATGCACATGGGACTTTTCAACTTATGTCTCAGGGTGTCAGGCGCAGTGGAATAGCCCCTCAAATCTTTGCGATTTAAAGCTCTGAGTGGCACTGCAACTGTTATGGACGGACATTCTTTTCGGCATTCGTCGCCGCTAGTGACATCTTGTGCGAGATTTTTGAATAATCTTCTCACCGTAGCCTGATACCTTTACGGGTATCACAACTGCGTCAGTTGTAAGATGTCACTTTTCGATCTACTTCACTAGTTTGTTATAATTATTAATACAAAGATCGAACACTTAAAAAAATTCCTTCGATCCGGCCGAATTCGTACCGACGTCTTCTAGCAAACTACTGCTGCCAACTAAGCCACGCAACGAATCGCAACAAGAACAAGCACAAACAAAGGTTTCGATATCCGAAAAAATATATAAGGCAACAACTGTTCTAAATTGGTTCTGATATTCTGAGTAGTGCCACTGTTAAATTACAATGTTCTGTTACTTCTTACTAGAGGGGATTTCTATTGTAATACTGATACCTAGATTTTAAAACCTTGTAATTGGTGTGGTTGTAATGATGACAGCAACTTTTGGAAACTTATCTTTTTAAGTGTAATTGTCGATCCCTTCCGTCGATTTAATGCCCCTTTCACATGCGGCGCGATTCTAAAATTCCGTCAGTTGAGATTCAAAAGTGGGGTCAGGTCCCTCGCCCCGAATTTCACGGGTCGTATGGCTTTTCGGCAACGAGGGCAATGGAGGCTGACCTTGAATTGATGGCACTCCATTGTATTGTATTCAATCAAGTTTAGTGAACGTAGTAAGTTGTTTGGTGCGCTTTTGACTTTCTCTCTTATGTTAAGAGGTTATCTAGGGATCAACGAGCATGTAAAATCTCTGACGAGGAAAATCAAAGCAGCAATTTTGAACGTTATCATCAAAGCACCCAAATTGGAATCAATTTGGAGAGCTAAAAAGTTTGACATAGACTAGTCCTGTTGTTATAGTTCGAACGTTTTTTTATGATACCAAGGTACCTACTACCCACCAAGTGACGGGACGAACAAGTCATGCGTCTGGCAATACGTCTGTAAATAACAGTTGCAGTACCAATCATAGCTTCAAATCTCAAAGATCTAAGAGTTCTCGTTTGTCACCCTGTGACGTAAGTTGACAAGCCCCATGTGCCTGTAATTTCACCAGCACCTTTATCTTTCCAAAGAGAGTTCGTCCAGACGAACTCCTTCACAAGGAGCTCTAATCAAGCTACGCCTGTTTTCTACGACCTCTTTCCTTTTTCTGCTTTACCCATGATATGCTCTTACATCGTCTTACATCTTACACGTCGCGTGCGTGACAGTTCCAACAGCCTCGTTGATTTGGGAGTACCCTGCTTGTGATAATTGGAAGCCCTGGAACCTAATTCACACAGATTTCAGAGATCCAATATATAATTTGATGTTGTTTGTAATTTGATTTTATTTATCTGACGTCGAATAAAAGTTCAAGACTTTAAATGGAACTGGGCGGGAGATCTGGTTAGTTGTGTGATGGCCGTTGGAATTAGTCTTTGACGGATCCGGGTCGTCCAATTGCCGCTGGGTCGACGAAATAACGACGATTTTTAGTCGCGGGGAAACCTGTACCAGAAACGCACAAGACCGGAAATTTTGGCAGCAGCGATAATCGGCCTATACCCAGCAGTGGGTGGTACAGACCTGAAATGATGATTATAAATTCAATTCAATTTAATGTCACGATCATTTTCGTTAGTAACAAAGACTTTACGTTTCTTTTTTTGTAACTAACGTCCATGGACATGGTCTGAAATAAAAAGTTTGGATTTGAATCAAATTATGCCCAGAAAAACGTTAAAAGAATAGGTCGTCTTTTAATAAGCAGTATAATAAATGCAACATATACTAACGCTGATATTCCGACTTGTCACATGCAAGAACCCTTTGTTAATCCCAGATATTTCTTGAAAAGGACTCTAGGGACCATTATCTGCCAGATGGCGAACCTTACGCAATACTGGGATTTGCTAGATAATACGCTTCTGTTTACTACATAAATAGACGGCACAAAGTAATCACAATCAACCCATGTTACGACCCACTACTGGGCACGGGTCTCCTCTAATGAGAGAGCGTAAACCATGGTCCGCCACGTTAGTCCTATTGGGGACTAAATATGTTTTCCAAAAGTTGCAACTTCAATGTTGAAGGTTTCATTTTTTTATTAAGAATAGAAAATAATTTCTTTGTTTCAGGCATTATAAAAAGCCGTGGTAGTTTCTTGTAGATACGGAGAATTATGGAATAAAAAAAATGTATTTTTACATAAAATATTTGTAATTATTATTGATTACCCAGATAACGATTTCGGTCTTCTTCCTACGTACAAATCTTTATTGCCCTGCTAGATGTCAACCCCGTAGATTTACAATATTTTTTAATATAAAACAAAAGTGGTTTACAACTGCGTAATTTAAAATTAATATGGTTTTTGTACGCAAACATCCATTAACCGGGTCAGATTATGGGCCATGATTTTTAATTTGAAATTACCATGAGCTTTTCGGTGAAGAAAAACATTGTGACGAAACCTACACGTCGAAGGTCCACAACCCTTGGAAAACGTGTGAAGTCCCCAATCCGCATTGGGCCAGTGTGGTTGAAAATGACCTATTAGGGTCCTGGCATAACACCAACGTCGTGAGCAGCCGCGGCATTATACTGAGCCAGTGCCTTTTCACTGTCACGACTTCCACAAATTAAATAGGTTAATTTAGTTTAATTAGTTCTATGTAGTTAGTCCCTTCTGTTATTTGTTATTCTGTTAAGTGATTTAATATAATAATTATAGCACTAGGGAAATCTTGTATCGCGGGTACCATAAACCACCACAAAATAGAATTAGTTTTAGTTGATTTTTAACCGATTTCACAAAAGGACTCTCAATTCGACTGAGTTTTTTGGTGTGTATGTTACGCGATAACTGCGCCATTTGTGAACCGGTTTTAAGATTCTTTTTTGTTGGAAAGTGGGTACCTCAGAAGTGGTCCCATTTAGATTTGAAGAAATTATTCCACCTCCAAGGGTGGTTATACGGGAGCAAAATAAGGGATGAATGACGTTTGAGGTCGGGTTTTTTAGAACTCTGTACTGAGGTTAGGTAATAAGAAATAAATTGTCATGGAAGTAAATAAAGTTTTCAATCAATCTAAAAAGTTTTTGCGATTATTACACATAGGAAATGAAACTATTTTTCCGGTTTTAAATCATGCATATTTGTTTTTTCAAACAAACCAACGTTTCGGGCTCTACAGGTCCCATGGTCACGGTTGACTGAGGTGGTAAAGTGTTATTAACATTTTTTTTTATGGTACTTTATTTCATTTATATAAACACAAATTTGATTTGCCCAACCCAGTATATTAAGGATTAGACAATCAATTCTGCCTGCAACCATTTTCAGGACATCGTTGTCAAGATGATGAGCACTAAACTTTAACAATTGTACTCGTAACTTGACCCTCCACGGGAATTTGATCCGTCGTCCTTTGAATTATGAAAAAACCAACAAACAAATAACAATAGTATCAAATCACGCCTAAACATCGCGTGGGCCATGTGTTATCCAGGATAGCGAAGCAAATAAAAAGGCAAAGATGCCTAATTTAACATCCAGACCAGTAACATGTCGCCCTTGACAAGGGTATATCCGAGCACGCTATACTACGTAACACGATATAACGCTACACTTTGTCCACTTTTGGTAACAAACTATGTTATTAACATGGCATTTCAATAAACAACTTTGAAAGAAAGGAATTTTCTGAGATCGCAAAAATGAAAACAGATTTTTGCGATTTAAAACTGATTGGCATTGCATCAGTTATCGATAGGCGTGACACATGATATCATAAAAAGTGCGTGCGTACGTGCGTGTACGCGTGTGTGTCTGTTTACAATATCGGGTGCCAATTTTTTAAATATCAAGCGACGCGCGACGTGACGAACAAATAGTCGTGCGCCTGATGGTAAGCTATACGCCTGTCCATAACAGTTGCAGTGGCACTCAGAGCATTAAATCGCTAGAGGTTAGAGGGAAGTACTACTTTCCTTGGACGAACTCTTTCACAAGGAGCTCTACTGCTAGTAAATGTCGCCTAACATCAGCATTGATTATCTAACACTGTTAACCACGTCCATCACAGGTAACATAATTAATAGGGCTTTTAACTTTTAACCGTTCTTCGTTTTGTTTATTAATAAAAGTATTTATTGATGTATAAGTTTCTGAAAATATATTGCAAGGACTGGATACAGTCGGACGACATCACAAGAATTGCGGGACGAACCTGGACGAGATTGGGACCGTGGGGAGTGGCACAAAAACTTGGAGGCCTATACCTGGCAGTGGGTGAAGTCAGGCTGTATATGATGATGATGATACAATAATAATAAAACTAAAACTTTAATAAGTTAATTAACAGACCGGAGGACCTGCAAGGTGCTATGTTGCAAAAAAAAAAGGGTCCATTGTTGTGTCGCGTTTAGCCTCCATAGATGACCAGCGTCCAGCCTCCATAGATGACCAAGGAACTGACGGACCACAAAGACGGACTCACTAAACTGACAGGGATTAGAAACTAGACCGACTTTCTTTCGGACAAAAAACGACGATCGACCAACTTTCTTTTGACAAAGTACGACGAGCGCAGTGCTGACTAAACCTCTGACGCAAGCAGACTTCTAACTAAACTTGTACAGACAGACCGTATAACCATAACAATTCCTAATTTCAAACTAGAAATTCCCTTTGTTATGAGTACCAGAGCAATGGAATCCACTCCGAGGCCATTACCCAGAACACCAAGGCCAGACCGAATTAAACAAAAAAGCATCTATTTACTAGATGCCCTGCTCCATTTAATAAAGTTCATTTCCCAATTAGATCCTACCGGGAATTTAACCCGGGACCTTCTCATCCACGTGCAAACAGTACAAACTATATGAATTGGATTTTTTAATTATACTTTATAGTATAAAGATTTAGGTAATTGTCTAAAACTAAACAAACTTCAGCTGTCAATTGCAAGCAAAGCAAAAGTACTTGTAATGGCGTCGGATTAACCGGTCAAATATGATATTATTGTAGTGATTTTCGTACGTCGTATTACTGCCATACTCTTTCATTTCGAAACCTCCAATTAATACTACGCCAACATAATTTTTGGACCTGTTAATGTTTTGTTTTTTATTTCTTTTTTTTCCACAAAATTCGTTTTTTTTTTGTTTTTTTTTTCAAATTTTGGTTTTTGTTTCTTTTTTTCAAAAGTTGGCGTAGAGTTTAATAAAGGTATCGATTTGGTCGCGTGTTACTAGCTGTCTTTCTTTTTAAAGGCTTCGAACTCCTGGATATTTAGGTATTTTTATTGTAGGAAAGATGTAATATGTGACACTAAACATCTATATTTCAATTTTTATTGAATTGATATTCAAATATTTATTGTGCCAAATTACTCCACTAGTGTGTTATAATTATTAATACAATGATCGAACACTCAGAAAAATTCCTTCGATCCGGCCGGATT
>NW_020653477.1:2187034-2192316 GCF_003589595.1 Hyposmocoma kahamanoa
CGAGGGCAGTATACTACACGTGTTCTATTTAGTTCAGTTGATATAAAAAAATCATTGTATGTGTATATAAAGTAGTAATTACCTATTTCATACAGCGGTTTTCCTGTAAAATAGATAGATAGATAACACGTTTATTCAGCACAAATACAAACAGAAACAAAACATTTACAATCACTTCACAGAGTATAACACAAAAGCACATAGAACATTCATTATTAATTTTATACACATTTATATAAAACACATATTGCGAGAAAAACAAGTACTGTGAGAAAAACAAACAAATACTATAAGAAGTGATAAAATTTTAATGTACCTATTACTACAGTTTGTGCTGAAATGGCCCTGACTCAGCATAAACACTGTAGAACTAGAGAAGTCAAACAGTGCTGGTTTTCTGCCAGTACCATATGGTGAGCGATCGCAGCCCAGTAAGCCATGCCACCAAAGTGCATCACACGCAAATATATATACCTAACTCTAAATACTATACACATATATATCAATCAAGCAAAAGTGTAAGATGTAAAGCAAACAATGTAAATAGTGTAAGTAAAGAAGGTAAGCAATATAAATAATAATGTAAGTTTCCAAACATAATATTAAATTATAACAATAGCCACCAAATATGAGTATATATAGGTACGGAAATTTAGGTTTACAGGTATCAAACGCATTGATTAGGGAAATATATATGTAGCGAGACACATCTGCTCTGACAAAAGATGTATTTTGTATTCAAGATTAAATCGTTTTTATTATTTTATATTATTATTAAATTTCAATGTAAGTTTGTTTCGTTTTCTATCGTGAAAATATTTCGAATCTTGTTATCAAACTGTATTTTTTCCAAGGTTATTGATTCAACATTTTCATAGTTATACGGAATCAATCAAAGCCCTTTGCAGTTTAAGAGTTTAATTTACCCTTTTAAATATTGAACTTAGATTTTGTTCAGCAAATCTAGCTATTTCTGCCACTTAAAGCTATAATTCCTTATCTCGACCACATTTGGGGTACCAAAACAAATCCAGGCGTCCATAAATCCGGCGGTAAAAGGCTGTGAAACAAAAAGTAAGGCCGTTAAACTGGGTTCTAATTAAAAATCGCGTAACAAAAGGTGAAAAAAAAATTGGTATATGCTTCGTACGTGTCTGGATTGTCGACAAAGGAATACTTAGTATGTAAACTCGTCGGCAATGAATGTAACAAATTTTAAAATATATCAAAAATTAAAATAAGTTATAGAAATTTTGATCTTCTCATCGTATCGATGGCATGCATGCATACTATAATGATTGCCACCGAAGTCAAAGGATTTACCATTCGGCGTAAGGAAGTTCCTGTCTGCGTGTACATGTGTATGCATCTGGCCAGAACCCTGATTCAGAACTCTTCGATATTTTAACCGAATCGTTCAATTGGATCACAGCATGGCTTGTCATTACGCAATATGAGGATGTACGTAGTTTTATTTGATCGTTTTCTATATGGCGTTCAGCGCAGCGGGTTTTAATAAGTGTGACCACACTATGGCCAATTTCCACGGAAAGTCTTGTCCTTACACTGATTGGAGATGCCAATGACTAAGAATAAGTATGTACTAAGTAAATGTGTACTAAAAATATTTGGTACGAAACTGACGACCTCCGTGGTCGAGTATTGCACGCCGGTTTTCATAGTGTAGCCGTCTCTGAGGTGCCAGGACCCCGATTCAGAACTCTTCGATATCTTAACCGAATCGTTCGAGTGGATATCGTTCTCGAATCGAAGGGCGCTTTCCGAGCTATTCAGAACATTCGAGTTAAAACGTTCGACTCGGATTCGGATACAATATAACGATATTGTATCCGATACTATATGTATTGGATAACGATCCAACAACGTTTACGGAGTTAGTCGGTGAAATAGATTATAAGAAAAATATATAAATTTTTAAGACTTTAAAGCCCTAAAATATAAGAATGCATTAATTAGTCTTGCATTAAAATAATTTAATAAAATTAAACAAAATCCAGACTTTAAAATAACAAGAAATTTCCATATTACATTCTTGGTTTGTAAACAATAGGACGTTCGGTAACTTTCATTCGATAGCTGTGTTCTGAATGACGTTTTGTAGCCTTTGCCGGTCGAGAAGTTCGAGTAGTCGTACGGGTGTGACGTCATTTCGGTTCGGTTTCGAATACGACAGTTTTACATTCAATTCAGGTGTTGTGAATAATAAAGAAAAGAAATCGGTCGACAACTGAGTTATCGCAAGGTTCTGAATTGACCCCCTGGAGCGTTTACTTGTGCATGCATAAGCGTGTGTGAAAAATGTATTGACATTTTAAAATAAATATTTTTTTTAACCTTTTAACCGCCACTGACCATAAACTTGTTTTATTTCCTAAACGCCTAGTGATGTGACATGTTATGAATTTTTACCTTATTTTAATTCAATTATCTTAAGTTAAAGATGAATAAATAAAATGTAATTATGACTCCATATTTAACTGGAATATACATAATATAATACATGGAATATATTTATTTATTGATTTAACTGAAAATTAAAGGTTCAATTGACGCGTCATTGGCGGTCAGAAGATTAATACTAGACAACATCATATGCGTTGCTGTGACCACAAAGTAAGTAACTAAAGAACTTGTATTATGGAAATCAGGAAATAACGATGGTACCCCAAACACCCAGAGAGACAATACTGAAAAGTTAGTTTTTCTACATTGACTTGGCCGGGGATCGAACCCAGAGGCACATCAGAGATGATGATATCAAGAAAACCGGTGTGCAAGCCACTCGACCACAGAGGTCGTCAAAATATCAGTAATAAGATCAGAATCCGTTGGTTCGTTCCGTAGCTCAGTTAGGAGAGCATCGGCGCGGTTTGCTAAAGACGCTGGTTCGAATCCAGCCGGTTCGAAGGAATTTTTCTTTCGATATCTGTATGAATAATTATTACAAACTAGTGGAGTATTTCACAAAAAAAATAATGTCATAGTGGTATAACATCGTGATATTCAAATTAAAAAAAAAACATAATGTTATCAACAATTTATATTTGCCAAAAATTTAATTTTTAAAAATAGAATTATTAAATTCATCTATCAATACAATTCTCTGTACGTTTCTCGAACAAAAGGTAGCCCGAATTAATTGCCCCTGGCATTTTATAATTCTGGTCATTACGGAGTTAAATGGCATAAAATTCAGATTTCTGTTACATTTCTAAAATGCGTAAAATATCTTCCTATTCGTATATAAATTGCGAGAATTTTCATACATCATTTTGTTTTCACTAACGTATTTGCCAATACATAATATTTGTACCGCAAAGCAGCACTGCGCTGCAGCGTTGAAGGGTACCTACTGTTAGTTTTAAGTGTAAATTAAATTAACACTTGACCACATTCTTACGTGATAATGAGCGATGATACTATAGAAGTATAATAAGATATTTCACTCAACTACGACAACTGAATGTTTATGACGTGTTTACACTAGGTTGACAGGTGAGGTAAATGGGTTCGATATATTTGTTTTTTAAAATAATCCCTGTAGCGAGTTAACAACGAGTGAGCAAGGCCAAGCAAATATACTTACAGCTTTTAATAATTTGTTAGAAAACACCACGTGGCTGTCAAAGCGAAACAGCAAACCCTAGCTATTAGAGGATGGAAAAAAATAAGTCCCTACCTAAACCAAAATTAATGTCCACCACAAATGGCGGATTTCTTTAGTGTTGTACCATAATCATCGATAAGTCAATATCGACATGCAAATGTTTTTCAGTTTCACTGTTTTTTTTTGTTATGTTTGTAATTTTTATAGTTTACTGTAATCAAAGTATGATTAAAATGTTTAATTAAAATAGATTAAATATTCATTGTCATATGGGAATATCCGGGATGATAGATATGAGATTTTGAATTTGTTGTCAGCATATTCCGCACTTCAATTAACATTCTTGAAGTATTTTGGCTGTACTGTTGACTGTAGAGTAAACAAGTATTCATGCGATACATATTGGTGGAGCCTAGGCCAACACGAGCGCAGCAAGTTGATATGCAGCTAGTGCTGCTGTCTAAACAACATACATGCTAAAACCAATGGGTTTTTCTAATTCTGAAAAAGATAGCAAAGTTCTTAAGTTAAAAAAGGCAATTTATGGCCTGAAACAGTCTTCAAGGGCCTGGGTACAGGAGAGTCGATGACTGTCTAGTGGGTATGGGTTATAGTAGGTCCAAGATTGAGTCTTGCCTATATACAAAAAATAATAATTGTTGTAAAACAATTGTAACATTGTATGTTGATTATTGTTTGGTATTCTCTAATGATACTTAAAAAATGTTCTAGCTTCGCATTTTAAGCTCAAAGACTTGGAAGAAGTCAAACAATGTCTTGGAATGAATTAAATGTAGATAAAGCTAATGGTACTATAACACACACCTCCTTTCACACCTACCTTTTCAACAACTTATTGTTGGTCTAATATACTTGGCAATGCTAACTCGACCAGATATAATGTACTCTGTCAGTTTTTTAAGTCAATTTAATAATTGTTTCAATAATAAGCAATGGACATGTGCAAAAAGGATTTTAAGATATTTGAAGAAAACAAAATATTTTGGATTAAAGTCTCTAAAAATAATAACTCAAAACTAGAAGGATTTGTTGACGCAGTGTAATAGATCGAAAGTCTTATACAGGTTTGTGTTTTACACTTTCTGGTGGTGCAATCTCATGGGCATCACGAAAACAGACTTCTGTTGAGGTTCATAATTGTGACATGCCCAGGTCCCAAATCATTCCGTCACCCTTATCAACACCGCACAAACTAAATACAATTACTGTGACCAAATCTAATTGCCAACCGAACCATTGTCCCATTTGTCACTCATTATATAATCTGATAATGGTAATTTTCTTAATTGATTGATATGTATGTCCATGTGGTCTAATTTTATTATGGTTCAGTAACTTTCTTTATATTTTCAGACTAGGAGTATATTCTACCGTCAAGCGGTAATGAGAGCGTTGCTGCGTTTCGTTTTCAAAAGGTAAGGGTGCAGTGTAGCGCCCCTCAAATCTTTGTTATTTAAAGCTCAGTGCGGCACTTCAGTTGCAGGTATCACTTAACACCAGGCGCACAACTTGTTGGTGACGTCATCGAAGCAATATACACCCCAAATAGCAGTGTTTTGTTTCATACCAAAGGATAGTGTGAGCTATTGCAATATAGGTGCATTAAGATTGTTTTCCCGACCGCCAACAACCC
>NW_020653477.1:2192326-2208852 GCF_003589595.1 Hyposmocoma kahamanoa
TGCATTAAGATTGTTTTCCCGACGGCCGACAACGCTTTTGCTATACTAAGACACTTTCTTAATATCGCAACTGTTTTTAGGCGACTGTTACCGCTGCCATCAGGCGCATTATATGTCACTTTTTTATAAATAATAATAATGCACACACTTATAGCAGGGAAACCCTGTTATATGGGTGCCATAGACGCACAAAGGTAACCACAAATTACACCCTAATTCTGGAGAGAAATAAATATAGGCCATACAAATATTTATCCCGACACAGGAATCGAACTCGGAACCTCCACATGGCAGATCAGCATGGTAACCGTTCGGTCATGGAGGGGGTTAAACATTTATTTATAAAAAAGTTTTATATTTATTTATAACAGATGCCCTTGACTACAAACTCACCTGATGTTGAGCAATGTTGTAACCGATGATGGTACGCGTTTGTCTAAAAAGTGCCTTTTCACTCTTACCTTGAATAGCCCTAAATTGTACTTTTCGGGAAACACAGATACCTGTATCCATTCCTTAGCATTAGAAAGAAAGAAGCAAAGCGCTTCGTGCGAGTGGGTGGTATATTAACACAAAGGGATGGGGAGTCGGATCCAAATCGCGTGTATTTATTTTTCTAACAAATCAACCTGTAAACGCTAAGTCAGCCGTGACCATGTAACTTTTTTTTATAAAAGAATTAGTGCGCATTGACCTCCATCTCGCCTAATGGAAAGTGCAGTCGTCGATGGAGCATGCCACCTAAATAATACCTATTCACTCTCGCCTTGAAAAGGCCCAAGTCATGGTGTTCAAGGTATAAGTCTGCAGACAGAGAATTCCACTCTATAGCTGTTCAGTATACCCATCGCCACTGTACCATAGTTTAAGCAAAAAATTAATTTAATATTTTTTCCTTTTTTTAAAAGTAGATAATAATATTTACGTAATGTATTTGTTAAGTACAATTATAACTGGAAGTTACATTTATAATGTAACTTACATACACAGGGCTTTTGAGAATTGCAGCTTATCTCAAAAACATGTAATTATTTCATCAGAAAGATATTTAAAAAAATAAAGCAAGTTAGTTTCAAAAATATTACGTTATCATTATTATTATCTTGACAACTAGTTACATTTAACAATTATTATCATTGAAATTGACCAAAATAACCGCGTTTAAATTATAGACTGATGTATTAAAATCCATGTATGCATGTGATATTATTGAAAAAAACATATTACTTAGGGCGCACTACGTACTACGTACTAAGTTTCCGGAACTAGCCACTTACATAAACAATATTTAAAAAGTAATTACAATATTTGAAAATGGAACTCTTTGGCTGTAGAATACAGTTTGTTTCATCTGACTGTCACTTGTTTTTATCATTTTAGAAATTGGTTGTCTACATCCCCATGGATTTAAGTCGTGAAAATTGTCGTAGTATGATTTTCTACGACTTTAAGTGTAATTTAACAGCTCAACGGAGCTTCCCTCGACTTCAAACTGCTTTTGGCGATGAAGCACCATGCTAGACGACTATTTATAGCTGGTTTGCAGAATTCAAACGCGGTCGTGTGAATCTCAGTGACGAATTTCGTGATGGTCGCCCGACCACTGCTGTGAACAACAAAAACATCGATGCTGTGCGCGGTATGTTCAAAACAGACAGGCATGTGACATACCATGACATTCGGGCACATTTAATCATAGGCATGAGTCATATACAATCAACATTACACAAACATTTGGGTGTGAAAAAGCTGTGCTCTTGGTGGGTTCCACACAATTTGACTGAGGCTCAAAAAACGGATCGCATCACTTGGTGCAATGCCATGCTTACCGATTCAACGAAGTGGCGTAAAATTTGGCGTGGGACATAGTAACAGGTGACGAAACATGGATTTATAGTTACGATCCCAAAACAAAGCAGCAATCGAGTGTCTTACGAGATGAGCCGAAACCAACCAAAGTGGCGTGCGTGCAAAGTGCCTCTAAGCGTATGAATGCTATTTTTTTAATAAAACTGGACACGTGGCTACTGTTACTTTGGGGAATCGTTGTATAGTGAATAGTGATTGGTACACGACCATTTGTGTTCCGGAAGTTATTGACAAACTCCGTAAAAACAACCGTAAACACCGTATCATCTTGCACAACGATAATGCCAGTTCTCACACGGCCAGACAGACAAATTAATTTTTGAAGGTGAACAACGTTAACCTGTAAAGCCATCCCGCGTACAGTCCCGACCTGGCACTTTGTGACTTTTATTTATTTCCAAAAATTAAGAACCAGTTACGCGGTCAACGATTCTCATCACCTGAAGAAGCTGTCGAAGAGTATGAAATACAAGTTTCAGAGATTGTCACAGAGGAGTGACATAAATGTTTTCAAAATTGGTTCATTCGTATGAAAAAGTGCATTAACGCTAACGGAGAATATTTTGAGAAACAATAAATTTATTTCTGACCATTTAAAGTATTTTTGTCTTATTCATTTCGGAAGCTTATAGTGCGCCTCACGTATACAAACATTTAGAATTTATCCCATGAAACAATATGATTTTAAGAAGGCGTTAAATCAATGCTTGAAAACCCTTTCTTGCGAGGAAGTGGAAAACTCTTAGAACGCATACCATAATTAGCAACACTACTAATCATTTAAACACGTAATATGCATGCTGGCGCATACACGCACCCATGTCGCACACACACACAACACACACACATGCACGGACGCACTCACGCACGCACAAGCATATATTTGCTTAATGGGAGAACCTGATTGGCCGTTGTTGAATCAAATTGAAAAATTTTTTATTACTGTGGTATGCCCAATGTTTGATCGAACAGAGTGAAACTATACGTCCTTTGTACATGTGGACTTCTATACAATTTGAGTTTTCACAAATAAATAAATTATGAAGCAATAAATAACACAATTAAGACAAGAATTAATTGTGCTGCAAAAATGAGTGTATTTGAAAATATCATTCACAAAGGAGTGAAAGGTGCTGTAGTTTACATTGCTTTTGACAAAAAGCTTTGAGAGCTTTTTATACAACTTGTCGAAGCTTTAATAAAGTCTAGCGTTGTACAGTTTTTCTTTTATTTTGTTTGGCAACTGTTAACAAAGTGAGTTTTTTAAAGTAAGAATATCTCAGCCTTTAGTGTTGCAATTACAGTGATATTTCTAGAACTTGGGCCCCGATTCATTTATATTATCGATATTTTAATCGAATCTTTCCATTGGATATTGTACTTGAATCGAAGGGCGCTTTCCGAGCTACTCAGAACATTTAAGTTAAACGTTTGATTGGGATTCAGATACAATATCGTTATCCGACAGCGTTTACGGAGTTAGTCGGTGAAATAGATTATAAGAAAAACGAAAATCCTTGTATGTACATTTTTAAGACTTTAAAAGCCTAAAATATAGAAATGCATTAGCCTTAGTTTAATAAAATTGAGTGACTGGGTGACTGAGACTTTATTTAAAATATTATAAGTTTTATATTTCCATGTTATTATTTGCTTTGTAAACAGTAGGACGTTCGGTAATTTTCATTCGATAACTGTGTTCTGAATAACGTTTGCCGGTCGAGAAGTTCGAGTAATCGTACGGGTGTGACGTCATTTCGGTTCGGTTTCGAATAACGCCAGTTTGACGTTCGATTCGGGTTTTGTGAATAAAAATGAAAAGAAATCGTAAGATATTAAATCGAATCGGTCGACAACTAAGTTATCATAAGTTTCTGAATTGATGGCCTGAACTTATTGAGTTATTAAAATTAAATAAATAAATAACGCACACACTCAACATAGCCCCGCACTAGGGAAACCCTGTGTCGCGGGTGCCATGGACACACACATAGACAACCACAAATTACACCCAAACTCACGAGAGAAACAATTGTAGGCCATACAAATATTTCTCCCGGCCCGGGAATCGAACCTGGGATCTCTTCGTGGCAGTCCGGTAGTAACCGTTCGGCCACGGAGGCAGTTAAATTAATTTTTTTTTAAATCAGTTAAAAAAAGTTATATTGTGAATGTGGCAGTTATCCAGTGGCATCTGCGTGATGTCCTGTCTTTAATTTCTAAGTAAGCAGTAAGTACGGGGGGCCGCTGAAAGTAGTCTACCAAAGTATGGAATCTTCTTCTTATCGTAGCGATGGCATACACTGTAATGCTTGCTGTCGCGGTGAAAAGATTTGCCCATCGACGTAAGGTACTTGCCGATTGTTGCCCTGGGTGCCTTGCGTGCAGGAAAAGGATTTTCCTGTGGGCTTTTTTTTGTTAATCCGGGGGAATCTGCTTACAGATACCCCGGCCCCTCGGGGGCAGAGCCGGGGCTATGTGGGACTGGACTGAACCTTGAAGGGGAGCAGCCCGACCGCACTAAAGCTCCGGAGTGTTCCTCCTCTCCACTGTAGGTGGGGTTACGGGTACGCTGTTGCACTCGTCCGCGCCCCTACCAGCGGCTGGACGCGCCCTGCGCAGCCCCTCCTTGGCGACACTAACAGTTGACACTAGACTGTAATTTCGAATTCACAACATAACTATCAAGACTCAGCTTGTTTCATTTCTTTTATTATTATATAGGTACTTTTCTTTTTTTGACAGTTAATATTCTCTGAATGTAAATAACATTAAGTACTTAAACATTATACTACAATAAGACGATTCGAAACATCAAAAAAGAAAGAGATGGTATTATATAATTAATATAGCGTTATTTCTTTCCTATTTTTAGTAAGAAATGGACAATATTGGGAAATCATTCGTTCTTTCAATCACTTTAGCCATAATACATTATTTGGTTATCATATTTGTCATGGTACAAATATAAGTAATATTACAATAAGCTTACTTTGTGCTTACATTGAAATAAGACTATTTTTGGAAAGGTTATGGTAGGCCCCCTGGTATGTCGTGCGGGGAGACTCTTTTCGTGCACCCCAAGTATGAAATAAAAGACAATCATGGCTACTTTTTAGGAAATAGAAAATTCACTTATTATAAAAATGGAAGTTGATTGACGAACGCCATTTTGCACGATTTAACCTTCACTGGGTTCGCGGAGTAGCACGTTAATTAACTTCCATTTTTATTAACATGAACTTCTTCAAAGTAACGCCTGAATCTATGAATTGCATTTGTTAGAAAGAGACATCACTCTATTAATTAAGTAATTTTTATTAAAAACAATGAACCGTCAAACCGTTCAAACTTTGCTTATATGTTTGCAAACTGAAACTAAAAAGTTAACAATCGGTTACCGGAAAATAAGCGAAACCGTATTCATCTACTAGTTAGCCACCCTTAGACGCGGAATATTTTCTTCATATGGGACAAATACTGGGTTACACTCTTTCCAACAAAAAAGAATCATCAAAATCGGTTCACAAATTCCGGCGTAATCGCGTAACAAACACACAAAAAAGAATACAGTCGAATTGACAACTTCCTCTTTTTTTAAAGTCGGTCATAAAAGTTGTTGCTCATTTGTAAAAATTGTGCTTTTTATTTCTTCAGCGTTTTTGTCCACTCAAAGCGAAACGTAATAAACAAAAGAGTGTCAATAATTTAAAAAAAAAATAAACTCGAAAATGACGAATTCGTCACGATGGTGGCCTGTATTATTGTACTGGAGTACCTAAATCTTCTTTAATAAAGGTTGAAAGAGCTCAGCGAGCTGTCCTGAAAGTGAGTCGGTCTTTGCCCTTTATGTTCCCTACTTCAGACCTTTATTCCCTTTGTGATGTCTTGTCTGTGCGTCAACTATTTGTACTGCACACTGTATTAAAACAACACGTTGTTCTGAACTATGATCCTTCGCTCCATAATAACAAACGTTTGAAATAAAAAGTATATCATTCTTCTACTCGCTGGACCACAGCTTTTTCGAATAGATTCTTTGGTTTTCTAGGCGGATATTTATATAATAAAATAAATAAAACAACTAAAATATACTCGCTCACTAAATTCAACTGTAAAAGAGTTGTCACTAGTTGGCTAAAAAATCTAAGTTATGATGAAACTGAAAATCTCTTAATTGTTCCAACTTAAAATAAAATCTAAATTATGTTTAATCTTAAAATCTGTGAATTATCTCAACTTAAAATAATTAATACTAAATTAATATGGTTATTTCATTATTTAGGTAAATTGGGTTTTGTATACACCTTACATAGTCAATAACACTCTCTGTCACACACAGAACACACACACTCACACGCAAATACACATACACATACACACACACACGCACACACCTTCACACATACATACACACACCATCACACACACATGCACACACTCATTTGTCCACACACCCTCGCACCTTAAGTCTATTAATAAAGTCATTTCTTGATGTAACTATCTAAGTATAAGTAAGCTGTACTTGCTTTTGGTCCGGAGTGTGGAGGGGCTGGTGATCTGTAATACAGGTCTCCTAGTACGGATGCCAGTCTCTCACACAGACTTAAATATTGTACTATTTAGATAATTAAGCACTGTTTTTGTATTTATACTAAGACTTTGTGAGAGAAACAATAAAGATATATTATTATTATTATTATTATTATTATTATTATTGACAAGAAGAATTAACACTCTTCTACCTAACGGTATGAATGTGGAAGATGGATGGATTGTATGACAGATGACATAGATAAGAGAGGTGTGAGTATGAAAATCACGGCTGAAAATGAGTATGAAACTATATGTTGTGCCCAAACCTAGCGTGTAATAAAGACAGGAAGAAGAAGAAGGTCTAATAAGGCCTATATTACATTTGAATAAAAAATTGTCAAAAGCCTCAAAAATTGTCAAACCTCTCGTTAACGGTATAGAGAAATATCGTGATTAAATCTGCAAGTCAAAGAAGTGTACCTTGAAAAACGTAAACCATAGCCTAAACTCACTCCTTAGAACAAACTTATAATAATAATAATAAATAACGCACACACTCAACATAGCCCCGCACTAGGGAAACCCTGTGTCGCGGGTGCCATGGACACACACATAGACAACCACAAATTACACCCAAACTCACGAGAGAAATAATTGTAGGCCATACAACTATTTTTCCCGGCCCGGGAATCGAACCTGGGACCTCTGCGTGGCAGTCCGGCATGGTAACCGTTCGGCCACGGAGGCAGTTTATGCACAGCAGTGCAACATATTATAATTTATAATTATTAATACAAAGATCGAACACTCAGAAGAAATTCCTTCGAACCGGCCGGATTCGAACCGACGTCTTCTAGCTTACCGTGCCAGACGCTATTCCAACTAAGCCACGGAACGAACCAGCGGACCTCACGAATTTTTGTATGTGCTTGCGTCGTATCTGATCGTGAATTTGATTTTTCAATGACTTTTTAGCCATAAAGCTATCTATGAGAAATCTATCATATTTCGTCACCCAGTTACATACCTTTACAGCTACCAGCCTCGGCTAGAGATATCGCTATTCATTGTATTTAAATTTTTATTGTATTGATATGCAATTATTTTTTTGTGAAATTACTCCACTAGTTTGTTATAATTATTAATACAAAGATCGAACACTCAGAAAAAATTCCTTGGATCCGGCCGGATTCAAACCGACGACTTCTAGCATACCGTGGCTTAGTTGGTATGGCGTCTGACACGGTATGCTAGAAGACGTCGGTTCGAATCCGGCCGACAAAAAAAAAATAGAAAATGAATTCAATAAGATTTTAAATATTATACGTTATTAATACCAGCAGAGCTCCATGTGAAAGAGCTCGTCCAGGGTAGTACTACCTTACCTATTTCTGCCGCCAAGTGGTAATGTGAAATTCACTGCCTGAAATTACAGGCACATACAACTTATCTCTCAGGGTGATACCAGAGCCCCTCAGATCTTGGTGATTTAAAACATTTTGCACTGCAACTGCAACTAGCACTGTTAAAGGGCTGTTAAGCACCCCTGGTGCTTACCATCAGGCGCAACATCATAAAAAAAATTGTTTATGCGCCATAAGTCATTTACATTGCGTTCAAATCATTTTGAAAAAGTCTGTAAGTACGGTAAGTAACTTGTGGTTAAGTGTACCAAGAATTTGATTTACATTCATCTATTTTATTACAAGTTTTTCAAAGGTTGTGAACCGTGTAACTTAGAAATCGAAGTAATCAAGAACCTCCGTGGTCGAGTGGCTTGCACATCGGTTTTCATGGTGTCGCCAGGGTTCTAACACCGGCCGGGTCCAATGTAGAAAACTTTTCTAATTTTTCTATACTGTCTCGGGTCTGGGTGTTTGTGATATCGTCGTTGTTTTCAATTTCCAGAAAACAAGTGCTATAGTTACTTACTTCAGGATTAGAACAACGTATGTTGTCTAATTGTCTAATTGGAATAATAATAATAAACGTGTGGTTAAAACCAGCCAACAGGCTGAGAAAAAGAAAGCAAATGACAATATTAAAACAATAATAATAATAAACCTTATTATTAAGCCAGAAATTGACGGTCTTTTTACATTCTACTTCACATTAATAGAAACTTGACTCCCCGCGTCTACCAAAACAACAATAAATCCTGCAACTTTACCGGATTTTACTGGATTATTTTTAATAAACCTAAACCATTTTGAACACAAAATTTCTATTATTAAAACAAACAAACAACCTTTGTTCAACAACTTTTGGAAATTTACACACAACAATGACAATAAAAACATGCGATCAAATTTAAGTCAGTGATCCTACCCAAACAACTAGTACGAACCCAAACAACTTTGCTAAAATTAATTTCACAATGGCGAAAAAACTTTCTAGTACCCCCATACATTATCCAGTTGTCCGCACGCATATTGTGCGGGGGATCAAAATTAATTCCCCAAAATTAAAAATTATATTTATATTCAAAATTTGGGCTGACCTTTTTTTTACGAATGATAATACAACCTGAACAATTCTTTCAAACCTTTAATTCATTAATAATTTTTCCCTTGTTTAATTCATTAATAATTTTTCCCAATTTTTAATTTGAACCAATTAAACGTATTTTAATTTTTTATTGAATTGCTATTCAATTATTTTTGTGAAATTACTCCACTAGTTTGTTATAATTTTTAATACAAAGATCTCTCTCGAGACACGAGCACTCAGAAAAAATCCTTCGATCCGGTCGGATTCGAAGCGACGTTTTATAGCATACCGTACCAGATGCTATACCAACTTAGTCAAGGAACGAACCAGCGGACCTTACGAATTTTTCTAAGTGCCTACCTTTAATGAAAAAAATATTCTTCGTAACAGAGATTACATTCCATTATTTATTTTGAATTCAACAAAACAACATCTACAGCTAATTTTTAACAATAAATAAATGTTAAGTAACAGGTGAAAATGATAATTACAAATCACCACAAGTAGCACAAAAAATAAGTTATTAAGTTTTTAGGAAGTAGAAAAATAAAATAAAATAATAATATTATTTTACACATTGAGAACAGGTATAATTGACAATACAGGGGAAAAAAAGGAAAAGAAAAAAAGGAAAAATATTGAACCCTATATAACCCAACCAACAACAAGTACATCTCGAAGACAGGAAACAAAATCATAAGAAATAGATAATTACGTGAAGTAGTGCTTAGTAAACGTTCGTCGAATCAAGCCTACACTAGTACTGAACAGATCTATGTCAATAGACGATCGATTGTACTCCTTAATTGCTCTGATCAAAAATTAATTGTGCCTATAATTGGTCTTCGCCCCGGGCACTCACAGCACTGGTCGACGCCTGAGATTCAGCTGGTTAGTCCTAAAGAATAATTTAGACAGTAGATCCGATGAGTCAATTTTAGTAGTCTATTTATTATGTTATATTGGAAGCAAATGTCATTCACTTTTCACCTATAATCGAGAGGTACAAAATGATAACGCTCACAACGCTCCACATAGCCTGCCGTTCGCTGTCTTGACTTATAATCTAAATACCTCGAAAACTTTTTTGTATGGCTTCAATACGTGATTTGTAAACTTCGTATGTAGGGTTCCACACCTGAGAAGCATATTCGACAATACTGCGTACAAGAGAACATGTACTGTTCTCTATATTTTAATAGGCTTTATGTTAGTAAAATCATTGCAAGTCCGCATCAAGAAACCCGTGGCTCTATACGCTTTAGCAACTATACTCTCAATACGTTTATCGAAGAGCAGGTGGGAAAATATACGCCTAGATCTCTACTGTCCACTCTATTCGTACAACTCCCTAGGAGACTATAACCTCCACTGATAATGGTTTTTTACTACAATGATTTATATATAGTCATCATCATCAGCTTATACGCATCCACTGCTGGACATAAGCCTCCTCTAGAGCACGCCAACTTTCCCGATCCTGCGCCGCCCGCATCCAGTCACTACCGGCCACCTTGCTCAAGTCGTCCGTCCATCTTGCCGTAGAGCGTCCCACACTACGTTTTCCTTAACGTGATCGCCATTCAACAAGAACAAGTCTGCTCCATCGGCGATCAACCCTCCAGCAGACATGCCCGGCCCACTGCCACTTAAGCTTACTGATTTGCGAGCTACGTCGATCACTTTAATTCTCTGACGTATGACCTCGTTAGGGATTCGGTCTATCAGAGAAACTCCAAGCATAGTTCGCTCCATCACACGCTGAGCGACTTTGAATTTGTGGGGCCTATTGTTAATGTCCACGTCTCGGCTGCGTAGGACATAGCTGGTAGAACGCACTGGTTAAATGCCTTGGTTTTTAGGCTTTGTGGGATTGACGACCTGAAGATGTGGCTAAGCTTCCCAAATGCCGCCCAGCCCAAACGAATTCTCCTGTCGGCTTCCTTCTCGAAGTTGTGCTTGCCAAGCTGGATATTTTGGCCAAGGTAGACGTTATCTGTCCGTACGGACCGTACTGTACGCATAGCCATGAAACCAGCCTTAGTTATCCGTGACCATGAGACCTTTAAAGACCGAAACGTCGGTTTATTTGTAAAACAAATATACACGATTAGATCCGAAAAACAGTTTCAAGTCAATTTGATTTTGATTTATCACGACCTCGGTAGCTCAAACGCTTATAATGTGGTCAATGAATGAGGATGGACAGGAAATGGACTTGATTCCGCTATGTGTCTTCTGGAATGTGCCCCAGGATGAATTCCGTTACTCTTTTACTCTTAGTACAAGTAATTCCCTAGTTTGAGACCAGGCGATTAGCGTGGTTGTCTGGCACATTATTATTATAATGTGTAGCAACCGCAAAACCTAAGAATTAGTAATGTTACCTTTAACAGTCAGTTTCGGGGTTGCCAACAATCGAATAGATATTCCCATATGTCACGTAAATAGACCTATTTTCAAAAAGAAACCTCTAAACAACACTCGAATACTCCGTCCACCACTGACGTTCGTGTTGCCATTTTTCTGTTATCAATTCTACTGAAATTAAATCGATAATTAATTATTTCTAAACACAGAAATTTACTTAAATTTGCAAGAAGACAATTGCAAAAAACCCAAAGAACCCGATTTAAAGGAACAGTTCCAAAATCGGAATTAGTAGAAGCGAAACTGCAGAGCTTTGAACACTGCCTAAAGTTGCCTACTTATCGGTATTCTTCAGGATGTATCACGGAGAGTATACGATGGAATTACACGATTTAATTCCGCCTTCCCCTTTCCATCAACGGGGACTAGATGTATTGTATGCAGTTGTACTTTCCCTAAGGTGAGATGAAGGTCAAATGTGGACTTATATATTTTATAAAAAAAATTAACAATAACCAGATATAACAAAACTTCCTTTAATGAAGACTGCCGTATTTTTGTATAGCCGATGAAATGTAGAAAAACTTAGAAATTATAGTCGTTCCCAGGCGAAATCTAATCGAATTTCGAAGTTATTACTTGACCAGTATTTTGACCAGCGTTATTTTCTTTCAGTTAAAATTCTCGTCGTTAAAATAACTATGTGCTCGCATAAAATCAGTTCAGAAACGTGAAGTTTACAATTTACTACACATACAACCCTCTCCAATTGTGCTATTGATCGCAAAAAATGTGTTCAAAACGCGAAAGTTCAGAATTTACTACATAAGTACGCAAGGATGGGCAAGTGCTCGGGTTAAAATCTATTAACGCCCAAAATCGAGAGCACATTTACAAGTAAATATATGTTGTAAATCAAGTTTTGTTCAAATTGAACGATATTACTACAACACGTTTATTACTTTCTGATCTAGGCTATTCGATTTGCCTTTCTGTTGAATCGATTCACTTGAAAATCGCATTGTAATAATCAATACAAAAAATGGTTAGATCGTATGCATTTTAATGGTTTTCACAAAAATGGATCGTAATATACATCCTCACTATTGAAAATCCACAGGTTTTCAAGGTAGGTACTGTGTGGAGTTACCTCTTTTTCGTTTAAAAAAAATTTTTTACATAATTTGTAATAAGTATGGAATTATACCAAACTCCGCATTCTCCGTTTCTATCCACGATTTTGGGCGGGAATGGGTTAAAACCTGCGGGTGCTTTGGGTTAAAACCCGATGAAACCCCGTGCGGGTAGATGGGGATTTAACCCACTGCCCATCTCTGCGAATACGTGATCGTTTTTGAAGAAAACGGTTTATGATAAAACGTACACAGAAGTCTGTGCTATACTGATCTTCTACCTATTAATTATTACTTTTGGAGCAATAACTTAACTATAAAATGTTATGTACTATACTAGAAAGATTTAGGTAAACAAGCCGTAAGAAAGTATTTTATGAGGCATTACCTGATTACTTATTGTAAAATTATAATGACTTTTTGAAAATGGTTCGATATATAATTATGATAATATTTTCAAGTAATAGATAACATTTCGAACTACTTATTTAAAATAGTACTAAATATATAATATAAATATAATATTTAATTAAAGATATTTAATAACACGTATCACAACTTTTAGATAAACAACATATAATCCGACCTTTGAAAAGATGACAGCTAATAACATGCGACCAAATTAAAGAGTACAGCAGTAATAAGGCGTATAACTCACCACTAAATATTGTATTTGGCTGGTTAACCAAGTGACAGCTGAAGGTTGTTTACTTTTAATTATTATCTAAACCTTTATACTATAGACCAAGTTTGCGAAACAATGTGTTTGCAAAGGTACACTGAAAACCAGTACAAGCGTCTCCCGCGCCGCTTAGTAAATGCTGAGACTGTCCCCCACATACAAATAATTTAATTTATGTTTTGTACTTCTAAATAGATTTTTTTTCTTTTTTGTATAATTGCTAACATGTAGAGTTTGTGCTAAATTGATCATAGGCATATCAAAGTGACATTACATGAGCCTGTTGGGGCAATGCAATTTCCTTACTAAATTTAATTTAATTGAGAGAGGTTGCATGCAAATAGTTATTACTTGGTACTTGGTGTAACGGGCTGGTGTCCGCAACTCGACGTCAAGGCGCCTATTTAAATAGCTATTACAATTTAACAGCAACAAGCTAATTAAATTATACATGGTTTAAAAATAACTATAAACAATTCAATGTCAACTAAGTACAAGTAATTTTTTTTTTTTAAATCTTTATTATGCTTACACAGACTAGACCGTAAAATAGAAGGTATGTCGAGTGTTATTGGTAATTTCTATTTATACCTTTGTCATTAAGAAAATCATTTATAGAAAAATATTTTTTTACGAATTGTTTCAATTTAACTATAAAAGGTTATTACTATATATACTATTCACTTTGCTCATTTTTGATATTCACAAGAATCTTATTAATAAATATTTTAACTGCTCTGTAATATAAAATTACCTACTTCTGAACAATTCCAACCTTAATTACTTTTGAACTTTATTATGAAAGTGTGTGGAAAGAAATGGTTTAAATCATACTCCTGTTTATGATACTTCTTTATGTTTCAATGACACTTCGCTATACCCTTAGCAATGAAGAAACTCAATCCCGAATAATATTTCTCCGATCTACCGCGGGCTGCACGTCGTCATTGTTTACGCCGGCACCCGTCCACACTTATACCACCGCTATAATCCCTCCTCCACATCCCTTTATACCTTTTATTTAACTCTGTATTAAAAGCTTTTCCATTGTATGTCGGGTTCGGTTAAGTACAACCCATGTCTTTCTGTAAATATTTTTTTAGGCCAACATCCAGGAAATAGCCAGTAGTGGCTGTCTTAATATTTAGCTTAAAGGTAGGACCGCGTGGCTCTGTTGCAGTGCAAAACAGTCAAATGGGCTCCTAACTTTACTGTTATCGTGAACCCACAGAGATGAGCAGTGGGTTAAAGCCCAGTCAATCCGCCAGTTAAAACCCAAGTGCCGAATTAACCCATGCTAAAGTATTAACCCATTTCTGTCCAAAATCGTGGGCAGAAACCGTGGATACGGAATTTAATTCCATACTTATTACAAATTTCGATGAAAAAATCATTTTTAGATGAAAAAGAGGCAACTGCACTCAATACCAACGTTGCAATCCTGTGGATTCTCACTACAAAATATGCACATTACAATTCGATTTTATGAAGATCAATTCAAGACCGTACGATCTAACGGCTTTATATCGATTTATTTCAATGCGATTTTCAATCAAATCGATGCAATAGAAAGGCAACTCGAATCGTCCAGATTAGAAATCAATAAACATTTTGTCATAATATCATTCAATTTGAACCAAACTCAATTTACAACAAATATTTAGTTGTAAATAGTTTTTGTTCTCGATTTTGGGCTTTAATGGGTTTTAATACCCGTTCTCTGTGAGCCCATCATGCAGTAGTAACGATTAGGGATTCTCTTTTTAGAGGGATATAGTCGTCACCAAAATATACATCCCAATAATCCGGACTGTCCCCTAAAAAAAGATGATTATAGTCCGCCTCGCTAGTCCATTACAAATAAAATCACGAAGGTTTTCAGCAGTATTAAATATGATTCCAAAACGATGAAAGTGCTTGTATCACTTCTGTTTGCTTTTTAATCGACTTCAAAAAAAGGAGGAGGTTATACGTTCGGCTGTATGTACGTTTTATGCTTAGTTTTATGTATGTTTTCAGATGTCACCGTCAGTTGTGGAAAGATTTTGAAAATTCTTTTTTTTATTGAAACGATGCACTCATATGTTGGTCCCATTGTAACCAAGTCAGAATCTAATGAGGGGATCCCATGAAAACCAAAGGAAACGCTCAAATTGTATAGACATGTCCGTGTATTCAACAATTTCTCCATCAATTGTGCATCGATTTTGAAAATTCTTCTTTTGTTTGAAAGGGTATACTCTCGAGGTGATGCCTGCCTGTTCCAGGTTCATTTCGGCTATCACAAATTACTAATTGTTTTCCGCAAATAAAAGTCGACAGAATACGTGTAATTATTAACAAATCGCTGTCGCCATGACAACCAGAAAAGGAAATATACAATGTACAAAGAAGTCCGTAACCGTCCCATTGTCACCAAGAAGTCAGAATCTTATGAGGGGATCCCATGAAAATCGAAAAAAGCCGATAGTCAAACTTTTGAGGTCGGTTTCTTCTTTCAATGAAAAAGTTACAATTATTGTGTCTTTATTTATCAGTCACTGAACGAACAAGTTGCGCCTGGTGGTATAGTTAGCAAAATATTATTTGCATGGATTCGTCTTATCGCTTCATCTTTAGAGTACAATAGGACAAGAGTGAACCGTCTTGAGGCACGTGCCATCTACATAGTGCTAACAACTTAGTTTAAATAGTTTTACACAATGGCGCTTCATTCTAAACATGATAATATTTATGCCTAAATAACTTGTGTTAGGAACGTCATAGCTGTCAACTGTCAGCGACGAATACTATATAAGGCATTGCAAACCAAGCTAACGGCTTTTTTTGCTGGTGCACTCTCGACGCGTATTTACCTGTCGTTGATTTGTATAACGTCCCGTGATTTTCAAATATGAACATTAGATTTTGTAACCGATTTTTATTTCATTAAAATTATTCTTAATTTCTAGTCGTTTTTATGATATCTGGTTTAGATTTCTAACACTTGTTAAATTAGTAAGAAAAGAGTCGGCAGCCGGTATTTTACGAAGTACCCACTATTGTAAAGAAAAACGATCTGTTGAGTAAAGACATAATTGAAAACTAGAGTTTAGAAGAAACGTTTAGCGCACCTATTACGAGTACGATATACCTAGATCATTAAATCCGTGTACGCTTTAAGTAAAAGAAGTCTTAATGGTTTCATTACCCTGTTGTAACACGCCTACCCATAACAATTGCAGTGCCATTCAGAGCTTATAATCGCAAAGACCTAAAGGGCCCTGCCACTGCACTCGTCGCCCTGAGACATTAAAGCGTGAAACACACAAAGAGCGGGTGCGGGTCGGGTGCTAGTGGGGTCGGGACCGCGGCGGGTCTGATGCCTTGTATTTATATAAATATTTAAATTTGTGTAACACACAGAGAGCGGGTGCGGGTCGGGCGCGTGTCGGGTCGGTGTTTAT
>NW_020653477.1:2209252-2231096 GCF_003589595.1 Hyposmocoma kahamanoa
GTATTTCACGCTTAAGTTGACAGTATAAAGGTTTAGGTACTTAACTAAAAGTACAAGCATCGGGTTAACCGGTCAAATACAATATTGAATAGTGAGTTTCATATGTCTTAATTTTGTCGTAGGTACTCTTTAAATTGGTCGCATGTTACTAGTATTTATGTGGTCTGTGGTCGCATGTTATTAGCTGTCTATCTTTTAAAGGATTCGAACTCTTGGATTTTTAGGTTGTTTACCGTAAGAAAGTAATTATATTAACTTTATTTAATTATCGAATCTATGCCGTTTAGATTTAAGTATTTAGTAGTATTTTAAATAGATAGTTCAAAATATTGTCTATTCAAGAAATTCACTATAATTTTATAAGTAGAACCTCTATACGGATTATTTACATTTAATTAATGAACTAAACTTTTACAGTATAGCTCCATTTGTCAGTTTCACCAGCACCCGTACACTAAAACCGGAACGCAGTAATGTTCATATTACTGACGGCAAATATAGGTATGGTGGCAGTACTTCCCTGGACGAACTCTTCCAACTTCCTTATCACAACATTTCCAATTTAATAAGTGTATTCATAGAATACATTCTTATATCGTATTGCGAACTCTAAACAAAGAATCACTGTGAAACAACGCCTTTGGTGCACGGAAAATTCTTGTCGAGAATAAATATTCCATAGTTTCTATTCATATCTGTTGGATCAATACCGTTGGATCAACCAATTCATTCTATTTTATTCAAGAAGTTGATATCCATTGTACATTATTTAAAAATCTATTTACTTAAGTCTTCTTTAGAGACAGCAATGTAAATTAACTGTATATTAGTTACGTGTAAACTGTTACAGAAATGGGGCAGAAGTTTTTTTTTTCTGTTCGATATTGTGTAATACATACACGTACATTTACTCATTCCAAAATTACAGACACATGTGACTTGTCAACTTATGTCTCAGGGTAACAGTGACAGATGCAGTGACAGTGCCATTCAGTTCTCTGCGATTTAAAGCTATTCTAACCGGCGATAGTTGACGTAGTACTGCTAATGTAGTAATAATATAAAAGATAAGTTTTACTGTAAATTGCATGACAATTAGAATAAGGTTATGATAGGACTGACATATTATATAGAACAAAAGTCCTAAAATTAAATGAAAAATAAAAAAAAGGCTATTCTGAGTGGCATTGCAACTGTTATGGACAGACATGTAGCTTACCATCAGGCGCACGACTTTTTCGTCCCGTAACTTGATATTATTAATAAAAAAAATCTGATGGTGCGTCCGTCACCCTGAGACATAAGTTGACAAGTCCCATGTGCCTGTAATTTCACCACCACCCTTACCCTTCCAAACTGGAACGCAGCTATGTTCACATTACTGCATGGCGGTATAAATAAGTAAGTACTTCCCTGGATGAACTCGTTCACAAGGAGCTCTAATGCTACTAGATTGAAAAGGAAAAGGCTCGATGGGGAAAGCATACTATTTCTCTGACTGTCAAATTCCATAGACATTGCCTGCTAACTTTCAAGTCAAAGTGATAAAAAAGGAAGAGTAGAGGAAGGGATAGAGTAAAAGTAATAGGGAATGGAGTAAGGTAAGCGTAATAGTAAAGGAAGGAAGTGCGTTGTAAAGTTGACATTGAGGTCACGAAGCTTATGTACTTTTAAGTAAAGGAAGAACAAGTAACAAGGAAGGTTATTAGTAGTAAGGTAGTGGGATGGTGAGCTCGTAAGGGATTGAGGGACCGAAAAAAAGTCTTAACACTAAATTAAATTAGATAATGAGTATGTGTGATCAATTTAGGAAAACATGTGGGTGATATTTACAATGTTAAACATACAATGGGTCGATTTCGGATTCATTCAGCATTCAGAAAAAACTTTCATTTTACCACGTACACTAGTCTTAATTCCCAAAAAGAATTAAGGCAACAAATAAAACACAGAAGTACCATAACCATAGGTCGAAGGAAGTTTCTCACGAAATCGGCCTACAACAGTGCCAGGCTTAAGATTTTGTTGGTCACCACCCGCCAACATAACACGATTGGTGAAGTAATTATGTACAAGTTACTGATGCCCGGTGGTTTAGTACTAAAGGTACTATATACAGTGCAATAAGAGTGAAAAAGACGTTATGAGTTTCGCCTTCCCACAGACGCGTAACACACGATATCTTTTTCGCTTCAATCGGAGTTTAATAACTCTAACAGACTATTATTATAACATGATTATTATTAATTGCGTTATTGCCTTCTTTATTCTTATTTTGACAGTTGCCTTACTTTTCTTACCTGCTCCCTTAAATATAATGGAAAATCCGATTCAAAACTTCCAGCCTTTCAGAGCTGTAGCACAGATTACTTAATAGTCGTAGTCCAAGCAATTTTGAATGCTATTACATCTCTTATTAATATGGTAATAATTATTGTGTGCCTAGTGTATAACAAAAATATAAATAATTCCGTAACATCATCCGTAAATAACCTTATAAGTTTCCCCACTAGCTCGAGACAGTCCCATATCTTCTATTAAGTTTTGATAATAGTGTCCTCCCTACTCAACCTTTTGGTTATACGCGAAGGGCACGGTTCTGTACGTCAATACTTGTGTAAGCAAGCCTACACAGGGACCTTATCAGTTGTTCTTAGTTCTCAAACTACACTAGCCACAGTAGAGATCCTAGTAAACGAGTTCGTCCTGGGAAGTACCTACTGTCACTTTACATATTTCTGCCGCCAAGCAGTAATGTTCCGGTTTAAATTACTGTGTTCCGGTTTTGAAGGGCAAGGGTACTGGTGAAATTACAGTCACATGAGACTTGTCAGCTTACGTCTCAGGTTGTCGGGCGCAATGGCAGTGCCTCTCAGATCTTTGCGATTTAAACCTCTGTGTGGCACTGCAACTGTTATGGACAGGCGTGTAGCGCACCATCAGGCACACGACTTGTTAGACTTTTTTTAATATATTATATTATATTAAAAAAAGTCTTTACAATGATTATATACAACAGATATTCCCAAATTTCACTATAAATCTAACGTAGATACGAAAAACAGTTTTTTATGATAATAATTAGTGATACGCAAGACATCTACTTGTAACAAATGAAGTGCCACTTAGATTTTTAATGAGCGCTTGAGGAGCACTGCCACTGCATCCGTCACTCTGAGCCTTAAAGTTTCTTTTTAACCGACTTCAAAAAAGGAGGAGGTTCTCAATTCTCAATATGTTTTTTTTGTATGTACGTTACGCGATAACTCTGTGAACCGATTTTGATGATTCTTTCTTAGTTGGTTACCTCGGATGTGGTCCCATTAAAATTTGAAGAAAATATTCCACCTCTAAGGGTGGCAAACTAGGGGATGAATGGCTTTTGAGGTCGGTTTTTTTAGTACTCTGTACTGAGATTATATGATACCAAGAGATTGTTCTTGTCAAGTTGACAAGTCCCATGTGCCTATAATTTCACCAGCACCCTTACCCTTCTAAACGGAACGCAGTAGTGCTCACATTACAGTTTGGTGGCAGAAATAGTTCAGATGGCAGTAGGTACTTCCCTGGATGAGCTCTTAACATGGAGGTCTACTGCTACTATGTATTGCAATGCATTATTGGACTGTATTATTTGGGTTTTGACATTTAATTTTAAGTCTCGTTTGCACTTACCATAATTTCCCAAACTTTACGACAGTCAAAAGATTTCTGATAACTTTGAAGTGGAGAACCAAATTCGCGTTAAGGAGGACTTATTGATGTCCGCAGTATTTATTTATTTATTTATTGCATATCACACATGAAGCTTACAGGTAGTACTTACAATATAGGGCAGTTAATATGTGACGCCCTGCAAGGGCACAGCAACTGTGGAAGACAGTCTCACATTGACATTATTAATACAGCAATTTAATTAATTTATATACAATACAATTTATACGTTATGAGTTATAATAAAAAAAATATTAGAACTAAATAATCATTTTATCAAATCGTCAAACGATAAACATCTTTCTAATTGTACTAAATAACATATGTCAATTAAACATTATAGGTAATTAGAATCTTTAATTAATTATTTTAAATGTAAAGTCATTGTAGCAAATCGTCAAAAAATTCTTTTAAATTATAATAGCAAGTAATATAATATATAAATAAATAATAGTAAATACCAAGTTGTCAGTTACTCTAACGTTGAAACAAAGTCATTGTGTACAGTTATGATTATGTATACAAACATCCAACACACAGAATTTCGCAATGCTCTTACCATCTAAACAACGGGTCAACAGTTACCGGGTCGTCGAAATTCTCCTATGTGTTTCTGCTATAGTTCTTTGTACTGACTTTTCGGCATTCTTTGCCGCTAGTGACATCTAGTGAGAGATTTTTTAATGACTTTCTCACCGCAGACGATACCTTTACAAGTATTACAACTGTCGCAGATAGCACAATTCGATCAAATTATTTTATCGAGATTTTTTGTGAAATATAAAGATCGAACACAAAGAAAAAATTTCATCGACCCGGTGGGACTCGAATCCATGTCCATGCTGCACCGTAGCATTGCTCTAACCATCTGAGACACGGGTCCAGTTACCGAGACATCGAAATTCTCCTATGTGTTTTTGTTTCTATAGAAATCTTAAATCGTTGTACTGACTTTTCGGCATTCATCATTGCAAGAGTAGTGGAGTTATTTCAGAAAAAATCAATAAATTCATTCTCTACTAATCAACTTGAGTTTCATAATTTTTGTTCTCTTTTTAAGCGTATGCCTTTATAGCAAATACTCAATAAATACATATAATACAGTAAACGTTACGTTAATTGTTGTAATGTACCTCATTTAGACTGCATTCAAAAACAAATATTTACGATGCGTTCAATTTTTAAGTAATTTTTAAAAACTAATTCTTTTCACCAGATGATATCAAAGTTTTGTGAATGATTATAATTCTATTTGATAACGTATTTTGAGATGGTTATAAATTTTCATGGTCAAACTGGCTCGCAGACTACTTGTCTCTCAGTGAGCTATGGAAAGGTCTATGCTGGGTATCTCGTTAAGGGACAAAGTCCGAAACCAAGTTTAAAGACTAAAGTTGTGAACATCGTCCAGAAATGTAGCAAGCTGAAGTGGCTGTGGGCTGGCCACATCTGTCGCAGAACCGATGAGCGATGGAGTAGACGGGTTCTCGAGTGGAGACCACGTCTCGGCAAACGTAACGTAGGACGTCCCCTTGCAAGATGGACCGACGATCTAAAGAAAATCGCGGGTAGTGGTTGGATGTGGAAAACGGGTGATCGGGCACTATAGCGTACACTTGAGGAGGCTTATGTCCAGCAGTGGACTGCAATAGGCTGATTGATTGATAAATTTTCAATCGGTCGCAACTTTAAAATTTGCGACTCCAAAGTTTCATCTCCGTGACAAAGCCCTAGTTTACAAACACAAACTGCTTGAATGTAAAATGTCAAGCTGTAAAAGGTTTTATATAAACCGTGTACACGTGTCTTATATAACAATTGCAAATAAGTTAAAGTGTTACATTAATTGAAACATAACTTTTTATTAACCGACTTCAAAAAAGGAGGAGGTTCTCAATTGGTCTGTATGTTCTTTTTTTCTTTTTGGTTGTATATATGTTACGCGATAATTACGGTATTTGTGAACCGATTTTCATGATTCTTTTTTTGTTGGAAAAATGGGTACTTCCATAGTGATCCCATTTTATTTTGAAGAAAATCATCCACCTCTAAGGGTGGCTGTTCACGCATGAAGATTAATTTTTATAAATAGCGCCTAACTTTAATTTAGGAGTAATTACTTTAATGATTGATTTTGCTATTTCTCCAATTCAAGGCGATTTCTCTCGATATACTTTGAGTATTTGAGTATTATCTTTTTTTATTTTTTTTTTATTTATTTAACACACATATCAATGAAATTACTAAAGCATACAGTATTGTAAAAACCATAGCTGGTTTGACTCAATACTGGTGAGCTCATATTCTATCCTTACGCTTAATATTTATTTCACACACTTAATTCTAGTATATACCTAATTAGACCATATTGACATATAATACATGTGGGTATGTCATGAAAAAATTATACTATTTAGTACATCCGAACACAATAAAAATTTGTACGGTCTTTAAGCATCGAGCCGTGCATTCCACACTCGCGAAACCGGTCGGTCACCATATACTTTACACGGGCCCTTCCCATTTCGCCTTTACAAATTACGAGAACTAATTAATTACACTATAAGTTTTCTAGTATATATTTTTTAAGGACATATTTAATGTTTTTTTCGGTTATGTTATTTTTAATTTCAGTAGGTAGATTATTTATGAGATTTGGGATTATATATTTTGAAGTTCGTTTACCGTACACATTTAAATATTTTGGAATTGTGAGTAGTTTTTTATTAGCTTGCCTAGTAATTTTACTGTGTATAATAGGTTTCTGAATTTCTGTTCTAAAGTGTTGCTCACTGAGAATTTCAAGTTTAATTTTATCATGTATAGGTATAATTCTCCAGTGTCAAGATCTGTACAGTGGCGAACTAGTGGTATTTCAATAAAACTTAGCAAATAGACGTCATTCCACGTACTTTTGAGGTCGGTTTTTTTAGTACTCTATACTGAGATTATTTTATTACTGCATTATTTTATTGATAACATTCTAAAAATAACTAAAAGATAAGTACGGTCGCTCCTGTCGTAAAATAACAGTTCTAATCATAAAAGCAGCAATTTCACGATTCCTAATCACATAAATAAAATACTTCAATTCCTCGAGTCGTTCCATTCTCTGACTAAAATGGTTATCTCTGAAATAAGCGTTTTACACTCAATAAACTGCAATTCGTTCAACTTCTTTCCAACCATTCCTTATCTTTTACAGACTGAATGCTTATTACTGCACTTTCTATTCTTTCAAAAAGAAACTTTAAAGATATTCGTTAAGGGAGATTTAATCGGAGGATTATAACTTCTCTTGAAATATTTTCTAGAACGAAATTTTCCATTTAAAAGTTTTTATTGAATTCTATTATTGGCATGCGCTTGGTTTAATTGATTCACACTACTTTAGTGGAATTGTTTACGATGCTACGTTCGATCTTTGGTCGTGATCGTGGAGTTTAGTACCGCGCGTTATTACTAGATGGCATTACTTGTAGATTGAACCGCGCAAACGACTTATGAAGACCTAATGATGCAAAATTGTCTAATAATATTGATTATAAGAGTCTGCCAACTATGTTCAACTCTAAGACCGCCCTCTACGCGCGTAGGGACCATTACCACAGGATCGTCACACAACGACACACCATATTAAATAGCCATACTTTTTAGAGCAATGAGGGCCGATTGGTGGACCAGTAGTGTTAACGCTGCTGAAAGGAAACCAGTTTTTAAGGGCTGATGGCTGAGAAGTGAGAAAGAAGCAAGCGCAGAGGACTCCATCGTTCATATAAATTGCCTTGTACAGACCGAGTTGGATGGAATCGAACGATCCGAGAATAGGCATTTCGTTGATCATTTCTGACGAAATACTTTTCATTAACAACGTTATGAATGAATGAGAAGCTCCCTGTGAAAGACACCTTGAGACATAAAGTTGACAAGTCCCTGTACAGTATGCGCGCGAGTTGAACGCAAAGCTAACGAATGCTTCTTCAATCTGTAACACTCCATAGACTTAGTCACAATTTAATTGATTGCCCGGATCTTGTGCAACATATTAGATATAATGTACCAATGAGAGTTTATCGACGGCGAGTGCGCTTCTACTCGTTGTTTAAAACGGCGACCTGCAGAACAAATGCTGGCAAGCGAGTTCCTCTACGTCGCATTCTTTCTCATTACAATGATTTGTTTAGCAATATTGACATATTCCATTTGCCTGCTTCTAAATTTAAAAAAGCTATTATTGATGCCCTGAGCTAATTTCTTATTTACCTTTTATTTGTTATGGTTTATTCAGCACTACCCATCACACACGACAATTTTAATTTTAATTCTAATAGTAACTTGCGGATAATGCTGTTGATTGTACGTGTACCTATGTTAGAAATATTTAACTCTGATTGTAAACATTTCATGTACAATTGTTTGTTATCCCTGAAAAATAAATAAATAAATGCTCTAATGCTGTGCTCTAATTAGTAATAAGTGATAGCCATCCCGATAAATCACACCCAAACAAAAAGTACTGGTAAAAAAATTTAAATATCGTTAACATAATAATAAAACAAAATTATAATTATCACACATTTATACGTTATTTATTTCTTAAATAGAGAAAACAAAATCAACGACATTTAATCGCCATCTGATTCTAAAATGACTATTCTCGCCCTCGCTGACTTCAATCACGAATCGATCTATGGTATCTTCAATAAATTCATCTCTTTGCCAATAATTTTCCTCTAAAATGAATACGTGATCGTCAAAGCCAAGCGAATCTTCTGTAATCTGACCGAGTGCCAGCTCCGTAACTTCTTATAGTCTTTTTAAGGGTAAATCGGAATTGACATTGTGTTGTCTTACTATTCTTTTTAGTTTTGCCCATGCCAACTGAATTGCGTTGAGGTCGCACATATACGGCGGTAGTCTCACTACGACATGGCCAATGGCCATGACTCCTGATGAATTCGTCAATTTTGAAAGTTTTTTAGTAGGTTTATGCAACTCAATCAAATGAATTCTTTCATTCTCAGTGTTAGTGACGCTTCCACATTATTTTTGTTTAACTATTCCAACATTACTGGTTTGGTGCAGGACTTCGTGGGGACTTTATTTTCTTGTACACTATGATATGGTGCGTTGTCCATTACGACGACGCTGTCCTGTGCCAGATTAAGGATCAACATTTCAGTGGCCCACGTTTCAAAATTCATACTATTAATTTGCTCGTGATAATCACTTGATGCAGTACCAGCTTTAAAAAGAAACTTCAGAAAACCCCCTCTCGATCCTGCGTAAACAAGAATGAGCCTGTTTGTGGAGCTGGTATCCGTCAACACTGCATCGATCATTTCATTACTCCAGCATTTTTTTAAAGTGAGGTTTTTGTCAACTCACATTTCATCTAAAAAGAAAATATTTCGATCGTCTTGTCTATATTGACCGAGCAAATACGACAGCTGGTCTTTCCACCAAAATACGACGTTTATTATGACACTTTAGCCATTTATATCCCATGTCTTTTAATAATTTTCTTAAACTTGTCGCTCCCCATGGAAATTATTTTTTTTCTCTAATAGCTGCCAGAAGTTTAGGACAAGTAGGGACAATTTTTTTTTTTTGTAAAATAGAATTCTTCTACAGTTTAGTATATTACACTTCTATCAAAATCATCGCCGTTTAAATTTTTGCTTTTATGATACTATCTCCCTTTTTTAGAAGGCGAACGAAAAGGCTTTCGCTTCTTTTTGTTCTTTTAGATAGTCCAGTATAACCGCCCGCCAAAGAATAGCTTAAAGACAAGGTCAGAAAGTTGTTCTGCCTGTCTTCAGTACACATATCCTGAGCTTTTTTCGCCATTTCCCGTGCTTGGCGATGAATGATTTACAAGTTTTTTTTGTACCGGAACTTGAAGGACTCGGATCAGTCATTTTTAAAAACAAAAAATAACACGAGATGCCACTTGAGTACACTACCGAAATGCATTATGACGGATGTCAAGTGAGGGTGTGCGAAGCGAGGCGTGCGGGCGACCGACGGGGAGAGACGTTGCCGCCCCTCACGTCAGGCCCCGACTGCATTCAACTCGCGAGCGCACTGTTGTGTCACCAGCACCTTTCAAAACTAGAACACAGTAATGCACCCTTCATTGCTTGGCCGCAGAAATAGGTAAGGCAATACTTCCCTCACAGGCTGTCTGAAACCAACCCCTGTCGGTATACTGTATTCTTTAGCTGATGTTGTCTCTCCGGACATCCGTAGACATATGGCTCCCAGGAACGCTTAAAAAAGGAAACTGACCTGCGGTACCCATTACACCGCCACATTCCGGTAATCCAGAGGCTAAAGAGTCGACACGGCTTCATTAAAGAAGTATACCCTCTGGACGAGGACACTAACCAGGCCCGAATAAGTCTCTGGAAGGAGAGAAATCCTACGGATGCCGTGGGGTGTCTCATTCCGCTGTCGGCAAACTTAGAAGTCGAGTTCTTAGGTTTTCGCAATTGTTAAACATAGAAAATGAAACTATTTTTCCGGATTAAATCGCGTATATTCGTTTTTTCAAACAAACCAACGTTTCGGGCCCTATACAGGTCCCATGGTCACGGTTGACTGAAACTTAGAAGTCTCTAAATAGGTTGCGAACCCAAATCGGCCGAAGCAAAGAGAACATGCACGGGTGGAGTTCCCCAGATAATGATAATAACATATTATGTCCTACCTTGCGTGTCCCTACACCTGCACACGCTAGGACTAATGTACAATGCCACTGATAATGCTGTCTCAGTCGCTAAGAACTGATCCTTACAAATATAAACGTCAGAGTCGACACGCCAAGAAGAAGAAGAACACTTCCCTGGACGAATTCATTCACATGGAGCTCTACTACTACTAAATGCATGCTGTGCTCTCAGCTACTTATGCATAATGAATAAGGCATACCACTATAATAGAAAAATAAATAGTTTTCATTATAAATGGTGTACTGTAAGAATACCTTAACCGACGGGCATATGAAAGTACTGATTCGTGTTGATAAGATGAAAGGCATGAGTCAGGATTGTAGCAAGTGGAAGGCCGTTGTTTCTACTTACCCCAATGGTAAACGTAAACGTCAAAGAAAGGAAACGTGAAGTAACATATACAATACAAAAATAAGGTTTAGATCATAATCCGAAATCCTGGCACAATGCAAGTTAGGAAAGTCCCTATGAAGGTTCACAACCCCAGTACAAACACGTTTTCAGAGATTGTAAACCTTCTTTGCCACATAGATTTTATCTCAAAGTTTTCCCTAAATATCAGCGAGATGTGTCGTTAGGAAACATTCACAAAATTAACTTACCAATTAAAGGCATGCCGTCACAAGGATTCGAACCGTCAAACTCCGTCGTTCTCCCAATTAAAAAGTTTCTCCCAAATCGTTGGGTACAAATTAGATTCCCAATAACAAATTTATAGTCACAATTTCTCTTACAAAGACGCAATTTAGTCTGAAGGAAACTTGGATGAAATACATCTCGGGTTATATCGGTTCAAACAATGCCTATTTATCACTCAGATTTATTTATATCTCGTTTATCAACCGAGACGATGTCAAACAATATAGATCTCTACTTGGTTTCTTCCTTTTCCGAATATTTTCAAATACATACCGAAATGTTTTTAGTACCAGTAGAGGTCCTGTGAAATTGTCCAAGAAAGAACTGCACCCGTACTAATTTCTGCCGCCAAGCGGTAATGTGAGCATTACCACAGATTGCTTAATAGTTACAACGTAAGCATTACTGCGTTCCGGTTTTGAAGGGTAAGGATGCTTAAATTATATCTCAAGTGACGGGCGCGGCAGCAGTGCCCATTGATCTTTGAAATGTAAAAGCTCTGAGTGGTATTGTAACTGCAATGGACAGGCGTGTCGCTTACCACCAGGCGCATGACTTATTCGTCCCGTCACTTAGTATTCTAATCAGTACAGAGTAATAAAAAAACCGACCTCAAAAGTACGTGGAAATACATATAATTACCAAGTTTTATTGAAATCGGTTACCGAAAAGTGCGCAAACCCGAATTCATCCCTTAGTTCGCCACTATACGGGACTTGACACTGGAGGTAATAAAAGCCGGTTCTCACTACTCAAAGTATATTGAGAGAGAAAAACGCCTTATACTGGAGAATAGCAAAATCAATCATTAAAATAATTGCTGCTTATAATAAAATTTAGGCACTATTTATAAAAATGAATCTTCATGCGTGAACAGCCACCCTTAGAGGTGGATGATTTTCTAGAAATGGGACCACTACGGAGGTACCCTCTTTCCAACAAAAAAAGAATCATGGAAATCAGTTAACAAAACCGGAGTTATCGCATAACATATGTACATACAAAGAAAAACATACAGTCGAATGGAGAACCTCCTCCTTTTTTAAAGCCGGTTAAAAAAGGAACTTCTTCAATTTACTTGTATTTATAATTTACATGCCAGTAGCAAATTTTTCATGTCATTATTGTACGTAAATTCGATGCAGGGGGTCCATTCACGTACTCCGTCCGAAACAATTACCTAATAAACAATAAACCTACTGCCAAATAAGTAATACTCGACCGGATTAAAAGATGCATGATGCAAATGAAGCTTCATACTTAACATTGTTTTTTCATTCGGTCGGGTATTACTTATTTGACAGTATTTGTTTCGGACAGATGTAGGACTTAGACCCCCCAAGAACCAAGAAGTGAACTTCAATTTTAGCTTTTGAGATGGGTTTTCTTATAACACCAAGTGACGGGACGAACAAGTCGTGCGCCTGGTGGTAAGCGACACGCCTATCCATAACAGTTGCAAAGCCATTCAGAGCTTTAAATCGCAAAGATCTTATGGGCCCCGGCGCTCGTCACCCTGAGACATAAAGTGACAAGTCCCAAATGCCTGTATTTCACCAGCACCCTTAGGTGTCTACGCTAAGAAATGTCACCGGGTTTATGCAAGTGTCATTTCTATACACGAACTGTGTACACTGCCTCGGCGCCGGACAAGAAAAAAAATCTTGTCTACCCCGACACGACGCGCTCTGCCGCTAGTGTATGGGGCGGGGTGAGGTACAACCACCATTTAACCAAGTTAAACAACTCTTTTATGGGGAACTGTATACGTTTTTACAATAAGATTCCGGAGCATATATTAAGTTTATCATTTCCTAAGTTTAAAAACTACATAAAAAATATTTTGATCGAAAAATCATATTACAAAATTGAAGACTACGTGTTAGATAAAGATGTATGTAAAGACGACACGGCTCCAGAATCCACACAAATTTGATTCAAAGTGTATTCCATAGCATTTAAGTTTATTTGAAAATAGCAATCCCTAGAGTTTCTTGCTCGTTCTTCTTAGAGAGGTCAGCGTAGTGAACGAGCAGTAGCTTAAATGTGACGTTTTCAAGTGTAAATTTATTTTACCTATGGAATAAATAATCTTTGACTTTGACTTTGACTTTGACTTTGACATTGTCAGTAAACGAACGATTACGCGCTTAGACGGGTGTTGCTTAGTAGTGAACATATACAACAACATATTTCTCCCACCGTCGGTACATATTTTACCCTACACGTGTCTCTCCGAAAGCACTCGTATCGTGTACATACTTATCATTCTCTCGTCTACAACAAGAGCGACAAGTTTTCGTGGCCAGATCCGACAAAGTTATTGTCGTGTACAAGACCATTCTCATCTTTTCAGTAGCAGACACGACGAATTTCTTAACATATACATGCGGGCTTACCCTTTTAAACCAGAACGCAGTAATGCTCACACTACTGCTTGGCGGCAGGAATAGGTAAGGCACAAAGAGCTCTACTGCTACTAAATATAATATAATACCCTAACAAATTTAATGTACTATTATTTTTATATTTAATTTATACCTAAACAACACACAATTGCTTGGGAAGGATGCAAGGCGGACGCGTAAATCTAAATGCTTCCCTTCTTTTGTTTACTTGTTTCTAAACTAAAAGGAAAACAAAAGATAAAAGTTTTTCTCAGCGGTCGGACTCAGTTACATACCAATAATTACTGTCTACATTAATGTTAATAACAATAAAACTAAATGCGCGACCTCAATCTCAAGGGTAGACTCACTTTGGTACTAAAAGCTTCAGTGTAACGAAATTAATTTCAGGGACACAACCCAGAACAAACTTAATAGTACCAATACAGGGAAAGTTCGTTTCGGGAATCGATCGAGGAATAGGTTAAATATTAGCAGCAATAGAGCTCCTTGTGATAGAGTTTGTAGCCTACCTGAGCGAAATAAGAATGCCGAAGGCTCGGACCACATAATTTATTGCAAAGAGGAAAAGAAGAAGCTGTAACAGAACGCGGTCGATATCACGTGAGTTCAAAAACTGGTTCTGTTGTGTCACATGTCACGATATTTCTTAATTTGTTTTTTTTTTCAAATATGCTTGGAAATGTTTGCATTACTTTCAAAAAACGAACACGGAAAGTTTATCATTTATGGACCGTACGATTTCTTCCCGGCCAAGGCCTGCAAAGTAACTATGAAAATCCATTACTGTTCACTTCTCTAAATTTTTTAAATATATATGCTAATAATCTAAAAGCTCATACAGCCTACTATCCAGTGTTCGTAATTGCGGGAATTAAAAACGCCTACCTCTACCGCTTACTTTTTTAAAAAAAGAAAAGGGCGGTAAAATAAATTAGAGTACTTTTGTATGCTTTTTCGTCTTTTCCGTATTGTCGTTGAAAAATGAGTTCCAGTGAGAAGAGCGATAACGGAAATACAGTAATTGTTTATTCTCCGCCTAATTTAAAACAAGAGGTAATTCATGTCAAAGAAAACTTGTTGCTAACAATGAGCAAAGTAAGATACTTGAGAACTTATGAAACTTTATGCAGAACCACGTGAATCACATCATCAGAAGTTCATCACACTACGATTAATATACCTAGTAAAACAACATTTGATTTTAGAAAATTGTGTCCTAACATGTGAAATTTACTATTAATTTATTACTTTTATTGTTTTTTTAAACTTTTTTTAAAATATATATTCCTCTCTTTGGTCTTTTGTTGTGTCCTCACATTCTTTGAAAAAAGCACTATACCACTCTCGGCGGGAAAGGGAATTGCTTGACTCGTATTAACTTAGAATAATAACGCATAGAAACCTAACCCGCACACGCTAAGTGAGGCAAATTGAAGCGCTCCCAAAGGGCCTACACGAGCGGGCGGGCCTTCAGTGCTCAAGGTCAACTTGCACCGCAAACAGCTCCAGAATTTTAGCTAAAAATGACGAAATGTGCGGTAAATAAGTGTAAAAATACGTCAGATAAACATAAAATAGATACTAACATCACATTTCACAAGGAAGTAACGCGTTTCAACTTGTATTTTTACATAAATATTCACTAAAACCGAAAATTAACCTACTACTAAAACTAGCCTACATGAATTTTATTTTTGCCTCACTTGTGACATTTCGTTTGATATGAAACTATCATTCTATGCGTTATTATTCTAAGCGTATTAATATAACTCACACTCGTCCACCAATCCTTTATTTGCCGGCCTCTGAAATAATTTACTATTTCGCTACCGAGATACAGCATAATTTTCTCAATTTCATACTCTAAGGTACAGATATGTCTTGTATTTTATAGTTTTATAAGAGGATTGTGCAACTCCCAGACAAACCGATGTTTAGGAGTTTGAAGAAACATTTGATGCAATATTTTAAAATTGGTAAAAAAAATTAAAAAGAAATACAATTAACATAAAACACTGCCTGACTGACGTTGTTAGTGTAGAGGACAATCCTGCGTATGACTTTAATAAAAATTAAGCAAACGAGGGTAGTTTCTCACCGACGCGACGCAGCCTGCGCCCGCAGCCGTACTGAGTGGTTAGACTGCCAGGGCTTTGCCGCGCAGTTTCCGTTGAGTCACCGCCGCGGAATCTCATGATGGACCACGAATTGGTACGAAACATATCCACACAAATTCAATTCAAAGTAGATTCCAAAGCATTTAATTCTATTTGAAAAGAGCAACCCCTAGAGTTTCTTGCTCGTTATTCTCAGGGTCAGTCAAGTCAGCATAGTGAATGTGCCATCCAAAGCTCTAAATTGCAAAAATCTAAGGTGCTTTGCCACGGCACCCGTCGTCCTGAGACATAAAGTTGCCAAGTCCCTATTTGCCGGTAGTTCCATCAAAACCGGAAATAAATAACGTGGCAGTACTTCCCTGAACGAACTATTTCAACTATTAGCTCTACTGCTACTAAATTAAACATTATCTTTATTAGTTTATTACGAATGCATCTATATTAGCCAGTGCTTTTTTTCACAAAATAATATCATATTCAATACGTATTTTAAATATATTGTGAACAAATATTTATGTCACTCACGAAACAAATCAACAGCGAAACCGAATCTGACAGCGATTTGTTTGTGAACAATTTTCCTCTTGTCGTTTCTGTTCACGTATCGTCTTACAATACAACCAGGATTAAAATAATAAAAATATAATAAAGTATTGTATTATATTTATTCTTTCTCGTAGACCAAAGTAAAATTACGAAAAAATAGCAAGGTCACACATGCTAAGCATGTAAAGCAATAGAAAACCGAACTTTCATATTTATCATATATTGTAGTTGCCATTAATGTTCTGAACTATAATATGATTCATACTAGAAATGTAAACGCACACATGTCAAAGTATGAATGCAGGTATACTAAACCTTCTATTTTTAACGGAATTGGTAAAGGAGGAGGTTATCATTTTCTAGAATTTTTAACTTTTATTACAAAATATTACCAAACAACAAAAACTTTAACAACAACACACACAGTAATATAACAAACACACTACGGCGACAAGAGAACTTTCCATTTCGAGAAACAAAACACGAATGATATTTATTACACGACAAAATGGCAGCACAAAAAATAGTTTTGTTCCGATTGTGTTACCAGTGTCAATAAATTATTTACTATCTTAAATATAATCTTACATTATAATCATTGTATACAACGAAATTAAGTCAAATATATAGTGATGAAGAGACTCAGTCTTTTAAGGCGTTTTATAACGAATCGACTCCATTTTAAAGGACTCGACTCTAAAATTAAAACTGGGGGTTCGATTTTTTATTAATAAGACTCAGTCGTTATAGACTCAAAAGACAAAAACGACTTAAACGACTTGAACGACTTGAAAGACTTAAACGACTCGAGTGGTTTGCAAAGGACTTATACCTATTTTATGTCTTATTAAACCCGAAGTAAAAATGACGTAAGCAGTATGAAGTAAATAATCACGTTTATTTACTTACAATAAAAATCGTAAAATAAATACCTTGTGGGTAGAAATAAAATCACGCCATACGGCTCATGACTCGCGACTCCCGAGGCTATGAGGCGCCAGTCGATTTAATCGTTTTAGTCTTTTTGGGTCGTTTTCAGATAACCTCCAAAAATGTGTCCCTTTCAATAACTTTTACGTTATTTCTTGAATGCTAAGCATTATTTATTTAATATGATTGCTTGCTTACTTAGTTTGTGTTACACATAAAAAGACTATTTTACTACGTCACACTAATAAATAAAAATTAAAAAAGTGGGCAATTCCTCATTCATGGGAGCCGGTTCCACGTCGCCCTAATTTTAAGAAAAGAAGAAAAAAAATGAAACACTTGTGGCAATAGCAAGATTTCCCATTGAGGATAATAACAAAAGTTAATACCGCATCACCTTCACCCTTCGCACACGTGAGAAGGGGCTTCCTGTCGGATTGGAGTGTACACAGTGAAGTAACCTGTGCATCTCCGTTTTAGCAAAAAATCTACTTAAATACCAATTCCAGCGCTAGTGACTAAATCGTTCTCATTCATGTAAAGCAATCTATCTAAATAAGTATTAAGTAATAGTTTTATAAACTTTATTGTACATCAATCAGACAAAGGAACTTTAAAATCCATGCACTTTTATAACAGTCCAGCATATTTTACATACTTGACAATTAAAAATGTATCCAAATATCATTATTGTCGCTCTCATTCTTGTCTACTTTTAAGTCAAATAGTTACTTTAAGCCAAACATTTACTTGAAATATAACAATTAGATGGTGATAGTGGTGGTGATGACGGTGGTGACGATGGTGATGGTGGTGATGATGACGATGATGATTGTGGTGATTATGTGAATGGTAATGATGCTGATGATAATGGTGATCATGAAGATGATGTTGATGGTGGTGATGATACATTGATGTACAACAAAGTTTATATGACATTAACAAAATACCTCTTTACATTTATTTATTAATTACATATAGATAGATAGATGGTCTCACACGGATGAGAAGGATTTTGAAACAAGAAGTTATATTAAAATATTTGTTACATATTAAATGATGTTAAATGTTCTTTTTTGAACGATAAAATGTGTGTTGTAATAATAATTTCTCATTACTGTACCGTCTTTCTCATTCATGTTTATGAGAAAATCATTTGTGTTACTGCAATCTCATTCGTGTGACCTAAAATATCGTTTTTTTGTTGTATTTAACTTAAATATTTCTGTGATTTTATAATTATTGACATTGCTTGAACTTATTTGTACCTTAAAACCAAAAGAAAAAAGGGTTTTACAAAAATGACTCAAAAAGTGCCATTGAAATTCGAAAAGTGAAATTCACCCTTTTACTCGTTTTAGTCCTATAAGTCTTTTAAGCTTGCTAGCGTTAAAAGACTTGACCCGAATTAGTCTTCAGTTTTAGTCTTATGACTCAAGACTTGCGGGTTAAAAGACTCGACTAGTTATGAGGCGTTAAAAATTAGTCGAGGTTTTTTAAAAGGCCTTAAAAGACTGAGTCACTTTCATCACTAAGGCGATTAACACACTGCACCGCGCCCGCGACGGAGCGCGGAGCTACGTTTTTTAACGTTGTATTGAAATACCTCAGTTTGTATGGAAAACACGCGCCGTCGAACACTCTGACAACGCTTGTCCGCGCGTGAGGGGCGCGGCGAACCACAGGGTATGGCCCACTGCGCTCCGCACTACCGCGCAGATTTTTAATCAATTTGTGTCTATTCCAGTAATTGTCGTTCGGATGTTCCCCAACAAATAATCAAAGAATTCATTTGACATTCGTGTGAAGTTGAAAAATTAATCTTCATATTTTCTTAAATCTTTATAATGAAGTTGAATGTTATCTTCGGTGTCTTTTTATTTGAGTAAACAAAAACAATGGACAATATAACTGCAGCGTCCTGAATGAGTTTTGTATAATTAACCATTCTTGTCAAAGAAGGATCTCAACTACATGTGCAATCATTACGGCGATCAACTATGAAGCTACGGGGCCGCTAGACCGCTGCCCCCGCGCGCCGGTTAAACCGCGCGTTGACGCAGATCTGCAACTCCGCTACCGCGGGGGGCGCGGTGCGGTGTGTTAATCCCCTAAAAATATATATTACAAAATGTGAATTGCTCTAAGTTTTATCAAATAACAAAATGGTGTTAAATGAATTAAATAAGTCTATCCAAAAGAAAACAACATTTTTTCCACGAATATTCCCTTTTCATATGAGTTTAGTTACAACGTAAGTGCAATCTAGAAAAGTCGGACCCGCTTCGGATGTCGCTTGAGCACTAAGTCAGATTTGAATCCGAGAATAATACGAATATCGCTTGAACACAGACAAAATGACACTTCGGACACCTGCTGACATTTCGGACCGTCATTTCTCCGGTTCGGAATTGTACTAATCGGTCGTAGCGCGCAAGCGCTCTAAAATATCGCAGCATTTTATCTTAATAAATCCTATTGGTAACACGAACAATTCGAAGCCAATCAAACAAAATCGTAGTACCTACAGTAAATATTACTTTCGTTCTTTGTGGAAATAATAATATCGACGATATCGACGTATACGGCATCTAAGTACCCACTAAAAACTATTTTGTATTTTAAAGGGGTGCTGCCTTATATTATTTTAAGGTTATATTTGCTTTCTATCTACAAATTGGATACGTAAAATGTCGCATACGATAATAAATGACTGCAGGTCAAAAACGCACTTTCTGCTTTCCCGTGAAAATAGCACTTAGCATATTGCAAAGTGTACGTAGACGTAACAATTTTCTTGGCACCGTCAACGCTGTCGCAACTGCGCTCGTGATAAGTCCTCAGAATAGCTAATGAACATATATAACAGTGATAGATAAATTAATCGTTAATTTGACTATTGTTACACACAATAAATATAAAACAACAAGAAACAAATTTGATCGAAAAATCATATTACAAAATTGAAGACTACGTGTTAGATAAAGATGTATGGAAAGACGACATGGCTCCAGAATCCACACAAATTTGATTCAAAGTGTATTCCATAGCATTTAAGTTTATTTGAAAAGAGCAATCCCTAGAGTTTCTTGCTCGTTCTTCTCAGGGAGGTCAGCGTAGTGAACGAGCAGTATCTTAAATGTGACGTTTTCAAGTGTAAATTTATTTTGCCTATGGAGTAAATAATCTTTGACTTTGAAACAAATCATGAAAACAAAGAAAGAACAAATGTTCTCGAGACACGGGAAACTGCAATAGGATATAACTACATTTCGACTATACCCTGTTAGAGGAGTACCTACGCAGATCAATATATTATGAATATTGATTGGTTTTAAGGCACGTTATTTACTAGTTACAAGTTTCTCACCACTTTTTTTTTATTCTTCTCCCATGACTGATACGCGTTCTCTACAATAATAACAAACACTACAATAGTGAAATATAAATGATAAGCCTTTAACCGGTGGCTTCCCGTGGCCTGTGATATCACGGGCCTCGCCGATTTTACGTGATTGCGCCATAAGCAAATCCGTGCCGTCTCCGGCGATATCCTTCCCATGACGCATTGGCGTCACCTGGCATGGCGCATCCCATAAAAACGCAGGACATGGGCCGCCACCTTTGCATTTATATAAGTCTATTAGCCTTGACTCAAAATCGCGAAATAGTGTATTTCACAAAACAATATTGCCTATTATAAATACATTTCAATTAATTTATTATATTTTGAATTTTATTTTTGCACAATTAAAGCGTTTTGACATAAAGCTGTGAAATCTTGGTAATGTTTAAGATAAATAAAATCTGTTAGTGGACAATTTTTTATGACAGTAATGTCATAAACAATTGTCACAATCAAAGTGTTTTGACATAAAGCTGTGAAGTCTTGATAATGTTTAAGATAAATAAAATCTGTTAGTGGACAATTTTTTATGACAGTAATGTCAAAACAGTTTCATTGTGCAAAAATAAAATTCAAAATATAATAAATGCCTTGAAATGATGAAAAAAATGTATAGTCATTTATTGCTGCAGAAATAAGTGCGAATTTGAATTTTATCTAATACTCTTCAATACGCTGTTGACTCGATTTCAGATTGAGCACACAAGATTACAAAGAAAATGAAACTTATTCCATAAATAACAGAATCGTTTTAGCTAAAAGTATAAAACCATCCAACTCCAAAAACAAAGTTCACAACGCAGGAGGAGAGACCACATAACCTCCACACAGTAGGTAATAATAGAGCAACGAATTAGCCGAAAACTTTACCATGTTAATCACATCCATCATGTAACACTGTGTCACGACCACTATGTTATGTCACAGTAAAAACATAACAGTAGATTAACTTCCAACAGAATTTCTACATTATATAGACATGTGTTTTATACTGTCTCATAAATATAGTTATCGTTCTGCCCCAGAACAATAAATACAGTAGAAGTGCGTTTTACGAGTTTGCGTGGTACGTGTGCCAACAGTACGCGAAGTTCCACATGCTTAAGCTAAGTCCGCCATTTTCACTTTGTACGTTATAGTCGTGATTCGTGTCAATGATCTTGCGCAAAACCTCGAATATCGTAGAAGAATTCCTTTTTTCGCTGTTTTCTGAGTGCAAAAATAGTAGTCGTGCTTGTAATATTATCTATGGTGATGTTTCATACCACCATTAAGTCTTATTCTGTCTAATTTTTGTCACACACCCCCCCGCCCCCGTTGTAACCGTACGCAATCAAAGACCAGTGT
>NW_020653477.1:2231496-2285928 GCF_003589595.1 Hyposmocoma kahamanoa
ATTGAAATCGGTTAACGAAAAGTGAGTGAAATTCAATAAAACTGATTCATTCCCTATTTTACCACCCTTAGAGGTATATTTTCTTCAAATTTCACTAGGAGCACTACTGAGGTACCCCCTTTCCAACAGGAAAAAAGAATCATCGAAAACGGGTGACAATTGTCGCAATAATCGCGCAAAATACACACAAAAAACAATACATTCGAATTAAGAAACCTCCTCCTTTTATTGAAGTCGGTTAAAAATAGCCTACTTGCCTGAATTACATAACATAAGCCCAAAATAAAGTCCCAAAATAAGATCGTGAAGCTTTTAGTGAATTAAGAAAAACCTGACATTGGGACAACGTGAGTAAGGAAAAAATAACACACTTGTAAGATTTCCACGCATTTCGCTCTTTAGTAAAAAGTTTTATCTGGCTTTTATAGAAATAATCCTTGGAAAGTCGTGTAGAAACTTGTTTATATATCGCATTATTTAATATATGTGATTAAAAACATTTCTTACTTTATTGTAAACAATTAAGCAGGCCGGGGGTTTCTTATTTTAAATATTAAAAAAGTAAATACTTTATGACGTTTATTGTTTTATATTTATTTAATATTGTAGCAGTCACCAGACGTGCCAGAATGTTAAACCCTCTTCCGACATTTAGCACATCTTCAAAAGTCCAAGCAAAAGACAAGAACACGTATCATATAGTATAAATGAGTTTCACAAAATATAATACGTATAGTGACGGCCCGGACCCGAATCAGCCTTCAATTTGAGTTAATCTACCGCTCTATTTCTACTATGGGCATGTTACGCGCCGTAGTCATTTGCATTATTTTAATTAAGCCGCAAAATGAGAATCTTTCTTAATTAAAACACCTGTATTTATAATTTAGCATGAGAATGTAGAATGACAGTGTCACGGAGTACAAAATGCAGCCATAATCTCTTTTTTAACCGACTTTTAAAAAAGAGGAGGTTCACAATTTGACTGTGTCTTGTTTGTGTGTATGTTACGTAATTTCTCGTTTCGTCGATTATATGTAATGGTTGTTACCGCTAAGCCGTTGACTCTAAACTCCACTGAAGGATGTCTAGCTCATCCATTACTGGCTCTCCGGGCTAGTGCCGGAGATGCCGGTCGCAGTGTCCTGTGACAATGCCCGGACATTGCTTCTGACTTAAAGGGCAACTCACGTGCACCACGCGTCTCGTCGCCATAGGCCCTCATCTAGACCTACTAAAAACTATGAACGCTTTATGATAAAAAAACCTGCACGTCGAAGAAGGTTCACAACAATCAGAAACGTATGAAGACCCCAGCATTGAACCAGCGTGGCGAACTATCATCGAATGTATCGAAACAAAATCAGTCAATGTGTGCTTGATGTGCTACCGTCTGTACATATTACAGAAAGTGTGACTTTTACGAATCCACTATATTGTCTAAAATAAAAAATAATATCTAACTGCATACTAACCCTTTTTCAGAAATAAATGTGAGGAACAAAAAAAAATACAAAAAGGTCAAAACAATAACACTAGGTACAAATGCTAAACTTGCCAGCATAAAATGGACCCTGGAGGCCCCGAGTGACCTGTTTTCAAAGCACATCAAAGTAGCACGCAGAGCGCAGTACATTAAAGTCTGCATAACATTTATACAAAGGAAATGGATTTTAAAATGACTTTTGCGGATGCGTTTCTACAGGATTTAGTTTTCTCTGTAACGGTAACAGGGCTCTATTTACTTCATAAACGTGTCAATGGAATCATTCTGTTGAGTATAAATACAAATAGGTCAAGGACCTCCACATTTTTCTGCCAATTTCTTTAGCACGCACAGATGCACCACAAATTCGCCAAATACCACATGATGCAAGACTCATTCGTTTAGGTGCAATTTGAAAACGGAGTATTTGCTAAACAAATAAAGTCACAAGTTGCTTGTACAAGATGCTTCACTTTTAATAATAATTCCAAGTTATTACGGCAGGTTTTAATTAGGAACCCTGTGCATTCAATATTTAATATGAACATTTTCATAAATATCCACTCTATTAAGTTGGTAACATTAATGTGGCTCTCATTGATTTTTTAACGTGGCAACTGAATTAAGCAAAAAGCGTTTAGAGGTAACAAGACCTGAGGTCGGGCTCGGCCTGCAGCGCGTGGTTGGCTTTAGATTATGTATTGTATAATATGGTATTCACGATACAGGAAATTCCCTAATTTGAGACCAGAAATTTGGTGTGATTGTCTGGCACTTTTTCCCTAAAATAATTCTTCTTTGGCATAACTTCCAAGAAAAAGGAATCTAACAGAGAGACAGTCGAGATACAACAACGCTATAAGTATTTCATTTCCACTTCATCGGGAAGTATGCCTTACATTTTTAACAATTTAAATTTTGTGAGATCTTGTAATTTAATTTTTTTTTTTAAATTAACTGCCTTCGTAGCCGAACGGATACCATGCCGAACTACCACGCAGAGGTCCCAGGTTCGATTCCCGGGCCGGGAGAAATAGTTGTATGACCTACAATTATTTCTCTCGTGAGTTTGGGTGTAATTTGTGGTTGTCTATGTGTGTGTCCATGGCACCCGCGACACAGGGTTTCCCTAGTGCGGGGCTATGTTGAGTGTGTGCGTTATTTATTTAAAAAAAAAAAAAAAAATTGTAACAGAGCCTTTGTATACTACCTACGCACCGCTGGACCGCGACCTACGGCCTCGGCACTTATGACTTTATTTTAAAGCAAGTTTTTTCAACGGCTATATAATTATATTGACTTTTTAAACAAACCGACCTTCAAAGTTCGTGGAATTACACCTATGTGCCAAGTTTTGTGAAATTGATTACCGGAAAGTGGACGTGATAACAAAAGAATGAAAAGAAAGAAGAAAGAAACAAAAGAATCATTAAAATCGATTCACAAATGCCATACACACAAAAAAAATACAATCGAATTAAAAACTTCTTCCTTTTTTAAAATCAATTAAAAAAGCACCCTTGTGCTATATCGAAAAACGGCGGAGATACAATTTTTATCCCAAATTATGTTTGAAGCCGTGCCATTTCAGTCGGATTAGAGCAAATTTTTATGTACCGCTAAAAAAATTTATAAGGCAAATTGCAAAATGGCGAAAAATACATAATATTCAATGTAAACTCTCTTGCTTCAAACGTTTCTGTTAAGCTAAAAATTGTATTATTAAATTTGTTAATTTGCGAAAGTTTTTTGTCTTTCTTCAACACTGTTTAGGAAATATTTTTTTTTATTACTATGCTATAATATAACCACTTCCTACACAGAAATCCGCCGACAAGTTCCGAGTCGTATAGAGAGCAATGCTCCGAGTCATCCTGCAAGACCGAAAAAGTAACCCTTGAGTCTGAAATGTCATGGTTGTCAAAGAAGTGGGCGTGGGCGGAGCATATTGGAGATCCCGAGCCATCGAATATATAACCAGAAATAGAAACGAAGTAAGTGCCATATATTCCTGGTAACACATTAGCAATACAGCCCTTATAAAAAAAAAGGGCAACTACTGACCTGTGTGTACGTCTCCGTATATTCCAAATAAATATTATGTATTTATTGCAATAAAGACATCACGTCTCATCACATTTCATCGGTAATTAAATATTAAATATGTAATTTTGCAATTTTCGTCCATTATAGCAAAGCTCAATTTAACAAGTGAAACAGTTGACGACACCAATTGACCATTGGCCGTCAATTGTTTCGAACTCGGGCTAGCCAATCGGAGCGCAGTTGTCACAGTAATGATATGGCAGAATAGTTTTTAAACAAATTAAATGACATTTCGTCTCTATTTCTGGTTATATACTCGATGTCCCGAGCGGACATCAGAAAGCGCGGTAAACCACCCCAGCGCTGGATGGACGACATTCAACGATACGGACGGACTGGATGAGTCAACCACAAGATCACCAAGAGTGGAAGAAGAGGGAAGAGACCTATGTCCGAGATTAGATCAGAAAGTTCTCAGTACGAACACACAAAGACTTACGTATTACACTAGACTCCAAACTTACTTTCGTACCCCATATTGAAAAGATAGTTCTCAGGGCTTCCACAACTTTAGGCTTTGTATTACGTCACTCAAAAAAATTTAAGAATCCATCGACAAAAATTATCCTGTACAATAATTTTGTTCTAAGCATTTTAGAATATGAATCTATAGTTTGGCGTCCTCATTACGCTACACATACGCTTGAAACGCTTTATTTGTAGCCTGATCTGAGAAAGAATTCGCTCATATAAAGACTAAATATGTTTCAAATGGTATCGCTTGAAAAGCGCAGAGATCTTTTGGACCATACTTTCTTATACAAAATTTTAAATAACAAAATTGATTGTCCGCAATTGACAGCAATGTTCAAATTTATAATTCCGCGTAGATACCCTTGTCGGAAGATTGTTGCCCTTCTGTCGTCACCATTTAGAAGAACTAAACTAGGTCCGAACTCACCAGTCTACCGTCTGTCTAGACTACACAATGAGCACAGTGCCAGTGGATATGTTCTAGGACTCGCTAACCGGTTTCCGTAGAGCAATAATTAGCATGTATATTATTGATTTTCATGTTTTTTATCTATCAATTATCTATATTGTTTTCTGTTTCTTTTGTAATTGTATTGGACTTCATAGCACTTAAATATTAAGACTGAAGAGAGTTATGCATCTTGGCATAATACTAATAACAAATCGTATAACATGTTATTTGATGTAACAACTTTTGATGGACCTAATAAATAAAAAAAAGGCCACCATGATGATGATGATAATGTAACCAGTGTTTTTTGTAATATACTTATAGTCTGTTGTTTGTGGGTTGCATTTTTTATACGAGTATGTGCATGACTGCTACCTGATGATAAAAAAAAGATATAAACAATAAATACAAATTAGTTTTTTTAGTAGTCTCCCAGGAAGCTTAAAGCGTGAAATACACAGAGAGCGGGTGCGTGCGCCCGTCTCGCGCTCGCACTCGATGTGTTATCGTCCATAAATACACGGAATTAGACCCGCCGCGGTCCCGACCCGACACGCGCCCGAACCGAACCCGTACTCTGTGTGTTTCACGCTTAAATAAGTAGAATTGAAAAGAAATAGAATAGAAAATAATTTATTGCGTAAAAATCACAGCACAATACACACACATTGTTATATACCTACAATAAATTACGTCAAGATAGAGTCAGGTGGTTCCGTGGTCTCTGCCTACCCTTCCTGAGGGACGTGGGTGTGAGCTTATGTATGTACATCAAGTTCCTGTTGTAATAAGGCCACATCTGCAAAATTACAACTTTTCAAGACAGAGGTTTAATGATTTTACTAAACTTAAATTAGTCGATAACTTTTTTATGCCGAAATCGGAGAGTTATAAAATTTCATGTATACATATTTTTTTTCATGTAGTTCGTATTACTTTTATCGCTTTCGTGTGATAAAAGTAAATATGAGCGCCGCGTTGATAATAGCACTATATAAGCCTCGTCTCGGGATTGCTTGACTCGTATTAATACAGGGCCGAGTGCAAGCGAAGCAACCATATCTATGGAAGCAACTCATACTCGTCCAGCAATCCCTTACTTCCCGGCCTCTGCCATGATGTAGTAGACATGAAAGTGAAAGTATATACAGACAAAATTGTATACTACATAGGATTTAATGGCTTATCATAAAAGTCTGTCATTAAAAGCAAAAAGTTCACATGTGAGAATTTCACTGGCATTTAACTAAGCTCGTTTCAAGTTCATCTAATTTTATACGAGCGCTAATGAATCTCGGGCAAGCAAAACGTCGAGTTTACAACCTCTTGGAAAGAGCAATAAAGATGACGTTGTTATAATGACTTTTGAGGCATTGATGTCAGTAGTACGTAATAAAGTTTACTCAAAATACGCTGGCATTTTGTGAAACCCACTTGAGTTATAGTTAATGTATTTTTTATACATATTTTTGGCGCAAAGCCAAACCAATCATAAGCTTTTAAGTGATGGTCGTGTGTCGCCTATTCTAGAAACTTTAACGCCCACAGATGAAACGCATTTCCGATGTAAGTGTATTTTCAATGTCAACTAACATACGCCCCGTAGGTCAAATTGACCTTCAAACATATTTATAGTTCATAGATGCTTACTTACACTTGAAATCATCATATTCATTAAACTCTACTTCCCATTGAATAAGTACAATGAGTAAGAAAGTCACGCTCATTGAAAAAAAAATTACAACTCATTAAGGGCGCTTTCAAATCAAACGCTTTTAGAGGCGCTACAGTGGCTCAACTGCTTCGCCTTATCCGCTCACGCGATACATGCAGCCGTAGACGCATACCACACCTAGAGGTGCCGGTGATGATTTTGTACCGATTTATCGGATATCGAAGTTATAACAGGTAAAAGAACTAATATTAATTGCTATTTCGGTGACTACTCTAGCAAACCATAAAGTTTTTAATGCCGCAGTAATATCAGCTAATGCTTACTGCGCAGTGGCAGTGCCCCGCAGATCTTTGCAACTTAAAGCTCTGAGTGGCACTATAATTGTCACGGACAGGCGTGTACCTTACCATCAGGCGCACGACCTGTTTGTCCCGTCACTTGATGTTATAAAAAAAAGTAAATTAAAAAGAAATAACTATTGTTGTAGTTCTTTCTTGTTACTTTAGAATGATGTGTCAACATAAGTAGGGTTACAATCTAGTACAGAACTTTGTTATATCATATTTAATGTATCAATGTAATTTGATTGTTATATGTTTTGTTGTTCATATAATAAATAAATAAATATCAAAATATACAAAAATGTTGTGTGACATGGTAAATCGGCTTTAGTTAACGTAGTTTGAATGTAATAATAACGCAAAATAGGCGCCTTGACGTCGAGTTGCGGATAACAGCCCGTTACACCAAGTACCAAGTAATGTAAAAATTGTTTTTTGTGTTCTCTAGAACAAAAATCTTAAAATTAAAGATTATAAAAAAATTCAAAGTGACAGGCACATTGGCAGTGTCCCTCTGAGTGGCACTGCAGCTATAATGAACTACTATCAGGGTCACGACTTGTTCGTCCTATCACTTAGCATTGTAAAAAAATATTTTATAAATAGCTATTTCTACAATTTAGCTATCATTATCATAATTGTTATTGTTGCCCCAACAATAGATTAGCCAGTAACGGAACGTTATCGACATTCTGTGTCGATGATTACGTAATATAATATTGAACGAGTTGTTTAGAAATAGAACCATTTAGTAACAAGTGTGAATGCTTCGTCTAAGACAATATAGCTGGATATTAATCATCTTTTTGTTTATTTCAATTCAATATACGTAATTACTTTACGGCAAAATTGTAATAAATAGGAAACTTAATATAAGTAAGTTAATTAAGAAGATAGAAGAGTGTACTGGTTTATATACGAATGGTCTATTAAGCAGACAGTTTACGATTATTACGTTAGTCACATTATTAAAACGGTGTGGTTTAGAACTTACTTAGTTATTATACCGTAAAGTAAAACTATAATGATTTTAAAGTAAATAAAAAGATTTCATTTTTCAATAGCTTCGTAGCCGTTTGGCTTTAATTGTTATACTATATGATATTATTATATCGTTGGTGAAGATGAACAGGGTATTATCTGAAAAATACAGATTTTTCAGAAGAGCACTTTTAAAGTTCTTCTAGCATTATTTCAGCCGCTATTGTTATTTGTTTCTTCTCACCTATATGTATTTAAAGCCTTACACATTTAACAGTACTTTTAAATACTTCTTATTCTTATTCTGTTCTCTGTAGTTTTGATAAACTCTGAAATTGTTCAAAGAGGTCTATACCCTTTTCAACATAAAATATCTATGATTCGGAGTGTTAACTACAAGTCATGCTTAGTACTTTTCAACGAAAGTAGGAATAGGAAGGAATCATATTGAGTTCTAAATTATCGAATTGAATATTCCCTATGAAATGACACTATTTTTCCGGATTTAAATCGCGATTGCGGATTTAAATTGTTTTTTCAAACAACAAATATTTTTTTGACAGACATAATTAATATATAACAATCCCCGCTTCTAGGAATTGTTTTTATAACAGCCAACATCTTTACGAAAAGTGCTAATTGAGTGGAAATTTTAAGAAAATGTTTTTTTGTGCTGCCTTTTAAACCTATTTAGTTATTGTAAGCCATTGTCCAAATAGACTCTGAAATACTGTTAAGGACTTTTGAAGCTTTTTTGGCATACCTGCGTAGGTACATTGCTGTATCTGTATAATGTGATTTAGCTAATTGAATGTAGCGAAGGTTGGAGAAAGAAACGTGGTTGGTTAGTGGTGGTGGTGTGCTTTTAGATGTAAAATGGTTTCTATCACACGGTTGTCTTTTTTATCCACCTTTTTTGTATTTTAATCACCTGGTCTCAAGTTAGAGAATGCAATGAGTAGATTTAAAGTTCCATACATAATGAAGTCGCTTTGTTCTGAACCAATGCGATTCAGTCCCACATACAAAAATAATCTCATCATCTATCTCAAATTACAGTATTATGTGCTATATATATTATCTTGCTTTATTCTGAACCAATGCAATTCATTCATTCATATATAAAAAAAACATAATCACATCTCAAATTACAAAAATAAGTACTATAAGTAGGTATTAGATTCCTAACGTAATTATCTTACGTCCTCAAGCAATACACGTAATATATAGAACATTTTGTACTAACCTGAAACCTCATAATAATAATATAGTTCTCTTATTAAGCAAACTTTATATTGTATGTACATGTAATTGTTATGATTTCCCACACAGGTCTGTCTTAGCTGTTCCATATCTTTGTACGAGAATATAAAAATATTTTGGACTAAATTTCCCAAAGTACCGAATCAAAAGCATGTGAAGTTTGACACCTAAAGATTTAAAATCAGCTCTATGCTGGTTACGGTAAGAACGGTCCATATTCCAAAATATTAGATGCTAGTCTTCTGGTCACCCGAGGCTTCAAAGAGGCTAACTGAAAGCTGCATCGTGAGCTGTTTCCTCTGTGGCCCGCAGGGACCCAGTGTTTCCATCGGAAAGGCACAACGCTGTAGCACAGGCTGAAGTTTATTTATTATTACATATTTTGAGCCTTTTAAATTTATTTTAAATAACCGATTTCCTTTCCTAACATCTGTTCAGTTTGAAACAAGAAGTGAGTATGCACGTTTCTAAAGTCGACTAGAAAGAAAAAGAAGCTTTCTTTTAAAATCATGCCGATTTATTTACATGCCGAAAAGTTAAGCTGCTTGTTTTTATAACTTTCTGTAGTTTTATTCCATAGTACAGGTCTATTTTCCACTAAAGAAATTATTAATAAATCCGTGTCCAGAAAACCCAAGATCCATAATTTAAGTAGTTATGTTCAGTTTGGGTGCGAGAACGCCGTTCACTGCAACGGGCCTGCGACTGTCGCGCCGAGTGCGTACCCAGCTCGTTTACGGCCAACGACTAAATTTCCGGTGCGTGAACAAACCGTCATATAAATGCAAAGAACACTGAACGCCAGACATCGGTCCGTTGTAGAAAACGAACCGTTGCCCGTTGTCGTCAACTAGAGCCGTAGGAGATTGCTGGCCGACATTTGTTCTACAGAGAGGCAGAGTGAAAATTTTTCGAATTGACAATCGACTACCTGGACGTGGAACTTTCCATTTGACGCAAGATAGAACTTCTGGGCAGTCAACAAGGCCATGGATCAGCCTAAATAAAAACATTATATCTAATGCCTTACGTAATGATCTCATTTTGTGAAAACTCAGTCTACTTTCATAGAATTTATATATACTATACCGCAGCATGATGGCTCAGATGTCGCATCACCGACGCGACGCAGTAATCTTCACATTACTCCTTGGTGGCAGAAATAAATATGGTGACAATACATCCCTGAACGAAATCCTTCACAAAGATATTTACTACCAGTAAAACTCTACCCATTTCTTTCTTACATAAAAAGAGTAAAAATACGCCCTATAAAGAATAGGCCTTACATCAACCACGAATGATTATACTTTATTTCCAAATATAAAAACACAGCTCATATTGGTAGACAGAAAATAGCATTTTCATATTGCAAAGTTTTACGACAAGAAGCTTACATCGCGACTGAAGTGAATATTAAACTGTGAGATATAAAATTGAATTTTAGAGGGCCTTGGCTACGTAGCCAACATACATACATACGTACATACGTGTACGTTTCACTTACGACATCTCTTAAGGTTTGTGACACGAAAATATGTTACCGTGTAGACAATATGTTACGAGTAATTTTTTAAGGAACTGTATATTTCATTGACTTACAATTATACGACTGACGTCGGGTCCGCGCTAAAGTGTCCGAACTTATAGGGCGTTAAAATCGTATACAGAGCGTCATTTACGCTTTAGTCTTCGTTTGTTCGACTGACAACGAAGCAAGCAAAATTAGACAGTACTGCGATGACATTACAATTTAAATTCAACGTTTTAGCTTTTTCATATTCCTTTCCATGTCACTACGTTTAAATAGGTTGACTTGGGACATTTTTTTCGTGGTTTTTGTATTAGACCCGTCGTCCATTTATTTGTAAGTCAATGGTATACTTCTTAAAATCGTGAAATTGAAGATTAACCCATTTCACTTATTAATTCCATTGCTGAATGTAAAATTTGATTTTCCACACGTCAGTAAAAATGTCGTTAGAATATTGTAAGAAACATTTAAAAGATATCTACTTATCTCAAAATGAGACAAACCTTATGTCAGCTAGTTCTGGACAAAATAGTCCTTAATCAAAAAAATGAGATTATATTTTCCCTTTTATTTTTAAATATATTAAGGTGAGTAGAAAACTGTTTAGATGCATGTAATAAACTTTAACCTATATACAAATTTTAATAATTTTTCACGGGAAGTGAGTAATTAACGTAATTAAGTAACTTTTCATTGATTCTGAAAAAATACACATTTTGAGTTAACGCACTAGTGTACTAACAGTGCGATATGTGCAGGACAAATATCTATCGCCAATCTTCGTGTTTCGGCTATCGTAGGATTTCACTTAGGCTCAATTTACATTACGGCGGAGCGGAAGCGTCAATTTCGCCTCACTGCGCGAGAAGGCGCACGCACTGCGCCTTGAGACTGTAGTCTAGTATTTCGTCGAAGTTTGACGTCACACTGCGCCTGCCTTCGTGGCATTTTCCGCCGACAGCAGGTGGAATTCTCGCGAATACGCGAGCATTCTCGAGGATGCGCGAGAATTCTGCGGAAGACGCGTGACGTAATTTTTGGCTCGTAACTAGTTTGTACATTACACAATTGACCATAAAGTTAATTACGCTACGTACAATTTCGTTAAAAATATTCGCTTCTAGGCCTTTGCACTTGGTACAGACCCATTATCCGTATAGCGCATATACACATACGATTCGAAATTATATTTCATCGCTTCATTCTCGATATAATATTTAACCAGGTAGTTTCCTTAACTTGCTAAGCCACACTGCGCGGTTTTTAGAGAAAAAAAAAATGTTTTAACGTTGACACTCCCTACCAGGCGTAGACGCTACCAGGCATCAACCGCCATTTTCTATCCTCATTCCTTTTTCGTGTGTGGCAACAAGCACACCTTCACAGCTACGTTAAAATGTCAACGCTAACAAACTTAAAAAAAAATCGAATATTATAAAAGTAAACTGAATTACTTGGAAAATACAGATGCCAAACGTCGTCGGCGTTATAGGATCATAATATCATCGGACGAGTCGGACATTGATCAAGGTAAGATGTTTTCTTACACTCATAAATAATGAAAATAAAAAATGAAAATATTCATTTTTATAATATAACACTTCTTGCTACTTCCGCAATGATGATAAATGTTCGCTTTCTTACATCGCAAATGTTAATCTAACCTACATTTAATAAAACATCAGGTTAACTGCGAGTTATCCCCGATAACCAAATCGAATATGGGTGGATGAAAATCCGAACAGATATACTAATATGTGCATTTCACATGATTTATAATAAAACTGCCTCGGGGTTAGCTGCGAGTTCACCACGATAATGAAACCAATTGCGAGTCAATTTTCATTTGAACAATATTAGTTCCTAAGTGGTAATAAGTAAAGAATTTTTTAAACAAAATTACGTCGGGGTTAACTGTGAGTTAACCACGATAACGAAATCGACTTTGAATCGATTTTAATTTGAACAATATTAGTTCCTACGTGCTAATATTATACAATAAGTAAAGATTTTTTTCTAAATAAAATCACGTCGGGGTTAACTGCAAGTTAACCACGGTAACGAAATCGACTGCGAGTCGATTTTAATTTGAACAATATTAGTTCCTACGTGCTAATATTAATAATAAGTAAAGAATTTTTTTAAATTAAGTTTGGTCGAGATTAACTGCGAGTTAACCGCGATAACGAAATCGACTGCGAGTCGATTTCTAATTTGAACTTATATTAATACCTACGTACTAAGAAGTAAAGTATTTTGTAAATAAATTTACGTCGGGGTTAACCGCGAGTTAACCACAATAACGAAAGCGACTGCGAGTCGAGTTTTATTTGAATAGTATTAGTATTTAAATGCTAATTAGTAAAGTATAGTTTTTAAATAAAATTACGTCAGTGTTGACTGCGAGTTAGCCACGACAACGAAATCGATTGCGAGTCGATTTTGATTCGAACAATATTAGTACCTACGTGCTAATAAGTCAATATTTTTTTTAAATAAAATTACACCGAGGTTAACTGCGAGTTAACCACAATAATGAAATCGACTGCAAGTCGATTTTAATTTAAACAATATTAGTACCTACGTGCTAATAAGTAAAGTCAATTTTAAATAAATTTACGTCAGGGTTAACCATGAGTTAACTGCGATAGGAAATCAACTGCGATTTATTCAATTTAAATCCTACATACGTGCAATTAATAAGTGTTTACGAAACACGCCGTAGTTAAAACTCAATTACCTATCAATACAATTCTAAAGAAGATCGTTAATCGTTTTAGGCGACAGCCACCTGCAAAAGCAATATGCAGCTTCGCCAGCAATACCATTATGTAAACAGGTGCCAACACCAGTCTGTAATACCCGCCATTACTTTATCGCCAGACGACAATAAAAAATGGCATATCACAATTAAAAACTTAGATGACTTGGGAGCAGTGCCAAAGTGCTGTCCTAGAAAACATCAATACATTTCTAGTACTTTTTTAGCCCCAAAATGCAACGGTAGTAGTCGTTTCATATTGAACATAGCGTCCTTTAACAAATTTGTAACAAAAACTCATTTTAAAATGGAGGACTATCGAACTGCCTCAAAATTGATACCTCGCAGGGATTTCATGGCCAAAAGACCTGAAAGAGATGTGTTCACTGACATGTATCTGGGAAGCAGATCGAAAGTACCACAGATTTCAGTATTTACCTTGTGGTTTGGATGAAATTGAAACCTATGAATTTACTGCTCTAGTATACTGCTTGTCCACAGCATCGAAAGTGTTTACCAAAATCATGAAATAAGTTACAACACGTTTAAGACAACAAGGATTTAAGTCCGTGGTATATTTAGATGATAATTGTTGTAGGTATAGCAGCTGATTATGACGATGCATCATTAATGTTAATGCAACCATTAACTTATTGCAATGTTTAGGCTTCATTGTTAATTACGGCAAGTCTGCGTTACAACCATGTCAAGTTTGTAAATTTCTAAGATTCAATTTTGATGCATGAAAATTCGTCAAAAATACACCATTTATTTAAATAAATAATGAGGTTACCCCGATGTACCATACGGGAGTACGCTCAATTGATTGGTGTCCTCTTCTCAGCTTGCCCAGCCGCTAAATACGGTTGGTTACATACAAAATTACTGGAAATACAGAAATTTCTAAATCCTCAAAAACATGACGATAACTATGAAACAACAATTTATCTTCCAAATATAATTCTAAGTGATTTAAGTTGGTGGACAGACAATATTTACTCGACTTCATCGTATATGAGAACCTCAAGTTTTAAATTAGAAATTATACAGATGCACCGCGCACCGGTTGGGATTCCGTATGTGGCGCGAGTAGCACAGGAGGCCAACGGAAGGTTGTTGAGAAGAAGCACCATATCAGTTACTAAGAATTGTAGTATTCTTATATTATATTAGTATAGTCTGATTGTGTTATATTGTTGCGAGTACGCAATACTACTGCATTCAGTTGCATCAATCGCAAGGGTGAGATCCAATACCCCCACTTTAACGGTTTAAGTAATCAAATTCGGCAATGGTGCGAACAGCGCAACATAATTTTGTATGCATTATATAAATACAAAAGATAATCGCGCCGATTTTAGAATCTAGGAAGACTAATCCCGACACCGAGTGGGAGTTGTCCTCTCGCGCCGTCCAGACCATTGTCAGACGTTTCGAACAACCCGAGATTGATCTCTTTGCCATCCCGCACAAATGCCAAATTTTTATTATTAAAATGCATACGTAAAATTATTGATAACCAAGCAAATGGTTTTCAATAATTTTCCAGGCATGATTCCTCCTGCTGAAAAGCCTGTTGGTTTCCGACGTGATATATTTTAACTCAAACGAATCATTATTAAATCTTATTGCCGGCGGCCTCATCGACAGCATACCAGCCTTACCCTTTCTGCCGTTATCAGTGCGCCCTTCGCCTCCCGCGGAGTCCCACAAGAGACGATGACTTTACCCTTAGCTTCTCTTTTTTAAAATACACTTAGACAATATAATGTGTCCCTAAAGCTCTGGTGGGAATTTTGCAATAATAACAGTCCAAATCCCTTTAACATATCAATGACATATAACATTCTTAACGCAGGAATTATAAGTTCGTATGGAACCTTGAATAGCTATCGCTCTGCTTTATCTCTTTTATAGCCTGAAACAGGCTCAGACGCCCGCATAATAAGATTACTTAAGGGCGCATTTAGATTGAAACCAAGTGCACCAAAGTATAGCAATACTTGGAATCCCCAAGTCGTTCTCGGATTAGTTTTATCATGGTTGTCCAACACTGAACTTCCTCTTGAAAAACTTACGAAAAAACATGTTGTTTTACTTGCACTTTGTACTGCACACTGCGTACAAACTGACATTGATTAAAATGAAAAACGTACAAATATCAGACATATCTGATTTAATCAAAATGTCTGCGCCTAGTCGCGTACAGCCCACATTGAATTTTCCATATTTTAGAGAGGATCCAAGTATTTGTCTTGTCGCCGTTTTCAAACATTATATTTTGGGAACACAAAATAAGACAAGTGGACGGCAAGAAAAGCTCTTGCTGAGACACAGAGCTCCCCACAGAGTAGCCACGAGTCAGACCGTGAACCGATGTGCACGGCAGGTGTTGAATGCGGCGCGACGGGTGTAGACACAGGAGCTTTCGGCGCGCATAGTACGCGGTACGCCTCCACGCCGGCCGCGTGCGCGGTTGAGGTATCGATAAAGCTCATACGCAAGGCGGCGAGTTGGAATCCGACATCTCACATCCCTTACTAGATTTTATAATAGACTAACACTTACTGAAGACGAATACACGTTCGCAAGATCCATTTGCGTACAACATAATAAAACGGCAAATTATACTATTCTAAATTAATAATAATAATAATCTTTATTTGTGTAATTATTATATGATTATACGATTTAAAAATTCTTATGATTTTGATCTCAGGAGAAAAACCGTTATATGTTCATATCTAAATATATATTTTTTTTAATAAAAATATAATATAGTTATAGCGATTAAGCCTCTGGTTTTTAATTTACATAAAATCAACTAGAAGCAAAATTGAATCTACCTGGTTAAATATTATATCGAGAATGAAGCGACGAAATATAATAGATGATCAAACGAACTTCTTAAAGTGAAGTTCGATCACTATTATGTGAGCCGCTTCATTCGAAGATATAATCAACAACCTCCCTCCCCTAACATCGTCATATCAGAAGTAAAGATTCTGAAACTCCCAAACAAGTTTTGCTTCCCACTCTAAAAGGAATGAGGATAGAAAATGGCGGTTGATGACTGGTAGGCAGTGTCAACGTCAAAACATTTTTTTTTTCTCTCAAAAAAACCGTGCAGTGTTGCCTAGCAAGTTAAGGAAACTACCTGGTTAAATATTATATCTGAGCTAAATTTTTTTTGAGCACGTAGAGGTAAAATTATTTGAATGAGAATGAAAATTATTTACGTGTATTGATGCTCCTGATCATAATCGGCTAAAACCCATTAATGCCAGAAATCGAGGACAAAATAATAAATATTTTGTATATCAAAAATTATTACAAAATGTTTATTGCTTTCAGATCTAGCCGTTTCGATTTGCCTTCCTATTGACTCGGTTCGCTGGAAAATCGTTTTGAAATAAATCGACACAAAAAATCGTTAAATCGTATGCACTTGAATCGGTTGTCATAAAAATAGTGTAGTAATAGTCATTCCTTAGTTAATTCATATAGAAATTTCTAATAAGTATGGAATTATACCAAGTTCCGTATTCGCTGTTTCTGCCCACGATTATGGGCAGAAATGGGTTTAAACCTTTAGCTTTAGGTAAAAACCTAGTTAACTCACTCTACTCTGGACTGATATGGCTAAATGTGATATAATTATATAGACATGAAAGGAAAAACATTTTCAATAATTTGTATATTTTGCGAGAACTAATGCGAGTTCACCTGTTCGTAATTATTGTCTTGTATATTCTAATGCAGTGCAATGCGCGTTCGGAAATGGACGCTCCACAACGCAGTGAGTTAATTATTAAGTAAACAGAGTAACGAACGTTGTAAATGACTTGTTACCAGCAAAGTCAAGAAAGCAGTACAAAAAAAATTACCGAGATTTTTTTTTGGAATGGAGAATGGCGAAAAATAGGTCTCCCCTTTCTGAAAACGTACTTTTTTTGCATTGTTTTACTAATAATTACTGCTAGTAGTCTGATCAATGCCGCAATGCCGGTCGTAACATGCGGTTCTGGAACACACCATAGAGAGCTTATAATAATTATATGTACAGATAGGGGAGTGTACGCAACTGCACGTAATTAGGAATTAAAACACTCGTGTGATGTTTTTAAGCCCACACTCGTGTTTTAATGCCTTTCATTATGTAACACTCACATAAACTACTATTTTAAGCATTGATTGGCTATAGGCGCAGAGGTCTTTAGAGGTTAGAACACATCATATGTATTCAGGAACCGCATGTTACAACTCGCGAAATAGCGGCAAATAAAAACTTTTACGCATGTCACACAACCATAGTTTTTTATTTAATTCATAGACAAACTAGAGTCGGCCCCAAGTATCATATCGTTCGATATCAAGTAACGTGTGCGCGGCATGTAAACTTCAAATAAAAAATCTGAACTTCAAGTCTATGATTTTATCTTTGGTTCACATATTATACAGTGACAGATTCGCTCTGGACCTTTTTTTTATTTTTTTTATTATTTTGTGAAATCTAGTTTAAAGTGGAATAGGATAGTGCTATTGTGCCTTAATCGAAGATTAAAACGCGAAATTATACGAATCTCGAACTAGAATATCCGTATCGGCCCGTTTTAAGGAATACCGAGTCAATCCAAACACGCCGCCTCAAATTGCCTATCCTCTTTGTGGCGGCCATATTTACAGAAACAAACTTCATGTTTAGGCTGATGGCTTTGCCAAAGCCTTAATAAATGAAAAAAAAAAATTATAAGTGACAGTTCCCTCCCCCTTTCCGCTGGTCCCCCGTTATGGCAGTTCGTGGACGCCATATTTGTTTTTTTGCAAACCAACCAAACTCGCGCCCGCCATTACAGTTTTGAAGTTGATCGAGTAAAGTTTTGCGTCGATTCATTTCCGTAACTTGTCCTCTCAATCTTAAAGCTGTAGTAATCCTTTGCACCATGTACAACAAGTGCTGTGTTGTGAATTGTGCTAGTACACGGAAGGACGTCAGTTTTCATATGTTTTCAGAAAGTGAGATAGGACTCCAGAAGTGGTTACAGAGTTTAAACTGTGAAAAATTGCAAAGCTTCAGTTTCCAAGAACTTCGCAAACACTTTGTGTGTGGTAAACATTTTGAGAAAAGGTTTTTCGCATCGACACGCGATAGAGTCCGTCTTTGTCCCGACGCCTATCCATCATTGTTTTCTGATAGCGAGATATCCAGTGGTATTCCTCAATCTTGTGCCTTGATGGTCGATACAAGAGGTAAATGTATAAAATAATCTTTATAATCATTTATAATGATAATATGTCACGAACGAATATATCGCGACCTCGATGGCCTAACGGTTTACATTGTGGGCGCTGAATGAAAGGTCCCGGTTTCGATTCCCGGTAAAATCAATTTGGGATATGAACTTTTCTAAATTGGTTCTGCTTTGGGTGTTCTGGGAAATGCCTCAGGTTTTCGTTGCTCTGGTACTTATAGTACATACAACTCCCTAGTTTGAGACTAGGCAATTGGTGTGGTTGTCAAAAAAACTACACAGGTATATTTAGACTAATGCTGCTACTATTGAAGATACATGAAAACATAGTTGTGATTATGTTTTTTTTCAGAGGATGTTAAACATGACCATAGTTATGGTAGTAAACGTAAGCATATTGATCACACTTATTGTTTACCATGTGAAACAATCTAAAACTGACTTCGATAAGTGATACATTTATTAATATTAAAGTGAGCTGGCAGGCCTGCTGGCTTGTTTGTCAAATCAGATACTCGGTACCTAAAGAGATCAAATCTGTGAAATGATAAAGCATCCCCTACATTGATTAAGTTGTTCTCAAGTAAAAAGCCCATTTGCAGACAAAAAACATGAAATTTTATAAATGTAATGTGGTGTTTTATGTATATATCCAATAATATAAATATATCTTGCAAAAAGTAACTCACTACACCTCACCATACCATGCAAATGATATATATCTTTTACAATATGATTGCTGCTTAATACTGTGATGTGAATTTGATTTCCCTTTTTACTTGAGTTTTTCATGTGTAACTGTAACCCCGGGTCTACAAGTGGCATTCAAAGGGTAACTTATTATTTATTGAAAATTATTTGTATTCGAAACTATTATATTGTAAAACTTTGTTGTTATTTTAATTGATTACCTGTTTAAATTCCAGAAACAGCTGTAATTTTAACTTATGATGAAGACTCAAACAAGCCTTCTACATCGAGATGTCTTGATGGAAATGATGTTGTAACGAGGAAACCAATAAATAGTAAGTAAACATTATGTGTGATTGTTTGATTAATATACTGGAATACTTCCTGAAGCAAGAAACATATATTTATTACTAACTAGTGTTTGAACAAATAGATTTACTGTTTTTTTTTGTTTACAGATGAAGTTGTGCATTGCACTCCTAAAATGAATAGAAGACATCGAGTCGTCTCCTTGAGGAAAAAGTTGTCACCACACTATGCAAAACTTTACAAAGAATATCACGACGACAACTCAATTTCCATGTCCGAGCTACATGTTATTAAGAGGGAGCAGAGGAAAAATTCCTAATCTTCGATTTGATTTTAGAGGGGTATATCCACTTTAAAGTTAAAAATAAAATATTTTATGAGTAACTACACGATATATTCAAGCATAGACATTAATCAGAAACATAAAACAATAAAGTTTGCTCGATAGATAAAAATCACGAAATGACCTCTAATTTTCACAATTTTACCTCTAATTTTCGAAATTATTAGGACAAAAATTAGATAATTAATATATATTTATGCATGATCGACAACTGTCACTACGGATTTTTTTTAATCCCTTTAGTTTTAGAGTTATTCCGCTAAAACGAATTGGGTACTTTTAATGCGCAAAATTCAACATCTCCTGTCGCATGTCACGCGAACTTCAGGCATATTATTTGTTTCACAAATTTGGGCGGAGCCAACGTCAAAACTTTTTTGGCATGAGAGCTCTTAATAAGATTTTAAAAGGCACAGTTTGTTAGGTTACAAAAAAAACCTCGGATGCAATTAAAAGCTTTTAATAAATATAAAACTTAGTTCAAAAAGAAGAAAATTAATAAATAATAAGAAAAATGTTGTCTTTTTGTAGCAAACTTCCTTTGACTCCACATTTACTTTAACACATTTTTTAATATATACAAACTACCAGGGCAAAACTCAGTTGATGGCCAAAACGTACTAGTATCCATGGTCAAAAGTATTGCGTATTTATAAAAACAAAAGAAACTGTTATGTATGATGATATGTGAGTCTAAATTGTGTCGATTTTTGCTCTGTGGGAGTGCCCTATCTGATGCGTTAGCATCTAATAGTCTGTGAACGTGTGAAATTTAACAAAATTTGCTATTGACATTTCATTTCGAATAAAACTTCATGTCGACTGATATTAGAATTGAGGTTTTTTTGTTTTTCAGAGATGTTTGAATTTTGAACGTAATAATAAAATCGAATTTGATGTTCTAAGCATTAACATTTTCACAGATAAACATTGACTTACAATTATATGGACGTCGGGTCCGCGCTAAAAAATGTCCGAACTTATAGGGCGTTAAAATCGTATACAGAGCGTCATTCACGCTTTAGTCTTCGTTTGTTTCTTCTGACAGCGAAGCAAGCAAAATTAGACAGTACTGCGATGACATTACAATTTGAATTCAACGTTTTAGCTTTTTCATATTCCTTTACATGTCACTACGTTTAAATAGGTTGACTTGGGACATTTTTTTCGTGGTTTTTGTATTAGACCCGCCCCGTCCATTTATTTGTAAGTCAATGCAGATAAGAAAGAAATTTGTTATAACAGTTTATCTTTAAGCTGGTCGTAATTTGCGGTTTTCATATAGGGTTTATGATTGTGTGTAAATAAACATATTTATAACTACACGAAACAAGGGTTCTTTATTGGGAAATTTACTTTTCTGACACAGCATGGCTTGTCATTACGCAATATGAGGGTGTACGTAGTTTTATTTGATCGTTTTCTATATGGCATTCAGCGCAGCGGGTTTTAATAAGTGTGACCACACTACGGCCAATTTCCATCTTGTCCTTACACTGATTGGAGATGCCAATGACTAAGAATAAGTATGTACTAAGTAAATGTGTACTAAAAATATTTGGTACGAAACTGACGACCTCCGTGGTCGAGTGGATTGCACGCCGGTTTTCATGGTGTAGCCATCTCTGAGGTGCCAGGACCCCGATTCAGAACTCTTCGATATCTTAACCGAATCGTTCTAGTGGATATCGTTATCGAATCGAAGGCCGCTTTCCGAGCTATTCAGAAAATTCGAGTTAAAACGATCGATTCAGATTCGAACGATATCGTTATCCAACAACGTTTACGGAGTTAGTCGGCGAATATGGATTATAAGAAAAATGAAATCCTTTTATATACATTTATAATACTTTAAAGGCCTAAAATATAGGAATACATTAGTCTCGCATTAAAATTTAATAAAATCGAGATTTTATTTAAAATAATTCTTGCTTTGTAAACAATAGGACGTTCGATAACTGAATAACGTTTGTAGCCTTTGCCGGTCGAGAAGTACGAGTAATATATGTATTCCGTTGCACCATCAAATTAATTTTATCATACTGTTTTCCCTGTAAAGCGAAGGTTGCCTGGAAGAGATTGCTATTTAGCAATAAGGCCGCCTGATTTTTTTTTGTATTGTTATTATGTGTTTGTCCGTGTGCAGTAAAGAATATTTGTATTGTATTGTATTGTAGTAATCGTACGGGGTGACGTTATTTCGGTTCGGTTTCGAATACGACACTTTGACGTACGATTCGGTTACAATATCAAATCGAATCGGTCGACAACTGAGTTATCGTAAGGTTCTGAATCGATCTGCAGGTTCGATTCCTGGCTGGGTCAATGTAGAAACTAAATTTTCTATGTTTTCTCGGGTCTGGGTGTTTGTGGTACCGTCGTTGTTCCCGATTTCCATCACAAAAGTGCTTTTAGTTACTTACCTTGGGATCAAAGCAATGTATGCGAAAGTGCCAAACAGTGTAACAATCTTCCAAAGTATATAGAAAAAAATACAATGATTCTCTTTATAACTAACTAAAATTCCACATCATAAAATTTAATTCACCAACATAAGCAATAATAACTTTAAATCGTAAGTCTTATATCAATTGTGTATCCAGCGCAGTTGCGGATTTGCAGTTTTGGCCGCCCATGCCCCAGGCCATGTAGTCAGTACCAGCCGCCCCTTTCTCAGCACTCATCATATACTGGTAAACTACATAATCGTAAGCAAATTCTCAAGTAAAGACTTAGGTAATTAAGGTAGCATCTAAAGCACGAAAGTCACTTTCAATTATTTATTTCCTTTTCAGCAAATAATACACATGATAGCTCGTTACTAAATTACATAATAGCCGCTCACGCGATGCGGTTTCGAAAATTAGAAAAGGATTCAGTTTAAATACAAGTTTTTATAAATAAAAATTATTATTCTGCATTGCTAAATAAATACCCTCCGTACTACCAACAAAAACATCTCAAATAAAATGCAGTAATACACCGCAAATCCTGCACTTAAAAAGCACTAATGAAATTTTTGGTGTACTTGGATAAATATGATAATATTCCGTTTGAGTGGTTCTAACGTTTACCATGAAATTACTCCTTAAAGTATAGTTTATAAACATTTATATTCAGGGTAAAATTAAAAAACGCTACCTACGGTATGTTTTCAATAAATAAACACCGAAATCACCAGCCCAAACAATAACACACACGATTGTCGTGACGTATTTTTGAAGTTGTTTATTTTTTTTAAATGACAGACCCAGGCATTAAAAACTTTATGGTTTGCTAGAGTAGTTACCGAAATAGCAATTAATATTAGTTCTTTTACCTGTTATAACTTCGATATCCGGATAAATCGGTATAAAATCATCACCGGCACCTCTAGGTGTGGTATGCGTCTACGGCTGCATGTATCGCGTGAGCGGATAAAAGAAGACAATTAGAACATACCTGTATAAATTAACAACCTTTATATACGTCACCCAGTATTCACAATATTACCTCTGGCTAGAAAATTCGAATACAGACTGAATAAATTTTCTTCTGCGACCATACCATCAAGCTTCGCCCCACCACCACCGTTTTGGTGGGTTAACAGACTGTGTTTGGTAGACCGATGTTTGGCTGGTTGGCATTTCTTTTAGAAAGAGATTTAGATACTTTCAAATGTTATTATTGCTAAATTGAAGTACAGAAATGATATCAGACTGACATTAATTTACTCGTAATTTTTATAATATGAAAAACCTATCAATTATAATAATATATGACAATAATCGATACAAGTTCTATTTTATATTCGTTACGCATATTATATTAATTTACTTTTATCGAAATAAATTCAGAAATTTAGTTAAGTATAATAGCTGCTACTTTTTAATATTTTCGGACGTTTCAGATTTAAATAAAATATTTAAAACGGTTTCTTCACGACTGGCCGCCCTTAAAATCCGGCCGCCCTAGGCCCGGGCATGCTGGGCTTTAGGGAAAATGTCCATTTGTAATGTGAACTCTCTGCATGGAAAAAATGCACAAAGAAATGCATTAAAGCAATTTGCAGAATTCCCCCGGTTGAAATATGCAGACTCTTGTTCCAGAGTCTTGGTCTGTTGCCACTACCATCATTATATATATACGAAATTTGTATCTTTGTACGAAAACACATATATTTGTTTAAGAAAGCCTGTGATGTGATTACTAGACTCTGCAAAAACCCGAATAGACTTCTACTTTACATTATTCCTATGACTGCTAAATACAGTAAAAGTTGTTTAAAAATGTGTGTTGCCGTGTATAATAAAATACCACTTTAGATTAAACTATTAAAGTAGTTAGATAAATATATTTTTATGACCTAAGCGAAATATTTGACAGGAAATGAGATGCAATCTTTTATCTTGAAGACTACCACTCTTACTCGTAACTAAATTAATTTGTAACTTGACCTGTTTGACATTTTTTTATTATTGTGTTGTAGTAGTTTGATTGATATTATATAATTCACATATAAGTAATCATTTGCATGCTATTTAATATATGCGACACATGTTTGTACTGGCACTCTCTTGTAACATTTTCTGTTACACCAAGTTTAAGCGAATAATAATTATTATTATTTAATTTTAAGACTAAGCCAACAGTTAACATATTTATCTCATGTCAGTTTCATTGTAGGGAATAACGTAATTTAATAAAACCTCTGCGCCTGTAACCAATCAATACTTGAAAACAAAATTAATCTTTATGGCTTCCCGTACAATGCGAGGAAAAATAGGCCAACCCTTTTTGCTCAATGCCATAACAGGGTATATATCGTTTCATTTATTATAGAATATACAGGGTTATTTGTAAATTTAATATGTTCTGATATGTTTATGTAACACTCCCGAAACTCGTTCATTTTTAACCGCCTTAAAAAAAGGAGGTTCTCAATTCGTTCGATTATGTTACGCGATAACTAATTTGTGAACCGATTTTAATAATTTTTTTTTTGTTGGAAAGAGGGTACCTCTGTAGTGGTCCCATTTCATTTTGAAGAAAATATTCCACCTCTAAAGGGCGGTTATTTTTATGAATAGCGCATAAAAATAAAGTAATATCATTGAACAAAATCCAGACTTTATTCAAAAGAATAAAAGATTTTCATATTACATTTTTGCTTTGTAAACAATAGGACGTTCAGTAACTTTCATTCGATAACTGTGTGCTGAATAACGTTTGTGGCCTTTGCGGGTCGAGAAGTTCGGGTAATCGTACGGGTATGACGTCATTCAGGTTCGGTTTCGAATACGACAGTTTGACGTTCGATTCGGGTGTTGTGAATAAAAATGAAAAGAAATCGTACGAATTCAAATCGAATCAGTCGACAACTGAGTTATCGTAAGTTTCTGAATCGATCTCCGATTCCAAGAAATAATAATAATCTTTCTCTCATCTGAGCGTTGTCACGGTTGCGTCCTCAGCAGTGTTACTGCGAAGCCCGGGGTCCGCTTTCCTACTTTTTCTCCTCCACTTTGCACGGTCTTCGGCATCCTTAGTGGTGAGACCATTGGCACGCATATCACCCTTGGCGACGTCAAGCCAGCACTTCTTGGGCCTGCCCCTTCTACCGGGGCCCGGCGGAGGTGGCATAGCCAGACATTTGTATCCCACGTAGCATGCCGGTTTCCGTAAGATGTGGCCGTACCAACGTAGGCGGCTTTCTTGCTGTTTATCTGCAATGTCACGGACGTGAGGGCTGCCGCGGATGCGGGAGTTCCAAGAAATAATAATAATAAACCATTTATTTCAGGCCATAGCCCATAAGATAATGGTGTTAGTTACAAAACAAAACCTTAGAACTATGTTAGTATGATTACATTGAATTTTGAGATATTGATAGAAAATTTAAATATTAAAATTTGGAATATGCGCAATTATTACTTAATTTGACCAATTGTAATGTTTACCCAAAACTTTAAAATTGTACAGTCAAAACGATGGGCAAACATCCTCAGGATGCCATTACCACTTGCCATTGCCACACACATCATCAGGATGCCACTGTCACGCACTCGCTTTAGCAGAGACGACACTTTTTTACGCCTAATGCCATAAAAGTCATCTGTTCGCGCTTCAGTGCCGTGGCAGTCCCAACAGCATCCTGAAGATGTTATGTATTGTACTCGTATTGAGTTGTATGTACGCTGGGTATATCTAACCCATAGATGTTGTAAGTACTTCTTTTGTGTAGTAAGTACTGGCTACTGAAAATTATTCTTAATGTATATATTTTTTGAATTTTAAAAGCTTCCTTTTTCTTTTGTATGACTTTGTCACTCTATTAAAAAATCTCCAAAAACAAACATCTTTCTTGAATATATTTTTACAAATACCTCTCCAAAAGCTCCAATAGAACCCAAATCCAACAATAGACTACTCGAATACATTGACCGACAAAAAGCTTTAAAAAGCGTAACTTTCACCACTTTTGTACAACGAGTGAATCTACTGGCCAGCACGTTTCCTCTCACAGCCAGCGCTCTGCGCTCCCTTTAAATATCTAGATTATCTTTCATGCTGTCAGTAATGACGTGACCAAGATATTTAAAACTATCAACTCTATTAAGAGGCGTGCCACCAAGCGTTAACAATGGTACAACATCTGAATAGCATTTACCTTCTTTTACAACAAGCAGTTCACTTTTTTTTATTTGTACTTCAGCCCATGCTTGGCTGCATACCTCTAACACACTTTGAGTAATTTCCTGAGCGCATTAATAGACGTTCCGAAATGTCATAGGTAATAGACAGTCCGAAGTGTCATTTTATCTCTAGGTGTACAAGCTATATTCATATTTTCTCGGTTTTGAATCGGACTTAGTGCACAAGCTACATCCGAAATGAGTCCGAATTTTCTAGATTTGTGTAGTCTCGGATTCGGAAAGAATACGAATGCAAACACGCAACTGTCCTTCACTTTAAGATATAATATTATATATTAATGTGAAATAAGTTCTACTATGTGGACCCTTGTCAGATTGGCACACGTAATTAACTGTTTTATACCTTCTAGTCTAGTAGATATATAAAAGCTTTAGCTATTTTATCTCGATTTGACAAGGGTATTATTAGCTTTTGAAGTAAGGGACACTAATAAAACATCAGCGTGTATAACTGACAAATTTCTTCGGACATTGAATTGGCAAAATGTTCAGACAAAGAAATGAAAACGATTCTCATCGTCATTTTCGTAGTAACTATTTTGTATTAATTAAAAAAAATACGTTCAATCAAAAGTAACTTACAGTGGACAAAAATATAAGATATTTGAAACCAATTATAACAATCCGTGGGATTGTGAGTGAGAGAGCCCCTACAACGAGATCCATAAATGGTAGATATTCGTCCAAATACACGATTATTTTACTCGTTCTTGTCAAGGAAATCTGTCTTACGCTGAGTAGTTATTCAATATCACGATTACAGATGTAATTTACTTACCTATGAAATAATAGTTCTTTCTTAATTTCTTAGGTTCTTTAGTAATTTAGAGGGTTCTCAAAGTCGAGTACCGTGTTTACGCCACATGGCGTTGCCGAGTGGCCTAATTACCTATAGCTATGAGATTTTAAGGCCTAATTATCTAATGATTGCATACAATACTTTTTCTACGAATAAATAAAATTATGAAACAGAACCAATATTTATAATATATACATATATTTTGTTAACAATCCATGACAACAAATGCAATTTTTTTTAAATAAATTTATTAGGGTAGGCAAAGGTTCCACCAGAGAACCTCTTCATATATTTAGACGAAAGCCAAACAATCGCTACAAACTACAAAACAACAAAGCCATAGAGATAGAATAGAACTTGTCAAATACCGCATATATTTTAACCTTAGAGGATGGAATAGTCTAAGATTTTAACCAATCAACCAATTTTAACTGCCTCTGTGGCCGAACGGTTACCATGCCGGACTGCCACGCAGAGGTCCCAGGTTCGATTCCCGGGCCGGGAGAAATATTTGTATGGCCTACATTTATTTCTCTCGTGAGTTTGGATGTAATTTGTGGTTGTCTATGTGTGTGTCCATGGCACCCGCGACACAGGGTTTCCCTAGTGCGGGGCTATGTTGAATGTGAGCGTTATTATTTATTTATTTATTTATTTATTATAGATGTAACACTTGGCAAATAGATGTAATTCCACATACTTTTGAGGTCGGCTTTTTTAGTACTCTGTACTGAGATTATTGCTAATTAAAATTAACAAAAATACGTTGTTCTTTTTTTGAAACTCATTATAAATCTGTGTACAGAAATGACATTTTTAATGAAATTTTTCACTTTGGTAGCGAGTACCATAGACGATAGAATTTTGAATCAGAGTTAAAAAGAGCACCTTTAAGATATGGTTTATGAAATATAATTGACAGATTAAAGTACACAAGTAGAAAAAGATCATTTGAGTTTGATATGATTATCTTCTATTTATGTACATAGATAACAATATATACTATCTAAATTTTAACTTTGATTTTAAGGTTAATTAAATAAGGACTGAAAGAGATTAAACTGAAGTCCTTCGAATGAAGATGCGTCTTGGGACTTGTTACAAAGTCGTTTCGTTCTCGTCGACCGACGAAGATGGGGGAAACCGAAGGCAAATCGCGTTTAGTACCACAGAGTAGGTACAATGAAAAAGTGCTTTAGGATAATAAACAATTTTTTCCGGATCTAAATTGCGTGTATTTGTTTTTTCAAACAAACCAACGTTTTGGGCCTTATACAGGTCCCATGGTCACTTCTGACAGACATGGTAAAGCATTAACGCAAACAACCATTGACTTACAATTATATGGACGTCGGGTCTGCGCTAAAAAGTGTCCGAACTTATAGGGCGTTAAAATCGTATACAAAGCGTCATTCACGCTTTAGTCTTCGTTTGTTCGACTGACAGCGAAGCAAGCAAAATTAGACAGTACTGCGATGACACTACAATTTAAATTCAACGTTTTAGCTTTTTCATATTCCTTTACATGTCACTACGTTTAAATAGGTTGACTTGGGACATTTTTTTCGTGGTTTTTGTATTAGACCCGTCGTCCATTTATTTGTAAGTCAATGCAAACAACTCTATTTTTTCATAATATTTAACAATTTAAGATACCGAGTGACGTACCAGTACCACTCATCACTTTAAATCGCAAAGATCTGAAGTGCCGCTATTGCACCCGTCACCCTGAGACATGAAATGACAAGTCCCATGTGCCTGTAATTACACCAGCGCCCTTTCCCTTCAAAACCGGAACGCAGTAATGCTCACATTATTGCTTGGCGGCAGAAATAAGTGAGGTGGCAGTACTTCTCTGCTAAACACTTTCACAAGGAGCTTAATTGTTACTTAAATACATACATTGACTTACAAATAAATGGACGACGGGTCTAATACAAAAACCACGAAAAAAATGTCCCAAGTCAACCTATTCGAAATTTAAATTGTAATGTCATCGCAGTATCGCGCTGTCAGTAGAACAAATGAAGACTAAAGCGGAGTTTGGCGCTCTGTATACGATTTTAGCGCCTTACAAGTGCGGACACTTTTTAGCGCGGACCCGACGTCCATATAAATGTAAGTCAATGCTTAAATACAATAATTAGTTATTCATTTCAATATATAAATTTACCGAAGAACATTCCAATTTCTGTTGGCTTCATACGTTTTGCAAAGTATTTTATTTTAACTATATGAGTTTTTAATAAACTAAATTTATCTATCAAAAGGAATTTAGAAATAAAATAATACATAAAAAATCCGTAATACTACAGTCTTAAGTCTGCTCGCGATTATTTAATCAAAGAATTAGGATTAATGTTCATACCGACACAATTATCACCCAACGGGGTAGGTAATCGTCAACGCTCAATCCATTTGCTATGTTTCTTACATACATTTTTTACATTCGCGTTTTTAGGTATTTAACACAATTAGCAAGTGTTTGTTCGTAATCAATCTTTTTAACCGCTCACGCGATTCATGCGTCTCTGGAAGCATACCACACCTAGAGGTGCCGGTGATGATTTTATACCGATTTATCGGATATCGAAGTTATAACAGGTAAAAGAACTAATACTAATTGCTATTTCGGTAACTACTCTAGCAAACCATAAAGTTTTTAATGCCTGGGTCTGTCATTTAAAAAAAATAAACAGCTTCAAAACTACCTCACGACAATCGTGTGTGTTATTGTTTGGGCTGGTGATGTCGGTGTTTATTTATTGAAAACATACCGTAAGTTGCGTTTTTTAAGTTTACCCTGAATATAAATGTTTATAAACTATACTTTAAGGAGTAATTTCATGGTAAACATTAGAACCACTCAAACGGAATATTATCATATTTACCCAAGTACACCAAAAATTTCATCAGTGCTTTTTAAGTGCAGGATTTGCGGTGTATTACTGCATTTTATTTGAGATGTTTTTATTGTAGTACGGAGGGTATTTATTTAGCAATGCAGAATAATAATTTTTATTTTTTAAAAATTGTATTTAAACTGAATCCTTTTCTAATTTGCGAAACCAAATAGCCGCCATTTTGCGGTAGGATGAACGCATCGCGTGAGCGGCTATGAGAGTAGGATTCTCTTTTCAGAACGTACCCGAGCAGAGTAGATAACTTAACCTAGTCATTTTTGAGGATATCCTGAAACAAACAAACGACAAAACCGTTTGCACGGCATTGGATGAGGAGGTCCCGGTTCGTTTCCCGGTGGGACCAATTTGGGAAATGAGCTTTTCTAAATTGGTTCTGGTCTGGATGTTCTAGGTAGTGAATACTGTTACTCGGGTGGTTATGTACAGGGAAATTCGTAGTTTGAGATCAGCCAATTGGTGTGAGAGGAGGTGTAGGAAAGCTTAGAGCAGTAACAGGCATTTGGAATCTTATATCTGTTATGTTACGCTGTTACGTCATCTAATGCCATATGTTTGGGAACTACCAGGACCTATTTGATAGCTGGTTTATTGCTTTTGTTTCGTTTGTTTTTTTTATTAATAAACTTAAGGATTATTGTACACGCTTATTCCACATGCAGCTATAGGTTTAAAAACCACTGCAAGTTTATCAGTCCACAGCGATTCGCTGTAACAAATTTAAATCTAAATTTTTATTGAATTGATACAGAACACACAAAAAGAATTTGGTTCTTTTTTAAGCGACTTCAAACTTTTGTTGGAACGATGTAACTCAGTGTTGGTCTCAGTTAAATTTGATGAATATATTTTACCTCTAAGGGTGCCAAAGTAGAGGGTGAATCCGGTTTCGCGCATTTTCCGGTAACCGATTTCAATAAAACTTGGCAAATATAAGTAAATCCACGAACTTTTGAGGTCTGTTTTTTTTGGTACTCTGTACTGAATTTAAATTTTTATTGAACTGCATTGACTTACAATTATATGGACGTCGGGTCCACGTTAAAAAGTGTCCGAACTTATAGGCCGTTAAAATCGTATACAGAGCGTCATTCAAGCTTTAGTCTTCGTTTGTTCGACTGACAGCGAAGCAAGCAAAATTAGACAGTACTGCGATGACATTACAATTTAAATTCAACGTTTTAGCTTTTTCATATTCTTTTACATGTCACTACGTTTAAATAGGTTGACTGGGGACATTTTTTTCGTAGTTTTTGTATTAGACCCGTCGTCCATTTATTTGTAAGTCAATGTTGAACTGATATTCAATTATTTTTTATGTGAAATTACTCCACTAGTATTATAATTATTAATACATAGATTGAACACTTCCTTCGATCCGGCCGGATTCGAACCGACGTATTCTAGCAAACCTATGAAAGTTTTTTTTTTAATGAGAAATCTATGAAAGTATTTGGTCTCCCAGTTGGATACGTTCACAGCTACCAGTCCCGGCTAGAGATATCGCTACTGCTAAAAAGTAATTGAAAAACCAAATACAAAGATACGATACAAGCACATAGAAAAATTCGTGAGGTCCGCTGGTTCTTTCCGTGGCTTAGTTGGCATAGTGTCTGATACGGTTTGCTAGAAGGCGTCAGTTCTAATCCGGCTGGATCGAAGGATTTTTTTCTAAGTATCTTTGTATTAATAATTATAAGTTAGTATCATTTTCGATTAAGTGGATCGTTGACCGGTGCGACTACAATAAAAAAAAACTTTTAGATGACGTTCTAGAAATCTTACACTAGTTTATTTACTCTGCGACCTAGTAGTTGGTTGGAAAGAATAGTGTCGTTAGCCTAAGTGGTGTTTAAAAAGTGCCTTGAGAGCGCGCCGACTACGTAAACGCTCGCTCTGCTTCGAATTACTTTTTTTTAGCAAGTTTGCTAATTGAGTGGATTGTGTTGAATAAATGATCCATTTTATTATAATTGGGACTTACATTGATTTATTGCAATCTTTCCTTTCAATGAAATTACCATGATACGGATGTTACATTTTGGCTACATTTTGTAAAGATGGCACTGCCATACTTTTCATATGGTATCTCAGCTGGAAGTGTCATACCAGGTATTTGTGTTTCTCTGTTGGTGAATACGCGTGTCCGGTGTGGCATAGGTCTGCACATGCTGGACTTGTTGACGTAGTGCTTAATGAAACAGTACGCCTAATCGCCGGCTGTCTCAAGCCAACTCCCCTCAATATAGTATATCCTCTAGCAGGTATTGCACCACCATACGTGTGTCGGAATGTAGTGTGCTCCGCGGAGAAGTACAAATAAGAGAGTGACAGTCGACACCCTTTATATGGCCACCATATTCCCCGAGCTCGTCTCAAAAGCTGTAAAAGTTTCCTGCGCACCACAATGGCTACGAGTGACCATCCAACTTTCAAAAGGTGTGCATTGTGGAAACGGAAAAATCCCCCACCACATGGTTTCATCGTACCTCAAGAGCAACTACCACCAGGTTGCCACCTGCTGTGGCCCGTGTGGACGTCCTTAAATCGCCTTCGCACTCAGGTAGGATGCTGCAGAGACACGATGTGTAAATGGGGTTTCGATGATACTAGTCAAACCCAATGTGACTGCGGTGCCCTAAAGCAGTCCATGCAGCACTTGCTGTTGTGCCCCTTGTGTCCTAATACCTGTACGAGGGAAGATCTCTACGCGGCCACGGCCAGCGCAGTCAAAGTAGCAACGTAATATCGGTCAATAAAGCCCTAAAATAAAAAAGTATCCACACGATAAGAAGAAGAATGAAATTGCAAACACTTAAATAGTTGCATTATTATATCACCTAAAAAAAAAGAATGAGAATGTATGTACAATAACAAACTGCTTTCGCAGTTTGGCGAGAAATTGTATTATGTATTTTTGTATGCCTTTTGTATAAAATAAAAATAAATAAAATTTCTTAACTTTTTCCTTATAATAATTTCATTATTAATACAACATTTGAATATAGCACCACTCCAAGCACGAGTTGATATCTGAATTGGTAGAGCTTAACCGGAAATGTTGCTGCAGTACCAGTATCAAATAATTTAGTGAATTCTCGGAAAAAAATTGTACGCACTCAGTGTATTTTTGGTACTTTTCACCTGATTTCACTGGTTTTGAGGATATCATGAATTGAGAAATGGATCCAATCATCCTTAATCCGGTTATTTATCAATAATATACGAAGAAACATAATGGGAAAGATTGAGATCCAATTTCTATTCAATTCACTCTCTGATTTCAATTACACGCTACATATGTATGTTACAGCAAAAAAGTTTTTTTTTACACACAGTTTCATTTGTGTTTATCGAAAACTGTAATAAGAGGTTATTCTATATATATTATAAATAAACATCTTATATTTATAAAAATCCAAGTAAATTTATTTGTACTCCACAAACCCAGTGAAGGTCAAATCGTGCAAAATATCTACGCTTATGTCGAATATTGAATATTTTTTTCATTCAGTTACTTGATTCTCCCACCCTCCCTCCGCACAAAATTAATAAAATAAAAACGCAAGCGCAACTACAGCAGACCTCCCGTCACTCGCTCCGCTCGATGTTACGCGATAAGTGCTACGGCTGAGTGTATCGCCGGCAGTGCAAGCGTTCAAAGGGTGTTGCACGCATATCTGAATGTCGTCGCAATGTCACCATCGCGTTATTATTATTCTGAAGATGGTTGCAAAAGTAGGAAAATTGGCAATAAATTATAATTTTTTTTCATTATCGAAAGACGAAGAAAGGTAAATGTTTATTCTTGTGTTTTTACTATAATCACTTTATAGTAATAGTAAATATTAAATAAATAACTGTAATTTCAGTCTCAGACAAATCTTTCATTTGCATTACAACCCTTAAACGACACTAGCGTAATCGGTTACGCACGGTTGCACACGGCGGACAACGTTATTTTCACCTGTCTAAGCACGTGCTTAGATTCCTTTTCCCGTACTGAGCGCCTGGTATCATTTGTCAGATTTTGTAAGCTATTATAGCGTAGGTATTTAGATTTAGTATGAAAGTGATGTATCTGTTATGTAATTATAATCAGCGACTATGGTCTTGAATACCATTACTAAAAAAAAATAATACCCGACGCGTATTTCAACCCGAGGCGTCCTCAGGAGTTGTTAATTGTTCAACACTGGGCCGAAGAATGAAACTCGCTCTTTTTGTTATTGTGAAGAACACTTCGAAGTTGGCCCAGGCTCAGATCGATTCACACGCTGGAGCGACCTTTCCCTCCCGACCATAGTTCGCTCAATGGTTGAGAGCAAAAAGTCCTGGCATTCTGTGAGGAGGTTTTGGTGCGGAAGGAGGCGGCAGAAAGGAAGAGGGAAAATACAGCCCCTGACCCGATTCGACATCAGAGAATGGGTCGCAGAAGGAGAACTATCGCTCTCTAGCTGCCGACATAGGTGGGTAACGGGTGGCGAAAGCCCCCGTGGTATGGGTATAAGCAGTCTTAGGGGAGTCCGTCACTCGTTACTGGTGGACTCGATATGAAATTCACCACCTTTCAAAACCGAAACGCAGTAATGTTCACTTTACTGCTTGGCAACAGCGATAGCTCTAAAATCTTTTCTAAAATAGTCAACATATTATATTTAATTAAAGAAAAATGCGGTGATAATAATTAACACTAACAATGTCAACAAATACTTTATTCTATACTATAATCACCTACCCATGTGATTGTCCATACGGCATATTTCGTAGCTCGCCTTCATAATCTGAAAAAGAAATCACCTACATTTTTACTTATATAAAATCTTTTTTACTGGTCCACAGACATCAAACATTTTCCCTAAAAGCTGTTGAAGCACGCCGGATGAGGTAAGACCGTTTAAGATCTTGTACACACAGACGGTTTTAATTTTGATCTTTATAACGTTATTTCGTAAGGTTTTTTAATTAAAATAATTTTAATTAGAATTAGATGAGAAGACGAGGGATTCTATAATAGGTACTTGCATAAATAACAAAAACAATTGTGCTGTTTGTTGTTGTTTGGTTAAAACAAGGACTTACGAGGTCCTTGTTTGGTTTTCATAATAATTTTATAATATAAAACTGTAATTGTTCAAATCTTGATTATCTAGTTGTTCTATACAGCGACAACGATTTTCTTTTGTTAAAGTTAATCCTCGTAATTCCGGAAATGGTTTATTTTATTATGTTGCAATAATGTGTAATTTATTAATACAAAAATCGAACATAAAGAAAAATTCCTTCGGTCTGACAGGACATAAAAGCCGTTAAAATTAAAATGAATATGTCTAATAAATGCATAGTGAAATCCGTAAAGTTTTGGTCTGTAGCTCAGTTGGTAGAGTGGTCTTGTCAGATTGGAGGAATTTTTCGTGGTGTTCGATTTTTGTATTAATAATAATAACAAACTAGAGCAGTAATTTTACAACAAATGAACATCGTAGTAATAAAACATCATAATATTCAATAAAATCTTTATAAAACAATATGAAATTATTCTCATTATTTAATTTTTGAAACACGTTCCTTGACATTTCATTACTGTTGGTTTGTTTTCTACGGCAAGTTTAACTGAAATTTATGCGTGAAAAAAACAGTTGTGGTACCCAGTGAGTCTATGTTTAAGTACCATTTAGGTACTGCAATTTTTAAATGTACACCATGACTGCAATTAATAAATGAATTACGAATTATAATGTTTCATTTATTATGTCCAGTTAGAAACAGTAAACAATTAGATATTTTTTAATTACAGTTTTACGCAAACTTTATTTATTTCGTTGCATTCATATGCTTCAGCGGAAATGATAATCGCTGGACTTTTTTGTGACAATCACATACTTGTCAAGTTGTTCTTTGTAATAATGTACCTTCCTACACTCAGCCTAAAATACATTTCAAATACAACAAAGGAGATATTTGGTCGCACAAAGGAATAAAATATGTGCATTTCGTGGTGATTCATCGACTTCACTTTGTTCGACATTTCTCAAGCAACAGTTGTAAATAGGGCAAGGGATTGTCGTGTCGACCGTATTCGTTGGAATAAATTGATTCCTTCTTTAAAGGGTAATAAATTAATGGACCGAATAGACGATACCTGTAGCCCATGTCCTAGACGATATATAAGGCGAGGTATTGAAAGGCGACCCTAGATTTTAGGAGGTTAGGTGTGAAGGGTTGTCTCTCGCGTTCTGCAATCTGCGCGCTTAAATTGAATATAAATAAAATAAGAACAGGCGGAAAAAAATTGACACCGATCCCACGTTGACAAGCGCCCGATGGCTGCTGACGTTGGGCAATCTTCAAATTTTGGGATAATTTTTTTTTATAATAAAATTCTCTGTAGTATTTAAAGTGAAATATCTTCAAATAAAAATTATGTGCAAAAGTTAGATATTTTTGTTTTAGACCTTTATTTTAGCTAGTTTTCGGATTTTATACGATCGAGTAAAGTACTGTAGACTAGGCTGTACTCTATGAGTAGAATTGCTGGCTGAACATAGGTAATGATTATAGTTTTGTATTTAGAATGTTAAGAGAATAGAAGATCTTGACAGACAGACAGAGAGATTGATTTGTAACCCAAAAGTATAAACTATGTGAAAAACGTGAAATAAACCAAATGTTTGAAGTTAATCCCGGTTTATATTATTAAAAGTACCTCTCGCAATGCACTCAGAGCTATGACCCCTATTACAAGTTGGTGGATTTGCGCCGGCGAGGAGAAGATACACCATCAAATACATAAAATTTACTTTTGTTTTTCTTATATATTTTTTTAATTTGATAGATATATTATCCTGTATATGCGAATAGTTCGTGCTCATCCTTCCAGTTGAACAAGGACTGTCTGCATTCGGGGAGGATATATTTATTTAATTAGTTAGACGTCTTTCATATGGGATATCCCCATCCCATATGTATGTTAGGATATGTTGTTAGCGTTATATGTGTGTTGGTTATTGTTTGTTTAAAGATAGTAAGTGAAGCTGATGGAACGTGATAGCTGCAAAATGAGGACTAAGGCAGCTGGGAGATCAATAGTGATGTAACCCAGTGATCGTCCGATGGATGTTCATGCCTGTGTCGTCGTTGTGGCAGCATGCACGTTGGAGATAGCTTAGGTTTAAGGAGTTTAGGGAAATAGTTTTGTAGCAATGTTTAGAAGTTTGATAGGGTCGTTCAGCCAGTTTAAGGTCGCTGAAATAAAGTGTTAGGGTTTAGTATGGTTCCCTAATTAGCTAGGATAGCTAACAAGTGAAAATATTTTGATTTGTTTGTTTAGGACGTGGTCATGGTCTGTCTTTTTGGATAGGTTTTTGGCAGACTAAAGCCATAGCCTCCTCGGTGGTTACTTGTTGGTAAGTTTATAGCTTCCGAGCAGTGTGTGGCTAGCCTGTAGTAAAGGCTGATCACCGATGTAAGTTGCCTATCATAGGTAGACCACCAGCTAGGGATATTCACCCCTTCAGCTGTGAGGAAGAGGGATGTAGACTAGGCTGTACTCTATGAGTAGAATTGCTGGCTGAACATAGGTAATGATTATAGTTTTGTATTTAGAATGTTAAGAGAATAGAAGATCTTGACAGACAGACAGAGAAATTGATTTGTAACCCAAAAGTATAAACTATGTGAAAAACGTGAAATAAACCAAATGTTTGAAGTTAATCCCGGTTTATATTATTAAAAGTACCTCTCGCAATGCATTAGAGCTATACCCCTCGTGACAGTACATCTTATCGTGTATCAATTTGTATGCCAAATATATATATATATATATATATATATATATATTTGGCCGGTGCTACAGTCTCTACAACGGTGCCACATTGACTATCGATAACGGCTATCCCGGAAGCTCCGGGACGTCTTCTCGTCCGCAACACCGCAGCCCTTGAAGACAAAGTCTTCGAGGTTTCGAGTGCGTGTTGCCAGCGATGACCTACGGATCTGAGACGTGGCCACTTACAATGCGTCTCATAAAAAATCTCAAAGTCACTCAACGAGCTATGGAGCGCGCAATGCTCGGCATTTCTCTACGTGATCGAATCAGAAATTAGGAGATCCGTAGAAGAACGAAAGTCACCGACATAGCTCGAAGGATTAGCAAGTTCAAGTGGCAGTGGGCAGGGCACATAGCTCGTAGAACTGACGGTCGTTGGGGCAGAAAGGTTCTTGAATGGAGACCACGAACCGGAAGGCGTTCAGTGGGACGGCCCCCTACAAGATAGACGGATGACCTTGTTAGCGCGGCGGGTAACTGATGGATGCACGTCGCGTCCAATCGGCTGGTCTGGATATACAGTGGACGGACACCTTCCGGCTGATCATTATGATGATGAACACTGAGTTACCCTCTTTCCAACAAAAGTTTGAAGTCGGTTAAAAAAAAACTAAATCCTTTTCGTGTATTCTTTAAAGTTGAAGAGAACGTTACCATGGCTGCCACAATACAAATTTATATTTGGCATAACCTACAATAAATACCCCAGCGTCTCAATTACAACAAAATTGAAAACAATGTAATCTTGCTTTCCAAGAAAAACAGATGCTGCAAAAGTACATTTACCAGACGAACGAAATTATATTCGTCTTTATCCGCAATCTCTACAACGTTCTGTTAAATCTACTTCCTACAATGTTAGCTTTAATGTGAGCATTTTTACGTTGCGGTTTTGAAGAGTAAGGATGCTGGTAAAATTATAGGCACATGGAACTTGTCAATTTATGTCTCAGGGTGACGGGCGCAGTGGCAGTGCACTTGCGGTTTAAAGCTCGGAGTCGCACAGGAACTGCTATGGACAGTTGTGTCGCTTATCACCAGGCGTACGACTAGTTAGTCCCGTCACTTGGAATCATAAAAAAAATGAAGATTTACTATGATATGTTTATTTGACATCACAGATACAGAGTGCAATATGAAAAAAATTCTAAAAAAAAACTAAATTATTCTCCTCGGCAGCATGGTAACCGTTCGACCACGGAGGCAGTGGACCAACCGATTATCCCTCAAGGCAAAATAGGGGATGAGTAGGCTACTAGAAATTCCTATTCTACACAGAGGAAATCGCGGTCACCAGCAAGTTATTTATATATATGTGTAGGTATGTGTGTGATATTGGATCGTTTACGGAGAAATTCCCTAAATCTGTCTTCCTGTGTTTGCAATTTGTCTCTTACTGTTGTGTTCAGGTCACGCAAGCACGAACCAATTAGATAAAGTTAAATTTATTTGTTCTGCGAAGATAAATAAACTTAGAAAAAAAATACAGCTTCGCGTAACCTTTCAGGTTATAAACAAAAATTGTTTCGTTTATAACCTAAAACGGTTTCATAAAATTCCTTTGTTATTTTTATTTATGATACAAACGTCATTATCTGATCAAGATAATGTGAGATTTCGTTTGTATTTCTTCGGCGTTTAATTATGGATGGTCTTTTGTGAAGGGTTTTGTTTTGTGCTTTTGTGCCTGACATTAAAGAAGAAATATTGAAATAAATCCAGACTAATAGCCGAAATGTATTTCTTATCAATTTTTTGTCACAGGGTGGGCGCAGTAGCAGTGCCCCTCAGATCTTTGCGATAAAAACTCTGAGTGACACTACAATAAGCCCCTAGTCTGCTAATTTTTAACCGACTTCAAAAAAGGGAGGAGGTCATACGTTCAGCTGCTTGTATGTTTATGCTTAGAATAATAACGCATAGAATGATAGTTTCATATCAAACGAACTGTCACAAGTGAGGCAAAAATCAAATTCATGTAGGCTAGTTTTAGTAGTAGGTTAATTTTCGGTTTTAGTGAATATTTATATAAAAATACAAGTTGAAACGCGTGGAATGTGATGTTAGTATCTATTTTATGTTTGTCTGACGTATTTTTACACTCATTTACCGCACATTTCGTCATTTTTAGCTAAAATTCTTGAGCTGTTCGCGGTGCAAGTTGACCTTGAGCACTGAAGGCCCGCCCGTTCGTGTAGGCCCATTGGGCGCGCTTCAATTTGCCTCACTTAGCGTGTGCGGACTAGGTTTCTATGCGTTATTATTGTAGGGTTTTATGTATGTTTTCAGATATCTCCGTCAATTGTGGACCGATTCTGAAAATTATTTTTTTGTTTGAAAGGATGCACTCCCGCAGTGGTCTCATTGCCACCAAGTCATAATCGGATAAGGGGATCCCATGAAAATCTAAGGAAATCCTCAAATTTTGTAAGTAGACCGTGTAAATTCACCAATTTCTCCATCAATTGTGCACCGATTTTGAACATCTCTCGAGGTGGTCATTCATGCTGTTCCGGGTTCGTTTCGGCTATAACAAACTACTAATTATGTTCCACAAATAAAAGTCGACTTTTCACTTGACACAATACGTATAATCAACAAAACACCATCACCATGACAACCAGAATAGGAAATATAAAATGTACAAGGAAGTCCGCAGCAGTCCCATTGTTACCAAAATGTCAGAATCTAAGAGGGGATCCCATGGAAATCGAAAAAAGCCGATAAGCAAACTTTTGACATCAGTTTTTTTTTAATGAAAAACTTACAATTATTTTATTCTGTTTTATTCACAAGTAAAAAGTTTACAAAAAGAAACACAAAACGGTGAATAGAAACCATCAAAATATTTATATATCGCTGCCATCACGTGCTACCAGGCGTCTAACAAAATTATTAATATCTAATACTTATGAGCAAATTACGCTACTTACACTTAAAACTTTTAAACTTCACAATATGATAAATCCATTGAATGAAGAATTGTTTATCATTTTTTCTGGTTTACCTAGAAGTTTATCAAGAACTTCACTTGGCAATTGTTAAGCAATAATAGTAACGTGTATCTCCACGCACGCTTTCTATAGTTATTGTTGTATGGAGGAAGAACATACCTCGATATGTAATTTAGATTACGCAGTTTACCAATTCTTGCTGTTTGTTTTAACATGTAAATTTTATCTCTTTCATCACAAAGTATGTATATATTTATTTTTAATTACAGTACCTAAACAAGTTGTTGATCGTTTAAGAAAAATAAATGTAGGACGAAGAAATATTTCTCCCGGCCCGGGAATCAAACCTCAGACCTTTGCGTGGCAGTCCAGCATGGTAACCGTTCGGCCACGGAGGCAGTTAATTGTAAAACACGATACAAGTCCGTAACAGTCCCATTGTCACTAAGTAGTCAGAATCTGTTGAGGGGATTCCATGGAAATCGAAAAAAGCCGATAAGCAAAATTTTGCGGTCGGTTTTTTTTTTTTCAATGAAAAAGTTACAATTACAAGTCATCTCAGTTGTGTGTGGATAGAATGTCAATGGTAGGATTTTATACTTTTGTTATCATGCTAAAAGTTAAGAATAATGAAGCCATCCACCGTCTGTGGCTAGCCATCGAGCTACTATTCAACTGCCGTTCCAATTTTTTTATATTCTCCTCTTTAATGGCAAATCGACAGCACGTCGATTGTGTAGTTTACTAATATTACTTGAAAGGCGGTAGGCTAAACCGTTAGGCTGCAGGAAAGTAAAAGATACAAACAAAAAGCACAGAAACTGCATCTAACGCCTTAAAACTGCCCTACTACACCGGTTATGGCGGTGATATTTTAAAATTCTGTCACTGAAATTATCCTGAATTTTCAGAGATCCGTGGCGAGTTTCCATGCGAATGAAATTTAAACACTTTTGTATTACTTAAATAGGTTATTGTTGTGGTAAACGTTATTTGAAAACATATTACACGTTAATGTGCCTTAGTAATTACATACATATGTGTGTACTGGCAAAAGGAAATATCTGCGAAGCTTGTTTTTTGCACAAAGGAATACCATACCACCATTGACTTACAATTATATGGACGTCGGGTCCGCGCTAAAAAGTGTCCGAACTTATAGGGCGTTAAAATCGTATACAGAGCGTCATTCACGCTTTAGTCTTCGTTTGTTTGACTGACAGCGAAGCAAGCAAAATTACACAGTACTACGATTATATTTTTGTAATGTCATTAAAATATATATATAACCGTCATTGTGAATAAAAACCGCCGAAGTATTTTAATAACCGGCAATCTGTCTCACTACCGCTACACATGTCTCTCAACCCTGACATTGGCAAAATCGTCGCGCAAAACGACGGAGCCATAGACACAAAAGTTGAAGTTGAAGTTGACATTACAATAAATTCAACGTTTTAGCTTTTTCATATTCCTTTACATGTCACTACGTTTAAATAGGTTGACTTGAGACATTTTTTTCGTGGTTTTTGTATTAGACCCGTCGTCCATTTATTTGTAAGTCAATGCACACCACGATCTTTTTAATAATTATAGTAACAAAGTAGTTGAGTAATTATACAAAAAATAATTGAATATCGTGGTAGTGAAACATTTAACTGCCTCTATGGCCGAACGGATACCATGCCGGATTGCCACGCAGAGATCCCAGAATCGATTCCCGGGCCGGGAGAAATATTTGTATGGCCTACATTTATTTCTCTCGTGATATTGGGTGTAATTTGTGGTTGTCTATGTGTGTATCCATGACACCCGCGACACAGGGTTTACCCTTGTGCGGGGCTATGTTGAGTGTGTGCGTTATTATTATTATTATACATCGTGACATTCAATAAAAAATTACAAATGACTTCTTCGATATTGTACTTCGCACATTATCCGGCAGCCGGTATTAATAGCCGGTGCCGTTACGTGTATTAGTTTGGACATCTTCACCAATGGCCGCACTATCTAGGGCTCGCAACCGGCAAGCATTTCGTGAGCTTTTGTATAAAAAGATTGATGAATGTAATTGAAACAAGGAAAGTTTCTCAGGATCACGCAAAGCGACGATAGTACAGGTCTATATCAGCGAGAATCCAAAGGCGTGACTATAATATGTATATATAAGATAGGGTTTCTTAACCTGTGGTCCATGGACCTCTAAGGGGTCCGTGTAACAATAATAAACATGTTGGGGGTTCATGGCGAGCCTACCTAAAATAACAAATGCATTATATAAAAATTGGTATAAAATATGATGTAGTTAAATAGGTAATACTGTGCATGTGACACTTTTTGAATTTTCGCCTACGAGTGACGAGCGAGCGGGACGCTCGTCAATACAATCCGCGCTCATTTCTTCTTCTTCATCTTTTCTTTTGGGCTCTTTGAAATTTGAAGAAAGGTCCAAGGCTAGAAAAAGGTTAGGAAACCCTGATATAAGACAGAAGCACACCCCGGACACTCCATACAATAGTCGAAAGTTATTTACCTACTACTACTACATACAGCAAGGTGCTATCTGCACACGCGCAAATGTGTGTGTGATATGGCAGGATTATCCATACTTTCTCGTACTATTTATTACGTTACGTAGTCACACTGTTATCTATTATTCTATTAATAGAATCCTAATAATTACACATGTTCATTAGGTATTTATATCGTAATAATTAGGCATATTCACTACATTATATTTATCGGCCATACAAATTGAAAATTCGAGAACCCTTGTCTACTAGGTCACGAACTTATGGCGTCTCATTATTTGTTATAATAAATCTTTGTTATATATTACTCTGCACTAAATAAATGAAGAAAACATTAACTCAATGAGTCTCGGACAAGTTTTTTTTACTTACTTTGTTTTATCTTCCGGAAAACGAAGGAAACTCCTCTCTTTATGCCGTTTAGATGACGATAAAGCGCCGAATACAACACAGTTCACGACCATTATAAGTAGTAACGTACAATGATGTTACATTTTAACGTACAAGTTTCGTAATGAATAAATGAAAACTATATTCAAATATCAAAGCAGTCTTAGCGCGAAAACGGCTCGCAGACAGCCTTGTAGTCGTTCAGCCCATGTGACCGTCAATGTGGGTTGCGCGGTGCGGTATCTAAAGCTAGGGAGGGACGGAGAGTGTCCACTCTCGTTACTTTTTTGTTCTCTGACAAAAGTTGCCGGCGTCGGTGGCCCAACGATTTGCAGGACCAATTTGGGATATGAACATTACTTCTGGTCTGAGTGTTATAAGTTATGCCCCGCAGTGAAGGACGTTTTCTGGTAATCAGTACAGGAAATTTTCTAGTTTGAGACCATGTGATTGGATTTTCTGTTTCTTTTTCTACTCTCTGCCAGTTGGCTGTTTTTACTCGGGCCACACTAACAGACCGAAATCAAGTAAATGCAGTACAGTGTGTATCTACGTGGGGAGTATATAGTAATAAGAGCAGATCAATCCATAATGTGGTGTATGCTACTTGACATACCTACACACTGTCTCATATGTTCATGTGTGGGTACACCCACCCATTACGAGAACGTTGGCGAGAGTGGATGGGGTGTTACGTCATGCGTAATGTGGCCATTATTTTTTTTCTTCAAAGCGGGTTGTACATTTATTATTGTTTTAAAAATAAAGCACTTGTTTATTACAGTTACGAAATGTTTAATGATAAGAAAAATTAAAAAAGGAGCTAAAAAATTTAATAATCGAAAGTAATAATAAAAATAACTAATCTTGTGTAGTCTGGTGGGCTGACTTTATACATTTTTCGGATGAACAAATTTGCTTTAATATGTCAGGTTTAGTTGTTTAGTTCTTAAATATGAATGTGCATGATTGGCATGATTTTTAAATTTTTATGTCACGTGGGTCGTGTTATGTCAAAGCTGGACATTTTTAAATATTTTTGGAACATCGGGACACGTAGCTCAAAAGCGGGACGTAGTCACGTTAGTCGTGCATGACATTGCCAATTTAGTGTTCACAGGGATAGAAGCAAAGACAACATACATAATAGCGTTATCAATAAAACGACAGAAATGTGTTCATTGCATCTTTTCTATTAAAAATTTCACTATTGTGTAATTGCCTCCGTGGCCGAACGGTTACCATGCCGGACTGCCACGCAAAGGTCCCAGATGCGATTCCCGGGCCAGGAGAAATATTTAAAGGGCCTACTTTTATTTATCTCGTGAGTTTGGGTGTAATTTGTGGTTGTCTATATGTGTATCCGTTGCACCCGCGACACAGCGTTTCCCTAGTACGGTGCTACGCGGTAAAGTGTGTGCGTTATTATTATTATAAAATTACTTCCTTTTTTCACGAGGTCATCGATAGCAGTATGTGGTCACGCTTATACAAACAAATGAACTGAACATATTTAAATCAAAGGCGATACGCACTTAGCTAGTTCTTTTTTGTAGAAAGCATCGTATAAAATTTAACTTACAGAGCCAAGCTTCCGGATTCCCGCGATGTACCGAGAGAGCGGAATGTGCTTTTGGGGATTTGTGTTTACGATAACACACGTTGAAGTGGTTTGTTTGAAAACAGGCTAGTTTACAGTCTCGTGAAAGGTTTATATAATTTAGTGATTAATACGATTTTTTTTTCATTACAACTGATGACCAATTAAGATTACGCCGAGTCACCGATACATAATTGCGAAATAATTGCGTTCGTTTGATTCCTTGCTGTATCGTTATTTTAAGGATTCACTCTATAAATCACACTCTTTAGAAATACGGATTACCTGTAGTTTCCTCGATAGAAAAAAATCCGAAGTTATCTTTAAAAAAAACGGCGTAAGTACTTTACGGAAAGTTATCAATTTTTGAGTAATAACAAAACTACATCTTTCGAAAGAGGAGCGAGCTCTGCTTGGGGTTTCTCTGATGGACCGAATCCCTAATGAACTGAAATGACAATAAACTTATTTATTTATTTATTTATTTATTTATTTATTTATTTATTAATAGACAAAATATGTAACATAACAGTTTGCACCATGGCGTTACGACAATTTAGTTAATAACAATTTAAAAAGAAAAAGAAAACAAATACACAAAACAACAAGAAATAGAACAATAAAATAAACTTAAAATTATCTACTTACTAATTCATTCATACATCTCTCCAAAACTCTCTTCCATTCCGTCATCAGTCTCTCTATCCCAGTCACAAACACATCACACTGCGGCGATGCTGCGAGCATGGAGTTGAGGAGTGCAGTCGTACGTGGAATAGGCGAGTGTCGGTGCAGTTCAGTGCGAGAGGGCTCGATTGCCAGGAGGGGCACACCACGTCGCCTGTTGCAGTAATCATCAGGGACCCTGAACCTAAGGATCTTTTTTTTCACTAGGCTCACACTGTCAATATTATTTCTTAATACATTTATAATGAATCTAAGTGATGCGACATTTCTACGCAATTCCAAGGACTCATAGCCCAAGTGACCTTGTAGAAAGCGTGTTGGGTACAGGAATGGGTAGTAGTAAAATATTTTTTTATATAAATATCTCAAAAACTTCTTTTGGACTTGCTCCAACATGAGAATATATTTATTTTCATGTGGAGCCCAAACCACTGCATTCGATTCGAGTATACTTCGAACCAGAGCCATGTGAGCTTATGTGGCAGTGGGTCGGGCATGTCTGCAAGAGGATTGATCGTCGATGGAGCAGATTTTTTCTGTAATGGCTACCACGTCAAGGAAAGCGGAGTGTAAGCCCTGTGGCAAAATGGATGGATGACCTGATGAATAGTGACGTGACGTATTTTTTTTACGACATCAAGTGACGGGATGAACAAGTCGTGCGCCTGATGGTAAGATACATGCCTGTCCATAACAGTTACAGTGTCCCTCAGAGCTTTAAATTGCAAAGATCTGAGGGGCACTACCACTGTGCGTCACCCTGAGACATAAGTTGACAAGTCCCATGTGTCTGTAATTTCACCAGCACCCTTACCCTTCAAAACCGGAACACTGTAATTTTGACATTACTGCTTGGCGGCAGAAATAGGTAAGGTGGCAGTACTACCTTGGACGAACTCTTTCACAAGGAGCTCTACTGCTACTACTTAATTCCTATTCGCTCTCGCCTTGAAAAGGTCAAAGTTATAATGGCGTTCGGGAAACAAGTCCACAGGCAGGGAATTCCACTCCCTAACCGCACACCACATAAATGTGGAAGCGAAACACTTCATGCGTATCCTGGGAATATCCACAACATAGGGGTGGGCCCACATCTAGTCCCCCGAACTCTCAAACTCTGCAGCTTCGCCTCTACTAAATCCGAGTCACCTATAAGCCTCTTGGTACTGGCGATTGAATCCAAGGTGGCCAGTTGATATTTAGCAGAGCCATCTTATATAAAAATATATATAGTGGCAGCTGTTTTCCGGAGAGACTACGGGCTCGACGGCAAGACCAGGGTACAGCGGGCGTCCGGGCCAAGCCCTCCGCGTGATACGCCCTTGTGGGCGTCTCTGGCGGACCCGGACTTGGGTATGGACTCGCTGGAGTTTGTGGTTAGCTGCAGAGACCGACATGTTGTCTGCCCCGGTTTTGCATGTGACCTGGGCCTCTGTCTCGTGAGCAGCTAGCACGTCTTAGCGCTACTAAGTAAGTCTAGTTGTCTAGTCGCAGAACACTGCGACTGGCATCTCCGGCACTAGCCCGGAGAGCTAGTAGAGGATAAGCTAGATATCCACCGGTCCCTCCAGCCGCTTAGGTAATTGGGAACTGGAGAGAAGTCGTTTTTTTTCGGCGTCGGGAAGTGAGCGTTTCTTACAGCACCGCCACCAATGAGGAGATTTGGTAGTGGACTCAGAGTCGACGGCTTAGCGGTGGCAACTGTTAGTTGTGCAATGCGCAACGGGAAGTGAGCGTGTCTACAGCTCCGGTACCTATCTGAAAAATAGGGAAGGTACTGTACGTGCACAAGGTTCCTGTGCGCGCACAGGTTCTAGTGTCCTTCTCGTATGCCCTAAGGGTAGGTAGGGAGGGTCACTATAATCAAAACTTACGTAGAAAGATATGGTGCTTGTCCTGTTAATACCGAAGTCCTGGGAGGTTCTTAGTATTTCGCATATAACCCTGTTTATTGGTATCAATATTATTTTCCTTTTACTTTAAGGTTCAATGTATAAGCGATGTTTAGTTTCCAAACGCGTCGTAAATTTGTCAAATTTACCTTACCAATGTGGGCAATTTTTACGTCCTATCCCATTCACTTTAGCACAGGTGCCCGCGTAATTTCTATTTCAATCCACAAAAAGGTTTTTTATTGAGACAAAAAACGTGACTGAACATTGACAGGTAAAATATGAGTTCGGTGAAACCAATCAGTGTTATATAACTATAGTGCTGGTTTGATATTCTCTACAACTAAATAATGATTATGTTTGTATCATAATTACTCAGCAGTCTTGTCAAAATTTTCTTTGCTGAAACATAACTTACCTTACAAAACATTAAAAATGCTGTTCAACACACTAGCAGATTCAATAATTGGATACGGGCTCAGCAGTATGGTAGAACGTACAAAACATACTTAAATGATATTTATAAATAACAAATAAAACTACTAAAACCTTTTGTGCTAATATCAGTTAAAAATAAATATAGAAACAATCAACAACTTGTTTAGGTACTGTAATTAAAAATAAATATATACATACTTTGTGATGAAAGCAGTGACTTACAATTATATGGACATCGGATTCGCGCTAAAAAGTGTCCGAACTTATAGGGCGTTAAAATCGTATACGAGCGTCATTCACGCTTTAGTCTTCGTTTTTTCGATTTAATTCCGGAAAAATAGTTTCATTTCCTATGTGTAACAATCGCGAAAACCTAAGAACTCGATATTACAATTTAAATTCAACGTTTTAGCTTTTTCATATTCCTTTACATGTCACTACGTTTAAATAGGTTGACTTGGGACATTTTTTTCGTGGTTTTTGTATTAGACCCGTCGTCCATTTATTTGGAAGTCAATGGATGAAAGAGATAAAATTTACATGTTAAAACAAACGGCAAAAATTGGTAATCTAAATTACCTATCAAGGTGTGTTCTTCCTCCATACAATAACAACTATAGAAAGCGTGGCTGGAGATACACGTTACCATTATTGCTTAATAATTGCCAAGTGAAGTTCTTGATAAACTTCTAGGTAAACCAGAAAAATATTAAACAATTCTTCATTCAATGGATTTATCAAATTGTGAAGTTTAATAGTTTTAATTGTAAGTAGCGTAATTTGCTCATAAGTATTAGATATTAATTATTTTGTTAGACGCCTGGTAGCACGTGATGGCAGCGATACATAAATCTTTTGATGGTTTCTATTCGCTGTTTTGAGTTTCTTTTTGTAAACTTTTTACTTGTGAATAAAACAGAATAAAATAATTCTAAGTTTTTCATTTAAAAAAAACCGACGTCAAAAGTTTGCTTATCGATTTTTTTCGATTTCCATGGAATCCCCGCCCAAGTAGCACACTTCATGTGCCTTAAAACTGTTATATCTATAAACAGTCTTAATATTGTATACATTTAGATAATAGTTCTCTATAAATGGTTTTAGAGAAAAGAAATTGTTTTTACAGACTTATTTCACTCCAGTCTAAATTTTAAAACCTTCTCAATACCAAACAACTTAATTAACTGTAATCTCTCTTAAGATTTACTCTTACAGTCCTTATTTTAACTGTAGAACAACTGATTCTTTTTAGTAAAATTGTTCTATACACATCCAGTAAAGTCTATTAATACTCCAAAAACTAGTGTTCTTAAGTTTATTCTAGATATATTTAATTTATAGACATTCTGTAGTGTTTCTACTTACGACAAACACGTTATAACGCGTCTTCAGAAGATTTTATTTAAAAAAATACTACAATTAAGGTTTTCGCTCTATTGGACGTTGTAAGAGTTCATGCAAAATGGATAAAGTAAAGAATATTAAAAGATCTGGTGGAGATGGTGAAACTTGAATATTAAGTCACATCATTCGATACAATCAGCGTTGCCAATGCCAATTGTTCAAAATCCCCACAAAAAATCCCCAATACAGTTAAAATCCCCAAATTTGGGAAGAGCAAAGTTCTTATTCATCACAAATTCCCCACATTTCGAGTTTTCATTATTTATTTCATTATTTCATTATTTATTAGAAATACATTGCTTAAAAATATAAAAAAGATATCGTAAATTGAAAATGTAATAATCTATTACGTTTGCTGTGAATGTAAATTGAAAAACTAATTATAAAATTACATGACCTTAAATCGTTTATTTATTTTAATTAGATTCAACATTAATCTGTAAACAATCATTGAAAAATGAATCATTTTTCTTTGCCTTACAAAATTAAGTAAATTGATTATTTGTTGTGCATTTGGTGACACTATGTTAATGTTAGAAATAATCAATGAGTCTACGTCAAGTCTAGAGTCAATCTACTTATATTTAATATTCAAAGTTGACGAGTGGTAAGTTGTGGTGGAGGATACTGAGATTCCTGGAGGAGCTCGGGTGGCACGAGCGAAGACATCGAGTTGCGAACACCAGCCCGTTACACCATATCATACCGCGTGCCTTTATGACCGCGTTCCAAGATAGACTAATAATTAAAATCCAATTTCCATAACTTCGTAATTGTAAAAATACAAAACTACGGTCTTCTAAAAATGCAAGTTTCAACTTTATTCCCGTTTATTTTTACTTACTTTTCACGCCAAAAGCTCGTCACTTTCTACCATCGTCAGAGTAGGTACCTACGCTTGCGTTCGGTCGAGTTTCGAAAATATTCACGTTTCAATTTTGGTGTTTTGTTAATTCGTTTTATTAATTTTGGTGATGATTCGTTTTAATAATTTGTTTCGTTATATTTTGCCAAAAGTTTAGACTTTGCGTCTCGGATTGGCTGCTGAAAGCGACAGTTCGGCTTCGTATTTTTATTGTTCCGTTATTCCTTACCATTATACATTCTTTAAAAATATTTAATAAAATATTTGAAGGTGAAATATTTAATTATTATATTTAATTACTATCAAATTGTTTAAAATTTTACAATCCCCAAGGTCACCTGTGCGTCAAGGTGACTTTTACCACGATACTCCAACGATAACACTTTTTCGCTTTTCTGTTGACATTGCCGAGTGTCGTTTTCACAAATAACGTATACAGTGGTACGAAGGGATGAAAGATCTAAATGGAACTTAGTACTTCTAATAAATTCAGGCTTGACGAGGAATGAAAGAACAAAAACGAATGTATACTTGTTATTGATTGGCGTATCTCTCATTTGAAAAGATGTAACGGATTCTGGACTGTTGTTTAAATTAATCTTTACCATGTTGGCATACTGTTGGAAGTTCAATACCTTTTATTGCTAGTTACAACATTTTGTTTATTTATCTATGTTTTCTTACCGACATTATATTGAGAATATATTCAATGTGCTGCTATCTAGCGGTAAATAGATGAAAGACGACGAACGAACGACGTCTTCAAGTAACATGAAAGGTTCGAAATGTTTATTTATTTCTCGAAAGGTTCGAAATGTTTATTTATTTCTCACAAATTATTTATTACTTACTGCACACAATATTAATTACATGTTCATATAACACATGTATATATCTATTATGTAATTAAATTAGTTTATACTTTTGCTGTTTTATTTATCTATGTATTCGTATTACATATTTAGTGTAAATATTTTAGTATATACAAAGTTTCACGCGCATGTTATGCATGTAATTGTTTTGTTTGCGCTAGAATCCGTGCTTCACTCACATCGGGCTTGCTGAAAACCAGCGCTGCAGGCTGAAATCTATCTGAAATATATAAAAATTACGTTTGCGTGCGCCAAAACACGCATTTATTATTACATTTTTTTTTTGTTTTAATCATTATAATTATGTTTTAACTTCTGTTGTAAGTACTGTATTTTAGTTTAAAGTTTATAATATTGTATTTTAATTTTAAGATCATGTGTGTCTCGGCGCTTACGCAAAAAAAAGTATTAAAGTATTCTTATTTTTATAATATTTGAATATTTTTTAAGATTGCTGTTATTTCATCAGTGTTTACATAAAAAGCATAGATCCCAAGCACGCCATAAGACGAATGATCCGAAATACTTCTTGTGACATATCCTTTATAACATTAGACAGTACCGCAGAAATAAATGAATGTGAATGTTTTGTTAGCTGAGAATGATATTTATTTATTATGGTACAATCGTAGATACACTAGTCACATTTACTCTTTTTAGTGGCAGTAGAGCTGCTTGTGGACGAGTTCGGAAGACGAGAAGGGAAGTGCTGCCACCTTACCTATTATTGCCTCGCTGTCGCTCGTCCTTGTAACTCATACTCGTCCAGCAATTCCTTACTTCCCGGTCTCTGCAATTATGTACTAAATCAGCACGGCCCATTGAGACTGCAACCCACGTACACAGCTAATGCAAAAAAATAATAATACACAGTTGACTAAACATGAAAAATACGAGAATTTTAAAAATGAAGAAACAAATTAACACGTTTTTACAGTTTTTTTTTATAATAATAACGCACACACTCAACATAGCCCCGCACTAGGGAAACCCTGTGTCGCGGGTGCCATGGACACACATACATAGACAACCACAAATTACACCCAAACTCACGAGAGAAATAAATGTACGTCATACAAATATTTCTCCCGGCCCGGGAATCGAACCTGGGACCTCTGCGTGGCAGTCCGGCATGGTAACCGTTCGGCCACTGAGGCAGTTAGAGTTTTTTTAGTTCGAGTAGAGTTTATTTGTACTATACTTTGCAGAGAATCAGGGGATAACAGTACATCAAATAACAATACAGCTGTACACCGCTTAACACAGCAATATCATGAAAAAACTTAGCGTGTATATCTCCAAGCTTTCGTCCTCAAAGCTTTGCAAAGTTCCAAACTTTACCAAGCATGTAATACTTGACAATTCGTTGTAACGTAACGCCACATTTTCACTATCTCATTTAATATCTTGGACTATTAGTCAAAGAAATGACTCTATAACTTTTATCAACCATCGTTATACGAGCAAATAAAATGGTTCCAAGGTGGTACTGTAGAACTGTTTTAAAAGGGATTTGTTTTATTCGTAATGTGTGGTCTGTGTCGGAGACCCAAAAGTTTGCACAGAGGGCACTGGGTGGAGAGGTCCCAAATAGGATTGAATAAACGTGATTCTAATTTGGGTATTTTGGATAGGGTCCCTAACTGAATTCCTTTACTCTGGTACTCATAGTACAGGGAGTTATCTAATTTGAGACCAGTTTATTGAAGTGGTTGTCTGGTACATTATTATTACAATGGGTTAGCTAAAAAGGCCGTGAGGTTTTTGCAACTAAACAAAAAATAACTTTTTTCTTTCAAAATGTTATATTGTCTAAGAATACTTTAAAAATAATATTTTAGTTATTTTAATTATTTTATTGCGTAAATATTATAATACTATATGTGGATCTCCTATCATGACCTATGCATATAATATATATTCCGTAAACTCTACTCACTTACAATATTTATTTCAAATGATCCGAGACAATTTACAAGATGTTGCATCGCTTAGCGCCTTTTACCGCATGTACCATGCTGAGTGCTCTGAAGAGCTGTTCAACCTCATCCCCCCTTCCCCGTTCCTGCTCAGAAGCACGCGTGCTGACCTTCGTAGTCACCGTTTCACTACCTGCCGCATTCCATCGCGTACTAAAAGGTTCGGTGGCTCCTTTCTCTGCCGCACGGTTGACAAATGCAACTCCCTTCCGGCACATGTCTTCCCTCCCTCTTATGATATGGGGTCTTTCAAACGAGGCGTGAAGAGGCATATTGTAGGCAGGCAGGGTGGAGGTGGCTAGTGCAGTGAGGGTTTCATCGCTGCACTAGGTTCCTTCGCGTTTGGATACCACTTTCCACTTAACATCAGGTGGAGTGGAGTCATTTGGCTGTCATTTAAAAAAAAAAACAAGAGTGAGTCTCCACTGTGGATTTTTCTCATCCAAGTCCGCAGAAGGTGCATAACAAATATAACATTTACTACACTCGTAGTTTTAAACCTCGTAAGTGGCAAATTTTGAGTATCAACCGAAATCCAATTACAGAACCATATGCATTGCATAATGATTTCTTGACTTCGTAAAGACGACTGTCAAGAACAGACGGTACGTATTTTCTCGGATTAATGCTATAATCTAATCATTATTTTACGTAAAAAAATTACTATTCTTAACATTGACTTACAAATAAATGGACGACAGGTCTAATACAAAAACCACGAAAAAAATGTACCAAGTCAACCTATTTAAACGTAGTGACATGTAAAAGAATATGAAAAAGCTAAAACGTTGAATTTAAATTGTAATGTCATCGCAGTACTGTCTAATTTTGCTTGCTTCGCTGTCAGTCGAACAAACGAAGACTAAAGCGTGAATGACGCTCTGTATACGATTTTAACGCCCTATAAGTTC